>NC_050576.1:292709184-293015434 GCF_011100635.1 Trichosurus vulpecula | reverse complement strand
ACTGGCCCTGGAAGACCTAATTTGGGGCAAGTCATTTAATTTCCCTGGCCTTTAGATTCTTCATCTTAAAATGAGAGGGTGGGACTAAGTGTCCCGAGGACCCATGCAGCTCTAGATCTATGGTCCTATGTGTATTGTCTTAGGGGATGCTAGATGCCAAGTTCTTCAAGGACAATGACTTTGACTTAGTCATCTGGATATATCCATTCAGAGAGGAAGAACGACAGGTGTTGGTAGAAGCAGTTCCATCCTATGCCCCAAGGCAACAAGGAAAAGCATTTCACCCAATACTTGGCACAGTGGTCTTACAGTGCTCACAGTGAGATTAAACAAATAGACCACTATGAAAATCATTGCAGATACTGTGTCAACATTTTTCCCAGAGAATAAAGAAATAAAGATGTTTGTGATGGACTAAACTAGATTCTTCAAACTAAGTCAACATGTACCTTGGAACTCATTGACTTTAATGAGAAAGTAGACTTTGGGAGAATGAAAAATGTGTTTTGGGATCAAGAGACAAAAGGGTTCGAAAGCTTGTACAGTACTCAAAATCCTTAAATGCTTCTGTATCGCAAAGATAATTATGTTGGGAAGAGAATTTGAATCCGCTGAATGTGTGGAGCACTAAAAGTTAAGAGGAGAGAGATGATTTGTTACAAGTATATCAGTAATTTTAGAACCAGTTGTCTCTGGGCAGTTATATGATTGACTGGTTACAGTTAAGGTTAAAGTAAAAAAAAAAGAGGATAAATAAAATATATCTAGGTGGTGCAGTGGATAGAGTATTGGACTTTGGAGTTAGAAAGACCAGAGTTCAAATCCAGCCTCACATACTTAGTAGCTGTGTAACCCTGGACAAGTCATTTAACTTGCCTCAGCTTGCTCATCTATACTGTGAAGATAATGGCAGGTCCCTCCTGGGGTAGAAGTGAGGTAAAGTGAGGCCCTTGTAAAGTTCTTTGCAAACCTTAAAGGGTTATAGAAGTCTTAGCTAATTATTATCATGATTCTGATCACAACAACACAACCTGTTGAAAGAGATTGAAAAATGAAAAATGTATAAGGGAAAATAGACATTGATTGCAATTCCATTTCCTAGGGATCTTTAATGGGAGGAAACTAAAAGAGCCCAGAAACCTCTTTGGGTAGCAGACTTTAATACATCTTCCCAAGTGTAAAGACATGGCAGCCAAGGGAAACATCAATTCAGGGGTAGAATCGTATTTGAAAAACATTACGGAAAAGCATGAAACAGGACTAAGAACAATCTTAATTCACAAAACAATGAAAAGAAATTAGGATCCTGGGGGCACCTTATTGTGAGATCCTACTAAACCAGATCATTTTAAGAGTGTTTATAGATTAAACTAGATGGATAACAACAAGCTCAAAATAATAATAATAGCTCTACAGATCTCTTGGCATTTTTATAGTGATCATTGGGGTCATAGCGGAAACCATCATGTTTGCACACATCATCTCAGTATCTGATATATAATGTGAGGAAGTAGCAATGACATTAAGAAAAAGAATTTGGGAAGATAGTCCAAATATATACCAAAGAGGCTCATGATGGAGGCAACAATTTTAAATGCCAGAACAATTGAAAAGAGTGATTTTCCAAAAAACAAAAAATGGAGAAGATAGAAGCTGGCTTTAATACCTTCCTTCTCATTTTTTTTTTTGAGAAAGGAGAAGGCAGGATATCTTAGCTCCAATCACATCTTTATAGTCAGAACTGACTGAGAGATATTTAGAGTCAATTACTGTTTGTTATTTTTATTGATTTAGAAAAAGTACTTGATTCAGTAGAATAAAATGCAGCCTTGAATGCTCTCTTAGAATTGTGGAAGTAGCAATGGTTCTAGATCTCAAAGATCTTAAATTGGAAATCATCTCATCTATCCACTCATTTTTACAGATGTTGGAGAAAACGATGCCCAAAGAGGTTGTGTGACTACACCCAAAGTCACATCAGAAGTTAAGTAACAGAGTCAGGATTCGAATCTGGGCCTGCTGCCTCCAAATCCAGGCTTCCTCCTACCTACCATGTTACCTCTCAGCCTGAGATAACCCGGTTTTATTATCAATATAAAATGTGCAAGGCCATACCTATTGAGTGATGTGAGAAAATGTGGTTTTGGGGATCACTGGACTTCCTAGGCAGGGCCAAAGTCCTGAGGAAGAACCCTGTGATAATCCCTAGGGAAGGCTGTACAGACCACAGGATTTCCGGAGGAAGACCAAGTGGTAGGCCCCCCCTTAATTTGTGGGGATCACAGGGCCCCCTAGGGATCAGACCCCAAGGAGGACCCTAGTGATGGCCCCTTAGAACGTTTGTGGGGAAATCACAGGACCTCCTAGGGTTGGACCCCAGGAAAGAGCCACGTGATGACCCTTAAGAAAGGCTGTGCAGACCACAGGACTCCCAGAGGAAGACCAAGTGGTAGCCCCACCTTAATCTGTGGGGATCACAGGGCCTCCTAGGGGTCAGACCCTAAGGAGGACCCAAGTGATGGCCTCTTAAGGAGGTTGTGCAGACCACAGGGTTCCCCGGGGGAATCCTGAGTGGTAGCCCTCTTAACACCACAGTGGGGATCACAGGACTTCCCAAGGCAGGGTCAGGAAGTCAGCTTTCCACTGCTTGTTGCTTTCCTGGTTGCACGACCTTGGGAAGATCTATGTGATTTGCCCATTCTCACCCAAAGATCTCAGGACCAGAGTGGGCAGAGGAAGGCATTTATTATCCTCCTCCTCGTGAGAGTGGGTATAGTGCTGGCTGGAACACTCACACTATACAGCTGCGGGGGGTGGGGTGGGGGGGGTGGGGGTGGGGGTGGGGGTGGGGCAGCGGTAACCATTCCCTCCACTCCTGCTAGAGTTATGGTTAGTTTACATTCTTTATTTTTTACATAGTTTTCCTAGGTTATACAGTTTATATAGGTAGGATAATAAGGATACAGAAGCAAAAGTGAAGTTAATTGGATTTTCCTTGTCTGAGTTTAAGATTAATCTACATTCTTTACTCCCCTACTTTCCCTCTTTAACATATGCAAATTATGCAAATCAGTAGGCCTGGACTCTTGACCAAGACCAGACCCTAGATAAGCTTCAACTGGTTCAGCCTGGTTTGACTTCTCTAATTTCCCTGACTGCCTTCTCAAAAAGCGTGTGCATGTGTACAAGCCTCTGACCTCTCACCTGACCGCCCTTGAGGCCTGATTTCTGCTAAAGCTAGGGTGGGGGAGGGGGAAGTACACCTTTAGTTCTGTGGAAACAAAACTCCTCCTCCTATTTCTTACAAGTGAGAAATGATTTTAGAACCGTAATTTAATAGGGGAGGCTTGAGCAGATTCATGATTGTAGTTAGGATTCCTAGTGTTCCTAGTACCTGCTTTGGAAAGTGGATCATTGCGTAATGAAGCATATTTTTCTCTAAAGTAACAAGAGGAGTTGGTTGTTTTTGACCAAGTTTCAGCTGTTCAGTCATTTCTCAAGGTGTGTCTGACTGTTCCTGACCCCATTTGTGATTTTCTTTGCAAAGATACTGGCACATCCTTCTCCAGCTCACTTTACAGATGAGCAAACTGAGACAAACAGGATTAAGTGACTTGCCCAAGGTCACACAGCTAGTAAGCGTCAGAGGCCAGATTTGAACTCAGGAAGATGAGTCTTCCTGACTCCAGGCCCACCACTTTATCCATTGCTTGCCATCTAGCTGCCCTTCCTTTTGGTCAAGGATTAGGAACCAAAGAAGTCATAACTATGAATGAAAGGAAGAAAGGAAGAAAGGAAGAAAGAAAGAAAGGAAGAAAGAAAGAAAGGAAGGAAAGAAGGAAGGAAGAAAGAAAGAAAGAATGAAACTTGCTGTTACCAGGCACTGAGCTAAGCTACTAATAAAAATGTCACAAAAACAAAAATACAAAACTCTCAAAATGCTGTGATAATTTAAAATAGCCAAATTGCATTTCAATGCCCGTAAAAATGTACAGATTAATTATCCTAAGGACTCGGGTGTAATAATTATAACTGACATTTACTTAGTACTCACAACAGCTTTGGGAGATAGGTTAGATAGGTAGTGTCATTCTCATGTTAAGTCACCAACCACTAAATAAATATTAGAGGAAAGATTTGAACCCAGGGATTTTAGACTCTAAATCCAAGGCTCTACTTCCCCATTATGCCATGATGCTTTTGTTCGGCACATAAAATACATCAAATACCACTCCTTTACCATAAAGTTGATCGAATACTATTATGCTAGTTATATCAGACACGACATTTGATGAGATCATAGATTTGGAACAGAAGGCACCTTAGAAGTCATTCAGTTCAAGTCTCTCATTTTACAAATGAAGGAGCTGAGGCTCAGAGATTAAATGATATACCCAAGTTCTCCCAGGGATTAAAGTGACTGAGCCGGGTTTTAAATCTGTATTAGGTCAAATTGGAACTTGGCAACCTAGATTCAAATTTATCACCCTTTATATTACACTACAATGCTTTCTATAACAATTATTGCAATTATAGCTCCTATTAACAATAATTTCTCCTGCCTTCTTGGGATTTAGAAGGCAGGTTTTGAGGGTTCTTTGGATGACTTGGATTACATAAAACCAATTGCCCAAGTAAGTTTGAGCTAATGATTTTTTTTTATCCACTGCATATATTTCCCTCCTTGGTAACAAAAGCATTTAGATTCATCCTACCAATCACTCTTTTCCAAAATGACTATTGCTCTATCTACATCTTTGAAAGCCTCAGTAAGCACTTTAATTATGAGGGTTTGTTTGGAAAGCAAGAGTCTTAAATCTAGTCCCCTGGTTTCTTTTTGCTTTTTCTCCTCAAACTCTTAGTCATTTCAAGAGCTGCCTTGAAAGGGAAACTCAGTTCCCCAAAGGGCAGTCTGAGGGGTATGAAGGGGGAGGGAGTCTTTCACTTTGCTAATTGAGGGGGGGAGGGGAAGGTTGTGTTGTTTATCTGTGCATAGGGCCATCCAGGCTTTTCAAACACTAGCTAGGGGAACCATCTTTTCCAGATACTGCTAGAATTTCTTCATGCTGTAGCCAAGGTTTCTACTAGAGTAACCATTGAATAAATAGCCAAAGGCAAGGAGAAGTACTTGGTATTGGTATTGGTATTGGTATTAATGAGAGTGGTAAATGCTAAGAAAATAAAGTGGTGTCCGACTTAGTGGATAGAGGGTTAGCCCTTATTGTCAGGAGCACTTGGGCTCCAGATAAGCCTCTGACTCATACTGGCTGTATGACTTTGGGCAAGTTACTTGACCTCTTGGTGCCCCCTACACAACTCTTAGAATATAAATTACAGAAAGATGGCTGAGCTGTACTATGGGTGGCAGTTTCCTCTTCTGGTCTTCCCTATTCTGATCAAAACCACTGTTTTGAAGCTCTGTATACCTCCATCCCCCCCCCCCCCAAATTTAGATGCCCAGAGCATGGTGAAACTGGAAGCATCCCCAAACCATGGTGGCTTTGAATGGGTCTTTGCACATGATGTTCAGAGCCCAAACTAACTGAAATCAGTAGTTTCTTAATACCTTTAAGGGAGGCAGGATACTAGATAGAGAGGGGTGTTGGATTGAGAATCACAGGACTAGGACTGGAATCCTGGCTCTGCTATTTACAATCTATATGATCTTAGGGAAGTCACTTATCATTTCTGTTCTTCAAGTTCCTTATCTGTAAAATAAAAGTTTGCACTAGATGGTCCCTCCCAGCCCTAGATCTATGATTCTGGGGCAAGATGATCCTATGAGTTTGTTGTTCAGTCGTTCAGTTGTGTCTGACTTTCTGTGACCCCTTTTAGAGTTTTCATGGTAAGGATACTGAAGTGGTTTACATTTCCTTCTCCAGCTCATTTTACAGATGAGGAAACTGAGGCAAACAGGGTTAGGTGACTCACCCAGACACAATTCATGTCTGAAGCCAGATTTGAACTCAGGAAGATGAGTTTTCCAGACTTCAGATCAGGCACTCTATCCATTGTGCCACCTCACTGCCCTGATCCTATGAGTTTATCACGGATTAAAGGTGGCACAGTGAATAGAGCACAATAAATGAAAGACACAAATAATGTCTCAGTCAAATACCAGTAATAGTAGTAAGCATTTTAAGGCTTGCAAAGTGCTTTACAAATATTATCTCATTTTATCCTGACAGCAACCTTGGGAGGTAGATGTTACTATAACTCCCATTTTACAAACAACAAAACTGAGGTGGTTAAGTGACTTGCCCAGGGTCACAGAGCTAGTGTCTGAGGTCACATTTAAACTCAAGTCTTACTGACTCTAGGTCTATCTTTTGTATTACCACTTAGCTAAGGCAAAACCTGTATTTCAAATGGGGACATTTTCTATGTAGGTTTTGGAAAAGAAAATTGTTCAGTCTGTTCTAAATGCTTTTAGATGAAGCTCTCAATTATGAAAAAATTCTTGGTTAAGTTTTATATCTCTACACTTGGTGTTCCTCATTGGTTTGCCAACATACATAAGTATAGGTGGTGATCAGTCAAGTAACTCAATGGACGTTTAGTAAGCATCTACTGTGTGCCAGGTCAGATGGCACACTTACTATGTGCCATCTACTATGTCTCCAGTGCGAAGTTCTGGAGATACAAAAAGAGGCAAGAGATAATCCCTGACCTCAAGGAGCTCACAGTCTAAAGCGGAGACAGCAAGCAAATGAATATGTACAAACAAGCTATAGAGAAAATAAATAGGGAAAGCATGGAACAATGAAAAGTGAAACGAACAGAACCAAGAGAACATTGTATACAGTAACAGCAATATTGTTTTAAGAATGACTTTGAGTGAATAAGTCATTTTGACTATTCTAAATATCCAAATTAATTACAAAGGACATATGAAGATGTTGTGTGCATCCAGAGAAAGAATTGAAACATAGAAGTATGTATAGAATGATTTTATATACATATGTACATGCATACGTACACATACATATTTATAAATCTATGTATACCTATTCATGTCTAATGGTCACCATTGCTAGGATGGGGGGGAGGGAAAGAAAAAAAGAGAAAAAAGAAAATTAGTATATAAATTATATATATACTTTTATTATATATGTAAATGGAATAGCAAATTGTACATTAGAGATTTTCAGTTTCACGTGTAGTTTTTTTTATTATGCCATGTTATGGAAATTCTTGCTTTATCCCATAAATTAAAAATAAAATAAATTTAAAAAAAGAGGGGACTATGTCTGTGATTTTGTTGGTCTAAGGAACTCCAGGATGAGAAAATTCATTCTACTGATGCAGGCTGGCTCCTTCTTCACAACTTAAAGTCTTAGAGAGTTGCTCACAGTATGGAGATGTTAAATGACTTGGTCAGAGTCACACTGCAAGTATGTGTTGGAGATGGGACACAACTAAGGTTTTCCTAGAATTCCTGGATATATTTATAACTTTATCTAAAAATAAGTTCTAAAGATTTTTTTTTCTTATAAAGTCAGATTCTTCTCTAAAGACTGGAGCAATTTGACATCATCTGTCTCTGTTTTTCCAGGAAGAATACAAATGAGCTCTTTAAAAAGCTCAAACTCTCTAGTTAGTTGATAATAGGAACTTGAATATTCTGTACCATACTGAAGCTAGAGGGGAACAGAGGAGGGAAAAATAGGAAGTAGTAGTAAATAGATAAGCAAAAAAATGTAAATGAGATGGAAAATAAGAGAAAGATGGTGCCACCTGCTTGGGTTTATTTGTGAGAGCTAACTTTTTGTGACATTTTTCAGGGGTCAGTCTGTTTCTTAACACAGTTGGATTTTAGAAAAATTGCTTATTATATAGTCAAGCCCCATTGAGAAGATTTACCTTGTGGGCAAAGCAATGAGGAGTTGTGAGCCTCAAACTCTTTATCCTAGACATCAAATGTATAGCACCAAGTAAAAAGGAAATAGAAACTTCATTAAGTGTACCTCGCTCCCAGCAAACCCAATATGGCAAAATTTCACAGTCTGGAGCTACAGGGAATAATTCATTCTGAGCGGCTTAATTTTGGTGATAGCTGAGTATTCACTCCATTTAAGCCCCCAGTATACTTTTTTGGGGATGTTTATAGCAACTCTTTTCATGTTAGAAAGAAAACCTGGAAACCAAGGCAGTCCTCAATTTTGGGGAATAGCTAAATAAATTGTAGTATGTGAATGTAACAGTATCTTATTATGCCATGAGAAATGATGAAATGGACAATTTTCAGAAGAAACTGGGAAGATCTCTCTGAACTGAGAGGATAAGATTTTAGAGAAAGATAGAAGGATGGTGAGACAGAGAGACAGAGATTGATCTGGGAGTCATCTTCATAGCTATGTTGATTAAAACCAGGGGAGCTGAGATCGTCAAGAAACAATGAGGACCCAGGAGACTTTGGGAGATCCTTATGGTTAGGGAGTTACTTGGTGGGACACTGATGATAATACAGCAAAGGAGACCAAGAAGGAGCAGTGGTACAAGGTAAAACATACCCAGGAGTGAGAAATATCATGAAACTCAGGGAGGAGAGGATGGTCAAATGCTACCAAGAAGTCAAGAAGGATAAAGACAGAGAAAAAGCCACTGGATTTAGAAATTAAAAGATCGTTGGTAACCTTGGGGAGAGCAGTTTTACCTGAAGCTTCCAGAATCTTTTAAGTTCAAGAAAATAACTGAGCTAACACTTGTAATCTGCTTCTGAATATACTTATTGGGACCCACTGAATGATGGTAATGATATGGTTTATCTGATGAGTAGTCCTGTTCTAATAGAGCCTCATGGAACAATAGAAGAGAGAATGATATTATTCCCTCCTTCTCACTTGGTTTGTTGTTGAGACTGGAGCTCTGGCCATTGGGTAGATTGATGGAGAGAGGAGCTGAATAGTGAGTATGGCCTTTGCTCTCCGAGGGCTAAGAGGCGCTTCTGATCCTACTCACATTCTAGACATTTTGCTCAATCCACTATCAGAAAGGAACATGTGGCTTATTGGGACAATTATCACTATTATCCTGTCTAGAAATGAAGGAAATGCATTTTAACTTCTGAACATTATTCTGCCATTGGAAAAAAGTTATTAAATAGGGTTTCTTTTAAATTGAGTAGGGTAGAATGAATAATTTTCATGTCAAAGAACAGTGTGTACCTTATTCTCCTTTTAAGCCTAAGTGCTATATACGGACCTTTTAAAAACTTGAGTTTTTCTTGTATCATTTCCAATATCACTTTTACAATTTTTTCAAATGGAATTTATTGTTCCTGGATGACAAGCACATTAATAGGGTCATAGGATTTGTTCTTGTTCCTCCTGGGATTCGTGTTTTTGGCTAGTCGTTTAAAACTTTTCCCAAGAACTTGATGAAGGTTCAATTTCAACATTGCCTGCGTTCAGATGCAGGAAAGTTTTCTATGTCTTCATTGCCTGAGAATCCTGACTGTTTAGAATATAATAGGTGAGCCTCTCCATGAATACTTTCTACAATGCATCCCTACCTAGACTGAGATGTTCAGAGTGGCTTCTATCATTCCCCAGAGATTTATGCCTTTCTGTTTTCTACCATGTCATACATCATACCAATGAACATAAAAATTCCTTCCTGGTCAACATATAGTGATGAATATCTTGGGTGTATGCTCCCCCATGTTTGGCATAATGATCTGTGAAATCTGACACCATTGCTCCCCCATCAACTCCATCTTTGCTTAATACAGGACCCATGAAGGTAAGAAGTCCCAATTTGCTAGTTCTTATCCTGTATTATGGTATAGCCCCTAAACTCCTATCTACTGTTTACTTATCTCCATGGTATGGAACCAACATGTGGTGAGGCACAAATCCCCTCCTTTTGCTACTCTGTCCTCTATTGTAATTCTGCTCCTTGGTAGTTCATATCCTCCTCTACTCCCCCTCCCATTGTGCCCTCTGAAACTTATTTAATTATTAATTGGTAGTCTCCTTTATTGGAACTCCATCTCTGTCATATCCACCAAACAAAGGGCATACTCCAAAACTCCTATGGCTTCTTCTATTTTCTCTCTCTGATCTTTCACCTAATGACTTTATCATTGCCCATGGATTTAATGATTGTTAATATCATTTAATTATCATTAATATTAATTGTAATTAATATTAATATCACTAATGTGTGGGATGAAAGACCCTCAGCAATTAAAAGTTAATAAGGAGCCATCTCAGGGTGGGAACAGAAATAAATTTTATTCAATTCTCAAGAATTGGGCATACTCTGCTAGAACAGATCTAGCAAGGGAGGCGCTTTACAAGAGGCAAAGCACCCATAATTATACCTAACACAAGAGAATTCCTGCCCACCTCTGACCCTTCTCAACATTGGCTGGGAGGTGGGCTTACAATCTGAGCACGAAAGCTAGACAAAGAACTGGGAAATTGAGGCACAGAAACTCCAATTCCCATTCCCTTAGTTAATGATTACAACTGAGGTGACATCTATAAATCTAAAGGAGAACAGGATAAGGGGAGGAGGATACCCTCTCCATTCTTTACAGGAGAGAAAAACAGGTCATTATGACCCTGTTCTTGCTGAGCAAATATTTAAACCAGAACTAGAAGAAAGAGCAAAAAGTTTCAGGGTAAATTTTCCCAGAGGCTGAGCCATCAGACTCTCAAGGCCTCAGAAATTTTTTTTTACTTCCCTATTTATTGATTTTTAAACATTTTTTAGTATAGATATTAGTATAGATATAGATATATATTCATACCTATCTTTCCTGGGAAGTCCTCACATTTTGTTTACCTCACACAACTAATATTAATATATGACTCCTAGACATATACATATGGTCCTTGTCTTTTCTTAATCTCCAGCTCCATACCACCAGTATCCCTAGTAGAACTTGGTGCCTACTAGACATCTTAAACTCAATGTATCTTTTCCATCAAATCTGTCTCCTGAACTTTCCTGTTACTGTCAAGGTCCCCATCATCTTTCCAGTGACTCAACTTTCAAACTTCAGTGTAATCTTTCACTCCTGCTTACCCCACATATCCAATTAGTTGCCAAATCTTGTTATTTCTTTCTCCACAACATCTTTTGGATGCATCCCCTACTCTCCTATCACACAGTTACCATACAAGTTCAAACCTTTATTGCACTTGGCTTCCATTATTGCAATAGTCTCTCGTTTGGTTCCCTGCCTTGAATTTTTCCCCATTCTACTCCATCTTCCACTGAGCTGATGAAGGGGTTCTTGTAAAGTTCAGGTCTGACCACATCACCCCATGCTCGATAGACTCTGTTGGCTCATTACTACCTCTAACACCAAGTACAAATGCCTCTGCAATTGGCATTTAAAGCCCTTTATAACCCGATCCTTTCTTACCTTTCTTAGCCATCTATTCTCGATTTTGCCTAGCCAAACTAGCCATCTTGCCCTTCTTCACATCTGATGCTCAACATCCTGTCTCTGCCTTTGCATCTGCCAGCCCTATACTTGAAATCCTCTTCCTCCTAACCTCTGTCTCTTGGAATTCCTGGGTTTTTCAAGATTCAGCTCAAGCACCACTTTCTGCTTTAGGACTTCCTGGTATCTTGCCTCCTTCCCATATCCCTAACTTACTGCTTGAACTTTCTCTTCCAAGTTTACTTTGAATGCTTTATATGTGTTTTATGTATACATACATACATCTGCATGTACATACATGTATACATACATACACAAGCTGGTGGTTCAGAGGATAGAGAGCTGGTCCTGGAATCGGGAAGACCTGAGTACAAATCTGGCCTCAGACACTTACTGCCTGTGTAGCCCTAGGCAAGTCACTTAACCTCTGTTTGTCTTAATCCACTGGAGGAGGAAATGGAAAATCACTATAGCATCTTTGTCAAGAAAAGAAAATCCAGTTATGGTCATTTGCCTCAGTTTCTTCAACGTCAAGAAAATCCAGTTATGGTCATTTGCCTCAGTTTCTTCAACTGTAAAATGGGGGATAATAATAATAGCAGGTCTCTCACAGGATAGTTGTGAGGATCAAATGGGATAATAATTATAAAAAAACATTTAGTACAGTGCCTGGCACATAGTAGGTACAATATAAATGCTTATTGCCTTCCCTTCCCTTCCCACATTTTGCTTTTTGTCCTTGTTTTTCCAGCTCTTAGCACCATGCCTAACATAGAGTAGATGCTTAATAAGAGCTTGGTGCTTAATTGATTGACATGAACTTCCCTTCATCCTTTATCTATTCATCTCAGAGTCTTTACATCTCCTGGTGATATTAGAAACATAGTTTCCTCTAGAAGATACTTCATTCCTGACTGCCTGCTCCAAGTATGGGTCATCCTTCTTCCATGATCTCTCAAAAAAATGTGTCTAAAAGGAGGAGTTTGTATATCTCTTGCTCTCCATCACTACTTTGAGGATCATGATCATTCAGCATCCTGTCCTCTTTTGATGTTCATGCCACTCTATCTATATCACTTGGTTCTGATGCTTACCATGGTCATGTACCAGGCTTCAGATCATTTCCTCTCTATTCTTAAGGAGTTAAATACTTGCCTCGTGGTCTTGCTCTCAACTCCAACTCCTGCCTTCATACTTGGGGGTTTCAATATACATGTTGATGTTCTCTCAAACATCCTGGGACTACAGTTTGTCAAACTTCTTAACTTTGATGACCTATATCTGCCTCCAGATTACAATAATACCTCAGTCATCTTACATACTCACATTAAAAACAACAACCCATAACCATCTGAATCTTTACTCTTATTCAGATACACAGGACAGTTTCATACTTTTCCCCTTCTCCAGCCCTAGAGATTTGCATCCCTACTTTTGGCTGATCTCTCTTGCTCTGTGCTTTTGCACATGCTGTCTCCATGTCTGAGATGCCCACCCTCTTCACCTTTGTCCTTTAGAATTCCTAGCCTCCTTCTAAGCTTAGCCCAAGCGCTACCTTCTAAATGTGACTGTTTCTGATCCCTTTGGCTGGTAGGATATTCTCCCTTGAAATTTCCTCATGTTCTTTGTATATGTTGTTTCTTCCCTATAAAATAGTCTAGTCCATGAGAGTAGGGCTAATTCATATTTCTCTTTTTATTCTCAGCATCTAGAAGTCTGGATTTCCTCTAAGGTCCCATTATAGATCTAACCTTATTTGCTTCTAGGATTTGGAGCTGACCCATATTGGTCTAATCTGGTCTGATTGGTCCATAATCCCAACCACCTGGCCTGGGTTTGACCTGAACATTCTGCAGACTATAAAGAAATGTCCAAGCCCTAATGAAATGTTGAGAAGCAGGCAAGAAGTGGTTTAGAGACCATGACAGCTAAGATAGAAGGATGAATTAATGAGAGCCAAGAATGAATGAAAAAGTATGTATTAATCATGAATCATATCCTTGAACATGGTAGTGTTGTTATTAATTAATTATGTTATTACTTAATGATTCTATTAATTAGCACGGTCATTTTAATTAGAGGAGTTGAGAATAATGCATTGCTATTCTTTTTGATGCATTTACAAAGCTGTGCCCTTCCAGTGTTCATTTGCTAGTTTTAAAAATTACAACCCAGCTGAAAGAGCCAATAGGAAACCTGTCATATTCAAAAGCCATTCATAAACTAGGTCTTTATCACTACATAGGGGCTGGCTGTTGAACAATGCTGCTGACAGAATCACGATCACATCTGTAATGTATGTCTATTGTTATTCAGAGATGGTTTGAAAGCTAATCCCTCCTCGATGTATGTAATCCAGCAACAGAGAGCTAGTCAGTTGAACACCTGATCAGCATAGAGGAATGGAGATCACTGTGCAATTATGTGGAATTAATTTTTCCCTCTTCTTTCTCATGATCAAAGCTGCCTTGCGCTGAAAGAATGTGTGAAGTGAGCTTGCTGCTGTTAAAGCACCGATGTTTGATGGCCTATGGGAAAGGCTTTAGCTAGTGTCCTTCAACCAACCAACATCCACGGGATGATAGACCAATTTTGATGTGGCATTACTGTTGACACTTCTCATTCTGAAAGCTTATTTTATTTTGCTGGTCCTTCTTGTCTTTATAAGGAATATTAGGAATATTCCCAAAAGGTATTTTTCAGCCTGAATAATAATAGCCTACATTTATAAAGTTTCTTTTAAAGGTTTGTGAAGTACATTGGGGCAGCTAGGTGGCACAATGGATAGAATGCCAGGCCTGGAGTCAGGAAGTCTCATCTTCCTGAGTTCAAGCTGTGTGACCTTGGGCAAGCCACTTAACCCTGTTTGCCTCAGTTTCCTCATCTGTAAAATGAGCTGGAGAAGGAAATGGCAAACCACTCCAATATCTTTGCTGAGAAAATCCCAAATGGGGTCAGACATGACTGAAATGATGGAACAACAACAACAATAATAAAAGAAGTGCATCACAGTAACTTTCTCTGTGGATCTTGACACCTCTATGAAGCAGGTGCTATTATTAATCCCATTTGACAGATAAGGAAATTGGGGTTCAGAACTTTTAAAGGACTTGATCATGGTCACGGAGCTAATAAATATTAGATGCAGCCTTCAAATACTGATCTCTCAGTATTCTTTTCATTATACTATGTTGTCTCTATGAAAACTAACAAATTTTACTTCTTTAATCCGCTAAAGTATGCATGTCATTAAAAATGCCTATTCTTGTTTTCTGAGTCCTTTATGAAGGCAGTTAAGTTTTTTTAAGTGATCAAATGGATAACAGAAGTATCAATGGGAACAAGGATCTACTTTGGGAGTTGTGCTAGACAGTAGGTGATTAAGGTTGAACTTAAATCCAATACAAAAGTCCTACTCCAATGAGTTATCATGGCACAGAGGTGACTCATTGTTCCTGACTACGCCAGAAGAATGTGACCTCTGGAAGGTTCTATTAAGTTGGAAAATCTTTGCATAGGGTTCAGCATTGGAATGTACCTACTTTTTAAGGATCAACCAAGCTAAGTACAGAGAGGCTCATAAGCATTAGGTAGACCAAAAGGTGATGGTTTCTTCTTGGCTGTTGTGGCCCCTGAATAGTACTTAATTAGATCTATGATATTGTTAAAAATGTTGAGTTTTCTTCTTATTGTGCAGATAACCTATCTGTACTCTCTTATCCTGTATAAAAGGAGAAGAAAACTGCCTAATTTACCAGCCTAGATACCACAGAAAATAGGATGAAGAATAGCAGTAGATGTGAACAAACATAGCCCAGAGACAAAATCCAAGGAAGGAGTCAGCAATAAAACTCATTGCTTCAGAGGTCAAATGGTACATAAAGTATGGGTAATAGGTAAAGTGAACGAGAGCCTCATAGGCATCACTCAGACTTGGTGAGATGGGAACTGATGACTGTTGTCAACCCACAGGAATCTGATCTCTCAAGAAGGATTTTAAAGACATTATAGATGAAAGAAATGAGAGCGGGCAGAAGAAGGTGAATACAAAAATTTGGCACTATCCTGTAGCATAAAAAGATATAGAGTCCTATAAGAATAGTCACAAGTTTTGAAGCAAGATGAACTAAAGCTTCCTGGAATGCTAGTTATTAAAAAAAGTGGTTTTGTTTGTTTTTAAATTAAATATGAGAAATGAAGAACACCGGAGAGGTGACTGGACCTCTCCAGGGTAGATGGCATGATAAAAGTAGATGACAGAATAAAGTTAGAACTACTAAAATTTCGTTTTGCTTCTGGTTTTTTTTTCTGCCAAAGAGAATAATCTTTGGAATAAAAGGATAAATATTGCTAATAACAATAGCATTTATAAAGCACATTAATGTTCACAAAGTACTTTACATATGCCATCTCATTCGATCCTCACAACGATCATGTAGGGTAGATGCTATTATCATTCCTATTTTAGCTATGTGGGCACTGAAGCTCATATGAGTCAACTGGTTTATCCAGAATCACAAGTTAAGAAGCATCTGAAGTAGGATTCAGACTCAAGTCTTCCTGATTTCCAGTGTAGCACTTTACCTACTGTACCAACTAGCTGTCTTCATAGGGAGTAGGAGCATAAAAAACAATTAAGGACATAGTAAGATAGCCCTCCACCAAGTCCTCATCTTCTGTGGTAGCATAATGTAATCTCTGGGAGGTTCTACTGAAAAGCCCTTGAGTATTGCCTCAGCAACAGACTGAGTCTATTTCCTGAGAACTAACCTGACTGAGTAGAAGAATGTCACCAGTAGGCTGGCCACCTGACGATGGATGTTTTTGGCCTTAGCGGACCATGACATAAAGTATGGGGTCCCACGTAGCTTCCTTCTATTTTTGCAGTGACTGTGGCAGAGTGTAGGGAAAAGTTCTACAATGCATGAACATACTATAGACACAACTGCTGTATATGTCTAAGTTGTGCATGTATATAGACATATAATGTAAATGGGCAATGGATTGGCTAAGAATGAATCAGGAGGGCTGACTGAATTGCCTATGGAAAATGGTGACCTAAAACTTTCCTCTGAAACATCATTTTAATGACAATATTCTCCTGGTATTGTTCTATGACCGAGAGTCATAAAACCCCATAGTACCTGAAGAACTGAAATTGAATATCTCTCATAGTACAATGTAGAGGTGCCTATTGGGTATGAGTAGGCTTCAGCACACAACCAAAAAGGAACAACAAACAACCACTAAAGAAATGTGTGATTGAGATAGTGGTCTGGTCATGTGGCAAGTTAGAGATAGCCATTGAAAGGCATATCTGCTATACTTGTGTCCTCATGGTAACAAGAGAAAGCCAGGGAGGCTCTTAGCACATTGGGAAATCTCCTCCAGTAAACTTATGGAAGGGCATGAACAAGAGTTAGAGAGGATAGGCAATCATGGATGGATTGTGACTTGCATTACTGCAGGTGGAGATCACAGCTTTAGTGGAGTAGTTAAGCTTTTAGTTTCTCTATTCATTTTCGGTTCTGAACATCCTAGGAGGAGGATGAATCTAGCTGTTGACCTTCATCGAGAATTCAGTTACTGTAGGGGCAGGGGATAGAGCCAACTGGATTTAGAGTCAGGAAATCCAGAGTTTAAATCCTTACTGGATCCTTATTGTGAGACCATGGACAAGTCACTTAATTTCTCAGCCTCAGTTTCCTCACCTGTAAAATGAGGGGATTGGATTTCAGTGGCTTCTAAGGTCCTTTGAAGCTCTGAATCTATGAATGTTACTGTTTGAGATGCCTGCTTATTTCTCCCAAAGTCCTGGTACTCTGGTGGGAATGACTTAGTACATAGTTAGGCAGCCATAATCTCTGTGTAGTATTTTGGAGCCCTGAAGGAGATAATCCATTGTACTCATTCATAATAAAGCTCTCAGAAATGAGTTTATTTGCCAGGGAATCAGAAACCCTTAAAGAGGTTTCATCTGGCTGCATGTAAGAATAATTTGCCAATTCATTTGGCCATTCTTGAACTTGTTGATCAAATCAAGCTCATTGAGATTTATCTTGGCTTTCATGTAATAAAATGAATGTCCTTTTATTGGCTCTGTTTTAAGAAAAAATAAAATAAGGAAGCTATTAGAAAATATGACTTGTACCTCAGTCTCCACTCTTTTGGCTATTGAAATATTAAACCAAGGGACATACATTTTGTGTCAGTGTTCCTATCAGTGCTGAGCCTCACAGCTGTTGGTTGGGTTTATTTCACTAATAAGCTCTCTGCTACACTGGATGCCATCAATTTGCTTCTCTGAACAGTAAGCATTGGATCTAAATAGGAGAATCTTTTTAGTTCAGCCTGGAATACCTCCATTTTCATATCTGTGGCCTTACATAAAGCCACACTCCTAAAGGATTTGCTGCATTGGAAGTTGAAAAAGCAATTTCCATCTTTCATGCCAGCTTCATACAGGAGGGCTGGATCAGGAAACCACCATTCTGGGCCCTTGACAGCATCAGACTGGAAAAGCCTTGTTTGTGCTTGCAGTTAGGTGAATGAAGCTGACAGCCATAGAACTTTGGGATAAAACTCCAACTGTGTTCCTAGAAAGAAGTACTTTGAATCCTATTTTGGAAAAAATCCAGGCATGGTGAAATTAGTGCAGATGACTTAAAAAAAATTTACGCTTGGAATCAGTATTAGGAACAGGATATTAAGGGATAGATTATTGAATAGAATCACAGAATGTCAAACCTGGAAGGACAGTAGAGACCATCTAGGTCTGTGCTTCTCATTTAACAGCGGAGAAAACAGGCTAATGGAGATTAACTGGCTGGCTCATTGTAAGCCAGCTAGGTGGCAGAGGTAGGTCCAAGAACTATAAATGGAAAGTAAATTAGATGTTACTTTGGTCCAAATCTCTCCTTTTACAGATGGGGAAAATGAAGACCAGAGAATTTAATTCCCTCTAGTTGGTAAGGGACTTGGATTTCGCATAGCCCTTTTACAACCCTATGTATATTGTCTTTGCCATTGGAATGTAAGCTCCTTGAAGACAGGGCTGTCTTTGCTTTATATTTATATACCTAGTGCTAGGTGAAGCAGTGGATAGAGTGCCGGGGTCTGAGTCAGGAAGACCCAAGTTCAAATGTGGCCTCAGACACTTACTAGCTGTGTGACCCTGGGCAAGTCACTTAACCTTGTTTGCCTCACTTTCCTCATCTGTGAAATGAGAAGGAAATGGCAAACCATAGTATCTTTGCCAAGAAAACCCCAAATGGGGTCAAGAAGAGTCAGATATGACTGGAAAACCAGCAGAACCCTGCAGCAGCACTGGCATAGAGAGATAACTTGAACAGTGCTGTGAGGTCCACAAAACACTTTCCTCATAACAACTTGAATTAGGTAGTAGATGTATTATTGCCTTCATTTTACAGATGGGGAAAACGAGACTGAAAAAAAGTTAAACCATTTATCTATAGCCCCATGACTAGTAAGTGTCAGAGCTGAAGTAGATTCTTTTCTTTTTTGGAGGGAGGAAGGCAGGGCAATTGGGGTTAAGTGACTTGCCCAAGGTCACACAGCTAGTAAGTGTGTCGAGTGTCTGAAGTCACATTTGAACTCAGCTCCTCCTGACTCCAGGGCTGGTGCTCTACTCACTGCCGCTGCCTACCTGCCCCTGAAGTTGATTCTTAATAAATGTTCATGGGATATTTTGTAGCAAGTGACTTGCCCAATTTCTCCTAGGCAATAAATTTCACAGTTGGAATTCCTGCCCAGTAATCCTGACTCCAAATGCTATTCTCACTGTAGCACACCTGTGGAATCCCTGAGCACTTTAGCACTCTCCATATCATGCCCATCTTGTTCCCTCCATAAAAACGCAAACTCATTGGGACTGGAAGCTCAGTGAAATAATGCTGCTCAGTTTTTTACTGGCTTGCTAAATTTGTGTCTCCCCTGTGAGCCCTGAGTACTAATAAGAACCAAAGAATGTGTCTGGAAATTGGAAGGCTAAACTTTTGGAGTCCTGTACTATGATTTGTGAGCCTCCATGGGGTGGGATGGTCCATAAGATTTGCGTTTGCTTCAGTTGGGACAGCTAGAGTCTGGACCTGCGATTTCTTAGGATGTTGGGAGCTCCCTGTGCTGAGACACCCTCAATAGATTAGAATCACCCAGTTCCTCAGAGGTTTAAAGATTGCCCGAGGCACCGAAAGGTTGCCTGTGGTTACATAGCCAGCAGACACCAGAGGTAGATGATCCTTATCTTCCTGTAGAAGTAATTAAATACCAGAATCTGTGTTTGAAGGGACCTCAGAAACCAACTAGCACATATCTGAGTCGAGAATTTCCTCTGTACCATTCCCAACAAGCGATCAGCCTTTGAGGGTTCATTTTTTAGAATTTAGAACAGTCACCAGTATTGTAACACAGAAACTTTTGAAGATTTGAAGGAAATACACACCTCTCCTTGAAATTAATTAAGCTCCCTTTACATCATAGGTGTATTGCAGCAAATTATACTCATTTTTGTACTCATGGCCTCCAGTTGTAATATATAATTGTAAAAAAATTGTAATATATAATTGTAAAAATATTAGATTTGGAGTTAAGGAACTCCATTTCTAGGACTGGCTGGAAACTAAGCGCAATCTTGGGTAAGCTGACCACTCTAGGTCTCAGTCTCCTCATCTTTAAAATGGCTTTGGAGTAGGTGATCTCTAAGGTTCGTTTCAGCCTTAAAATTCCATGATTTTTTGAATGCTTCAGTATTTTGATTGATCTATGATAACAGAAACGTAGGTAGGTCTTCCCCATGCCTACGCAGACTCTATAGGTGGTAGTGTTAGTAGAAGCAAGAAGACCAAATTGGGAAAGCATAGGCTATGTTTGGGGAAAGTGAGTGCCCATTGGTGTGCTGAACTGGTGTGGAGCCTGCTGATTGCTGCTCGGTTGGATTGCCTGGGAATCGGATTACTATATGTTTATTGACTCTTGTTTATTGTTGTTGCCTCTGCAGTATTTTGGTTCTAGCCAGTAAACATAAGACATGGCTTGAGGGAAGGTTTCTGAATGGGGTGTGAGTCTAACACCACAATGACCCCAATGCCAGTACAGGGGAGTAAGGCAGGGGCCTAAATAGCATACTGGCACCCGCTCAGGTTGACTAGATGGGTGAGATGGTCCTTTTTTGGTCTCCCATTTCCTTTTATTCTTCTTCACTCTCTGCTGACTTCTCTGCCTTTGGTCTAAGAAACCTTTATTTCAGTCTCTCCCCATTACTCTTTCAGATTTATTTGTCCATGAGCTCAAGTTTAACCTGCTATGCCATCCTATGCATTCACCTGGACTATGAATTGAATGATTTTGTCTTTAACCAGGAGGGTTCTTTCTCCCAGGCCCTGCTAATCACCCACACTCACCACTGCTTTTCAGGCCGGTCTCCGTAGATAAATGGAAGGCCTTGAACAGAAGGAGCTTCTTGTTTTCTGTACTCTGTAGTCAAGCACAGTGAGTTTTCCCTTCCTTTTCTCACTTCTCTCTTCACCTAAGCAGCACAATCTGCTTTAACTCTAGTACTTTTAACTCTAGTTAAAACTCTAGCTTTTAACTCTAGTACTCTGTACAACCTAATCTAGTCCTCTTCTCAACTAATTCTCAATAACTTCTATAGGTTTTTTCTAAACAAAACAAAACAAAAAACCAATGCACTTTTGCTGAAATAAGCCCCCCCCCCCCCCCAAACAAACACAAGCAAAAACAAAAACTCAGGAATTCTGCTTGATTTTCACAAGAAAGGAAAATCCTCAGCTCTGGCTGTGTGACCCAGGAACTTTGTCTCTTTCTTCTTGCCAGGCTAGTTTTTAATGTGCACGTAGTTCAGTCACTCTTTGCTAGTGACCTCCGTGTTCTCCTTGACTCAAGATCAGGTATGATGGGAAATATAGGTCAGTGTAAGCCTTGGTGAACATGACAGCTGTTTGGCATTTGTTATAATGTTAGTAACACCTCTCCTCCCGCCCCCCACCCCCCTCCATGCACACCCACATAGTCAACTCACTTTGAAGAGTGTAATGGCATGGGTCGAAGGTAATGGGTTTTCCCCTTTATTGGTTGTCTTTACTCAAAGGCTGATCACTTGTTGGGAAGGTTATAGAGGAAATTCTCGATTCAGATATGTGCTAGTTGGTTTCTGAGGTCCAGATTCTGGTATTTAATTCATAAGTAGATAAGGAGCATCTCCTTCTGGTATCTACTGGCTATGTAACCACAGGCAACCTTTCAGTGCCTTGGACAATTCTTTAAGCCACCGAGGAATTGGGTGATTCTAATCTATTGAGGGAGTCTTGGCACAGGGAGCTCTCCCCACATCCTAAAAAATCATAGGTACAGACTTATTCTTCTCTTCCTCCCAAAAAGTAAAGGTAAGTTTGAGTCTAAATTAGCCTACATTCTAAACCAGCAGGATCAAAATTAACAAAATCTTAACACACATAATTATAGGTATCACATAAGGTTTTTTTTGTCATATAAACTAGTAGAGGGGGGCATCGTTGAACTATGAATTGCCATATCCCTCTGATAAATGCAGTAGAAGAACCCCTAGTACTTTAAGGCTGCCTTAACAGTTCATGTTATTTCTGAGATTCCTCCTGGTGGTGAGAGTTTGGCAGGTAAAATCTTGGCGTGGGCTGGCATTATTTGTATTGTATTTATTTGCCAATTGTTCTGAAAAATATCAAATTATACAATAGGTATAGGAAGCCTTTGGTGATTACTGAGAATTTGGAGGGTAACATCCCTTAGGGAACCACCAAACCCTATTGCAAGGCTTCAGGAAATTACAGACTATCAACTTCAACATTACCCCTTTGTTGGAGGACTAGAGTGGGGATGGGCAGGCATGGAAGGGGTTGCAATGTACATCAGTGGAAGAAATACAAGGGGATCACAGATCCACAGACCCAGCTGGTTATTTTGAGTTAGTATTTACTCTTAGAATAAAGCTGATGGAGTTTTAAAAACCTATATCTATGTATCTGTAGATCTATGTATACATATATATATCTGTATCTATAGATCTCTGTCTCTGTCTCTCTCCCTCTCCCTCTCTCCCTCTCCTCCTCTGTGAATAACAGGTCTGGAAGGTCATAAAAAGATATAGTAGGGCTGAGAAAATTAGGGATTGATTTTTAAACTATCAGAAAGGAAGGTTTTGTTTTGTTCACTAAGAACTCATATTTCCAGTGCCTGGCTGAAAATAGGAAGCTGCCAGGGCTGGAGATATAGACTCTTGAGCAAACACCATTTTTGTCTAAGTAGCAGAAGAGTATGAAAATGAAGAAATTGAGCTTGTTGGGGGAGGGCATCCTGAGCCTTTGGCGACATTTGGCTCTGCTGAAGAAATGCAAGTGACATAATCCCTTGTAGGGCAAAAGGTAAGGCAATGAATGAAATGAATGTTTCGTGTAAATAAACATGCACATGCAAAATATGCTTTGTACATTTTCTGTTGAATATTACAATATCTGGGGTTCATTAGCTCTATTGCAAGTAATACAGTATTTGTCCCATGAAAAAATCCAAATATCCTTCAACATGCTTTTGCTACACACATAGAAGGCTAAAATATACATGTAGAGAAACATGGATAAGAGTTTCAGCATTAAATTAGGTTGGATTATTTTTCATTAAAATTGCTAGATGTATTTTAATTGTGTCCAATAAATTACACTTTGTGTAAAAAAAAAAGAACATTTGGTTAACATTGGGGTAGAATTTTATGATTATATAGAAAAAGTACAGGCCATAACAAATTAATTAAATCATCAGCATGCAATATTCCCAGGGTATTATGGTGAATATTTACACTGAAAACATATTGTCCCAGTACATAGAAGGGTTAAATTTTGCAAATCCAAGCTCTCATTTTGTTAATATTTCCATAAGATTCATTAGAGCCATTTTCTCAGAAGATTGTTTGAGAGATCAGAGTTCAGCAAGGACTGGAGTGTATTCCTATGATTAATGCTAGTTACTGAATGCCATGAGCACACTATACATGCAATTTGAGCATACCTGTGTGCTTTATTAGAGAAACATCAGCTGCCGGGTTTGGTGTCAGTGATGGGCAGATGCTACCCTCCCTAGGGAATAGGTCATTCTCAGCAAGAACATTTAGATCTGATTGTGGGGTGGGGAAAAGGAGGAAATGGAGGAAAAGGATTTGCCAGCCCTGAAGCTTTTCCTTTTTGACCTTCCTAAACCAACTTCACAGGGTAGTCAGAAAGACAAGCATGTGACCATGAGCAGTGAGCAGCTATAGTGGAATAGAATAAGCCGTTGGCATGGGATCAGACAATCTGGGTTCAGCCAGGTTCCACTAAGGTTCATACATAATGTCTGATAATCTATGTTTATAAAAACTAAACTATATATCTCCAAAGACTTGCCTCAGGTTTCTAAGAAAGATTCTCCCCCTCCTCATCTCTTTCTCTCCTCTTTGTCTCTGCCTCCCACTCTCTCTCCTTTCTCTTCTGCGTCTATCTTCCTCTCTAGTGTAACAGTTGCTACCTTGGCTTTCATTGCCTGAAAGTCAAGAGCATTATCACATTTCGCCTTTCCCCCAAGGGTTCTCTAGTACCCTTAAAGGGGTTTGGGGATTCCACCCTCTCTGCCATTGGCTCCTGCCCCCATGGATGATGTTCTTTCAATTGTAGGGGCCCCTTGCAGTCCAATTTTCTTTAACTACTTGACAGTTGGATCAGCTTTTACAAAGGAATATTTACTTCACATAATACGTATGTAGATAAATGTATTAATCCTATATATATATATTATATATCAAATAGTGTTTATGGAGAGAGTACTTATGACTAGGAAGGTTAGGAAGGGTATCTTGTGTGAGATGGTATCTCAGAAGTGCTTCAAAGGAATCTAAAGATTGCATAATGGAGAAGGACATGGCAAACCACTCCAGTATCTTTGCCAAGAAAACCCCGAAGGGGGTCATGAAGAGTCAGACATGACTGGAAAAGACTGAACAACAACAGAGATCATATAAAGGTGAGGTGAGGAAGGGGAGTGATCTGGGTTTGGGGGAGACAGCCTGTGCAAAGGCACAGAGACAGGAAGTATTTAAATACAATAAATAGGGAGATTTAAATAGGCTAGTTTGACTGTAGCACAAAGTGTGTATGTGTGAGTAACACGATCAGTCCAGAAAGATAGTTTGGAACCAAACCATGAAGACAATATTTCATATGTATGCATATAAGAAATATTTTATATATAATATTATAAATAAGTTTTATGTATATGCACACATTAAAATAACAAATCATTTAGAGTTCATATGTTTTATTCCTTATTTTCTTAATTTTTTTGAGATTGTTTTTGAGTTGATCACAAAATTATTTTTTAAAAGAGATTAAACATGGAGTTAGCCACCTCCTGTAGACAGTTCCCCTGTCTGCCAGTCCCTTCTTCTCTAAGCAAAACCTTCCACCTTCTTGAATTATCTTCTTAGGGCTGATTTATGTAAATGCTGTTTACTCCATTAGGATGCAAATTCCTCAAATGCAGAGCCTGTTTTTATTTTCTTTTTTCGTCTTCAAAGAGAGCACTGTGCCTATCACAGGATAAGCAGTTAAAAATGCTTGTTGATTGAGAGTCCTTGGCTAATCCATCCCCACCCCACCCTCTTGGTGAAATAAGCAGAATCCTGCAACTGGAAGAGAAGTGAGGTCAATTACCCCCATTTACAACTGAGGAAACAGATTCAGAGAGGTGAAGTAAATTGTTCAAAATCTCAGTGAATTAGGAGTGGCGTGAGGAGTAGAATTAGGGATTTTTGCTTTATGCTATTCTCACACCATTCTCTCAGCTCATTTTAAATGCTGAGAAATTTAGTAGGGAAAGCAAGCTTATTTAAGTTGAACTAAACTTGGCTCATTTTAAATGATGTTACAATGCTGAAGGCTGAAGTGTCCAAGAATTGTACTTTCAGTTAATTGCCATATTCTTTTTTATACTAACAATGAGGCTTTGAGTTTTCTGTGTTTGAATCTGGTGTAAAAAATACAACAATCTCTTAACATCATCAAGGGCTTAGAGTACTAAAAAGAGGACAGAACAACGCTATAGTGACACAGAGGTCCAATTAACCACATGTGGTTCACACACTTGGATAAAAATTAAGGAGAAGTCCAATTCAGTGCTTATCAAAATTTTATCTCTAAGGGAATCCAGAAATAGAGTTTTTCTAATATGTAGCTGCTAAATCAACTAATTGGTAGTTTTAATTTTAATTCTAGGGTTCTCAAGCAAAACTTTCAGGTAGGGATTCCAAGACCTTGTGAATTTTTAAATAAATGATCTTCATGGTGAAGGAACCTTCTTTTTTTTTTTTCCTTGGAGATATTGAGGATTCAGATCCAGAACACCACAATAAAGTGAATATTGTGATAAAGTGAGTCACATTTTTTTTTGGTTTCCCACTACATATAAAAGTTATGTTTACTCTATACTTCAGTCTATTAAATGTGCCAATAGTATTATGCCTAAAAAGGTGCATACCTTAATTTAAAAAATACTTTATTGCTAAAAAAATGCTACCCATCATCTGAGCCTTCATAATCTTTTGCTGGTGAAGGGTCTTGGTTAGCTGATGGCTGCTTACTGATCAAGGTGGTGGTTGCTGAAGGCTGGTGTGGCTATGACAATTTCTTAAAATAAGACAACAATAAAGTTGGCTGTATTGATTGACTCTTCCTTTCACTAAAACACTTAGAGACTATTGTAGGGTTATTAATCAGCCCAATTTCAATATTTTTGTGTCTCAGGGAAATAGAGATGCCTGAAGAGAGGGAGGAGGGGAGTGGCTGGTTGGTGGAACAGTCAGAACACACAA
The DNA here is from genome assembly GCF_011100635.1 of Trichosurus vulpecula. Lineage (NCBI taxonomy): Eukaryota > Metazoa > Chordata > Mammalia > Diprotodontia > Phalangeridae > Trichosurus > Trichosurus vulpecula. The sequence goes on along the minus strand of NC_050576.1, from coordinate 292,989,125 downwards.
CACTTATTGATTAAGGTCATCCTCTTATATGGGCAATGCTCATGGTGCCCCAAAAATAATTACAATAGTAACCTTGAAGATCACTCATCACATATCACCATAATAGATATAATAATAATGAAAAAGTTCAAAATATTGTGAGAATTACCATAATGTGACTCAGAGACACAATGTGAGCACATGCTTGGAAAAATGATGCTGACAGACCTGCATGACCCAAGGTTGCCACAAACCTTCAGTTTGGAAAATATGCAATATCTGTGGAGCACAATAAAATGAAATGCAATTATATGAGGTATGCTTGTACAATATTAGGGCTTTTGGCATAGTATCTAAACTTGCATCCATACTAGGCAGAATATTGCAATTCCACAAAAACTCAAAGGAATTCCAAAAGCATTATCCACTAGCCCCTCTTGCTTTCACAGAATATATCCAAAGCCACATTTCATATCCCCCTTTGCCCATCTGTACATTTTTATTTTGCACAGCCTGTCATTGCTATCCTTAATTAGCATTTAAGAATCTGAATAAGCTAGGCAAACATCAGCTACAAAAGCTTAACTGTAAATCATTTGGGCCAGATGGTGTATTCTGTCTACCAGATGCTAGTGCAGCCATACCAAGTATTCTATCGCGCTCTGAGAGATCATTAAGTGGTCTCTTATGTTAATATTTGTTCATTTTATAGTTGTACAGATTCCCTAATCATAGAAAACATGAGGCTTTGGAAAAATCAAACCTATGGAAAGGTTGCATCCATCTGTGTTTTTAAAAGTATGATGGTACTTTGATTTGGGGCACATGTTGGTACCATCACTATCAACTCTTTCCACCCAAGGGCATCTCCTGGCAAGGACATCACTTCCCTGGCATTAGAAATTGGAGTGAGAGGTCCATACTTTAAGGTAGTTTTTTTTTTTGCTTCAGTATGGGATAGAACCTTTTTTTTTCTTAGCAAGTAGAGTTATTCATTACTTGAAGAATCAGCACTTCCTGTCCCTTCCATGCTTCATGCTTAGCAGTGTCTGTTTTTTCAGTAACTCGTAAATGAGCCTTTAATTTTTGCTTTACTTGGCAAGTGATATCCAAAGATTATTAGAAGGCAGGGGTTGGATGCTTAAAGACTTCAAAATCACCTTAAAGTCAAATGAAAAATAGCTTTGGGAGGGGCATTTAGGTGGCACAGTGAATAGAGCACTGGCCCTGGAGTCAGGAGGACCCGAGTTCAAATCCAGCCTCAGACACTTGACACACTTACTAGCTGTGTGATCTTGGGCAAGTAACTTAATCCCAATTGCCCCCTTCCCCACTCCAAAAACAATAGCTTTGGGGAAAGGCAAGATGGAAGGTACCAAAAAGAATTAGCGGTTGGCTTTCATTGTATTTTCACCAGATTGAACTGATTTAATTGAGAACAGAAGGGTTTACTCAGACACCTTCCAATCGTCTACAAAGCTAGAGTTACACCTCTTTTTGAATTCAGCCAACTTTTATTAAGCACCTACTAAATAAAAGGAAAAACAAAAAAGAAAAATAAAAAGAGTCCTGGCCCTCAAGGAATAAGGATGGGGTGAGGGACACAATGTATACATCTACAAGTAAATAAAAAACATACACAAAGTAAGTAAATAAAAAGTATTTAGAGAGGGAAATGGCAGCTGAGGGACAGGAAGAAAATGTTTCATATAAATGTGGTTCTTGTGTTGAGTTCTGAAAGGATACAGGAAGTGGAGGTGGAGAAGTATGTGCTCCAGGAATGGGGACTGGTCTGAATGAAGAAGGCATAACAGCTGGGAGATTGTATGTTGTGTGTGCTGAATAGCAAGTAAACTAATTTGACTGGAAAGTTGAGTGAGTGAAGGGGTGTAAAGTGTAGTAAGCCTGAAAAGCTAGGGTAGAACCAGACTGTGAAGGGCTATAAATGCCCAAAAGAGGAGTTTGTAATTGTTCCCAGAGGCAGTAGGGAGCCATAGGAGCATTTTTTTTGGTGGTGGGGGTAGGGAGGCAGTCAGGGATAAGTGACTTGCCTAGGGTCAAATCATTAGTAAGTATCTAAGGTCGGATTTGAACTCAGGTCCTCCTGACTCCAGGGCCAGTCCTCCATCCACTGTACCACTTAGCTGCCCCATGATAGGAGCTTTTTGAAAAAAAAAAAAGGGATATGGCAAAATAGGATATCAATTCAGCAGCTTTGGAGAGGATGGTTCTGAGTTCAATTAGACTGGTGGCAGGGAGATTAATTAAGAGGCTATTATGGTAGTCCATACCATAAGAGATGATAGCCTGCACTAGGATAGTTGTGGCATGAATGGAAAAAAAGGGAATGAATGTGAGCGCTGTCATGGAAATAGAAATGGCAAGATTAGATAGAACTAGATAGGTATAGGGAGTGAGGAAGAGGCAAGAACCAAGGATGACACTGAGGTTGCAGATGTGAGTCACTGGAGGAGTGATGGGAATGTTGACAGAAATCAGAGACTTAGGAATAAGGGTGGGTTCAGGGTTAAAGATAATGAGGTCTCTGTGGGCTATATGGAGTTTGAGATACCTATGGGGCACCTGCTGGGAAATGGTGCTGTGAGATTAGGATTCAGGAGACAAATAGGATCAGGACATAGAAATTTAGAAGTTATTAGCATAGAAGTTATAACTGATCCCATGAAAGCATGTATGATCTAGGAAAGAGAGGGTATACATAAATACATATGTGTACATCTATGTATATATTTGCATATAGGTATACACACATACACACACAGAAAAAAGGTCCCAGGACAGAGCCTAATGGTACATTAGCTTTTGGGGATCCTTGGATGGATGCATGGATGGATGGATGGATGGATGGATGGATGGATGGATGGATGGATGATGATCAGCAAAGGACACTGAGGAATAGCCAGATACACAGGAGGAAAACCAAGAGAAAGTAGTGTCATGAAAACTCGGTGGGGATTCAAGAGGAAAGAATGGTCAACAGTGTCAAACATTGCAGAAGTCAAGAAAGATGGAGGCTGAGAAAAGGGAATTTGGTAAAAACAGATTTGAAAATTGAAATCATTGACAGTTATGAACATGGTCTCAGCTGAGTGATGAAATCTGAGTGCAGGGTATTGAGAAGTGAGAGGAGAGGAAGTGGAGGAGCCTGTAGACTGCTTTTTGAGGAGTTGAGGAATGAAAGGAAGAAGATAATCTGTTATTTGCTGAGGTGATAGGGTCAAGCTAAGGTTTTTTTTTTGTTTCGTTTTGTTTTAAGATGGGCCTCCATCATTCTGGTAGGATACAACATCTATATAGAAATACAAAGTAATTTGAGGAAGGGGGGGGAGAGAGAGAGAGAGAGAGAGAGAGAGAGAGAGAGAGAGAGAGAGAGAGAGAGAGAGAGAGAGGGGGAGGGAGAGAGAGAGAGGGGGAGAGAGAGAGAGAGAGAGAGAGAGAGAGAGAGAGAGAGAGAGAGAGAGAGAGAGAGAGAGAGAGAGAGAGAGAGAGAATATATAATAGTAAAGAAAAGTAGGTTGGAATCAGATTGTGGGGGACCTTAAATGCCAAACTATGAATTCTACTTTATCCTCATAGGCAATAGGGAGTGACAAATATTTTTGAATAGGCAGTTGATATGGTTGGACTAGTGCCTTAGGAAGAATATTTTTACAGCTGTATAAACCAGATTGGAGATTAGAAGGAGCAAAATGAGCATTATTACAACAGTCCATTTGAGAGGTGATTAGGACCTGAACCAGGATGGGAGGCATGTGAACAGAGAGAAGAGGACATTCAAGAGACATTAGGGAGGTAAAGCTGACTAAGTATAAGTAGAGAGGAACAGTAGAGAACCTAGGATGTCTCTGTAGCTATGAACGTGGGTGATTAAGGAGGTTGCTATTATACTTGGTCCAGAAGTGGAAAGTTTGGAGAAGGGGCAGATTTATTGAAGAAAATGAAGAGTTCCAATTTAGATGTTGAGTTTGAGATGCTCTCAGAACATCTAGGTAGAGATGTTCCTCAAAGAACTGACCAAACGGAACTGGAATGTTGGAAAGAGATTTCTGAGAGAGATGTCTTCAAGATTGTACCTTATCTATGTAAACCAACAACTTGCATTCTGGGCCATGGGTTACATCTTGTCTCACAGAATTCTCTAACTGGCCCATGATTCTGCTTAGGGCCAAAAACATAGTTGTACTCACATCCTCTGTGATCACTGTGCAGCATGCATGGGGGTGTTCTCTGGGGACAAGATAACATGAATTTGTGGTGGACTCATTCAAAGCAGTTTTGTGGCCTCCTTTAGTAGCATTTTCTAACTTGGGAGGAGAAGCTGAGAAAGTCAATGCTGAGGATGACCCAGGGTTGGGAGGAGACCCAACATGAATAATCAAGGGACTAGAAGTGCAAGTGGTTCCAAGGTGGGATAGTGAAGAGTTGAACTCGTAAAAATAAGTCCAGAGCAAATATGATGCACAAAGAGAATGGTGAAGGGTAAAGGTGATCAAAGTTTCAACAGAAACAAAGGATAGTTTTAGGAGGAATGTAGCAGGAGTTGAGATGAAAGGACCAGAGGTTATCATTAAAGAGGGAAATGCCAGAGTTCAAAATAATGGAAGTGAGAATTTGTGATAATGGGGAGATCTAAAGTATTATCTTCTGAGGTAAAATGAAGTTGTAGGGAGTCAAACAAGTTGATGAATTGAGGGTAGGGCCCAATTGATGGAGTTGGAGCCAACTGATTGTGAAGATTTCAGTATGGGCATTTACACCTTGGAAATCAGCAAATGTTACAAATCAAGGCTTGATTCATTGTTTTTTAAACTGTCTAGACTTTAAAAAGTGATGGATAAAGTGTCACTAATACAGATTAAGCTTAAAAAGTGTGTCATGGGTAATTTTTTTTGGAGAACTAGTTGCTAAACACTTTTCAGCACACTGTTAGAGGTGGTTATGGTATTTGAAGAGACATCAGTGTTAATGTTGAAGGGAAGGGACTGAGGCAAAAAGGAAGACTGCAAGTCAGGTCTTCAATTCTTTGAGAGAGGAAAGAGTGGTCTCAAGGTTTGTAGGTTATTATGACGAGAATATGGACATGCTAATATAAACAGATGGACTGACTCTCAAATTAGAAAAGGGGCTCAGTGATGGTAGCAAAGGAAGGGATTGGAAGTAGCTTTGAGGAACAAGGAGTATGCAGAACCTTCTGCCTGAGCTAATCTGTCAAGGGGCATGGTGGCAAGAAGCCACCAGCATTGGCTAGAGGGTTCAGAATGATGATATTCTGTAGGAAGCCAGATTTGAATGAGCATAAGAGGTAAAGAATATGAGAAGACATTTAGTATGAAGGGGATTTGTCAGTGATAATGTGGGGTTCCAGACAGCACAGTGGGAAGGGAGAAGGGAGGGAGGCCAGAGAGATGGGGTGGGGAGGGGGGAGAAGGAGAAAGAGGGAGAGGGAGAGGGACAGGGAGGGAGAGAGAGAGAGAGAGAGAAAGAGAGAGAGAGAGAGAGAGAGAGAGAGAGAGAGAGAGAGAGAGAGAGAGAGAGAGGGAGGGAGAGAGGGAGGGAGAGAGGGAGAGAGAGAGTATGTTAAGAATTAGGGAAGTGTAACCTACTATTGTTGGAAAAGAGTTCAGTTGATCATAGCAGGGGATGGGGAGGTTCACACTAATTGTGGCCAGAAAATTCATGTGAGGGGGGACACTTACCTTGGACAGCATGGGGCTAGATCAGCCACCTCATTCTTCCATCCCTTTCTATCGAAGTCCTTAAAGGGGCTCTCCGCAGGGCAAGGAAGTCAATGGTAGTAGGGTCCAGGAAGGTCAGTTGTGAAACAGGCCTCAGTCCCAGTTGAGGGGCAAGGAGTGGGGAGTACTATGGCAGGCTTCAACATAAGGGGCAGGGTTAGCAGTGCCCTGTGTTTGCCTCAGCAGTGGTTGTCTCCGGTTACCTAGGGCCTAGGTGGTGACGGAGGGCTGAAAATTTTTTTCAGATGGCTATGGCAGACAGCATCTGGTGAGGCAAAGTAGAGTACTTTCTGTCTCTACTAATGACATTAGGTGCTGGAATGAGGAAGAGGTCCTTGGAGAACCTCTGGCCCCTACTTTCTTGGGCTGAGTGATGGTGAAGGATGGTCCAGGTGCTGGGTATATGTAACTGTACCCATGACACCTTCTTTCTTCTCCATTCAAGATAGCCTCTGCTTCCAAAAGCACCTGGTTGTGACATGTATATTTAACCTCCCCAAGGAGGCAAATCACAGGGCCTTATTTGCTAGCTGAGAAGAATGACTTCTTCAACCAGTCTCTAAGCTTCATAAGGGGAGTAGTCATGTGTTGGGAGCTATCTCCAGTCATCCTGATCTATATCAGGCCACTGGACCCAGATGGCTCCGGAGGAGAAAGTGAGTCTGGTGACCTTGCCCAGCTCTCCCTCACTTAAATCCAATTCATTTGCAAGTCATGGCATCATCTTCCTGATGTCATGGTCCTCTTCAAGAATGAAAGACAAACAACAGCCATGTCTTAGCTCAGCTATTTCTCTCCCCTCCTGGCATCTAGCAGAGCACTGGCAAACAGTAAACACTGCATAAATATCGCATAAATGGATGACTTAGCCAGTTATTTGAATTCATATTTCTAATTGGTCTGGTTTCCTAGGGGTATAATGGACTCTGGATCATTAATTTTTTTTTTTTTTGGTGAGGAAGGTACTTTGTAAGCTTTAAGGTGAACACATTTAGGTCATTACTATGATTTCACCAGCATGTGGAATTCTTAATGTGGAAACTCCCGCCATGGGTGCAGATTTGCAACTGGTCAGTCACTTCTAAGTAGCCACTTAAAAGCTGTCTGAAGCACAGAGAGATGGGGACTTACTCAGGGTCATATAGTCAACGTGTGTCGCAGGTAGAATTTGAGACCAAATCTGCCTAAGGTCAGCCTTATATCTACTATGTGGCCTCTTGGCAGAGTGCTATAATAATAAAAAGTCACATTAATATAAAACAAAGCAACATGTCAATGTGTTATGGTTATTGTCAGTAGTGCTCTACTGAGGCATCAGGAAACTCTTTGTTTTATCTTCCTTTCTTCGTCCTTCTTGCCACTATACCCACATAGTACGAGAGACCTTGATTCTAGTTCTGGCTCTGCCCAGAACCATCTTGAGCAAAACACTGCACCTTTCAGCCTCAGTTTCCTCATCTGTAATGAAGGTGTTAGACTAGATACTATAGGAGAGAGGCAGGAAAGGAAGAGAAGGAATATGCATTTTATTTTTTAATTTTTGGAGGCAATTTGGATTAAGTTAGTTGCCTAGAGTCATACATCTAGTAAGTGTCTAAGGCCAGATTTAAATTCAGGTCCTCCTGACTCCAGGGCCAGTGCTGTACCCACTGCTTTACCTAGCTTCCCCAAGAATAAGTATTTATTTAGGGCCTACTAAGTGCTAGGGTCTGTTACACTCTTTTTTTTTTTTTACAAATATCTCATTTGATGCAATCTAAGATTCCTTGCAGCTCTAACATGGTGAGATCCTATGATTCCAGTTGGCCTGCCCAGGTATCTAGCCCATGATGAGAAAGTCCACCCAGGTCATACCCACTTTGTAATCCTGGGTAACTTTACTTTCTAATGAGAGGAAAGCTGTTGCTCTGGTCCTTACAGTGTCTTGGGAATTTTAATATCATCACTCACCACAACTTTCAATTTCACTCAGTGAGTTTCTCTTGAATTATCTAGATAATTTCTTCTGTCCTTTGTTTTGTCCTAGTAGGAGCCTTGACCAAACCAACAGAACTCAGTGCAATGCCTTCTGCATACCATAGAAGGGGAATATTCTCATTGGAGCATAAACAAGTAGGAAGAGTGTTTACCAAACTCTCTGAGTTGAATACCTGGGTTCTAAATAGACCTCTGATTACCTTCTCACTCTGTAATTTTCTAGTTGCATTTTCATTCTTCTGGCTGGTGAATCACAACAGGGAGAAAAAAGGAGTAGATGACTACAATTATTTAAAATGATTTAATCTTCTTAATTTGATTATTAAGTTTCTAGTATTTAGTAAAGTGCCTTATATATATATACCTACTCATTCTCTTTCAGAATCCTTGTGTAGGTACCATATTCTGGTGTGTTGTGCACTGAGCCACCCTGGTATATTAGCTCTGAACTCTGAGACAGAGGAATTGAGGTCAAATTCTGGCCTTACCACTTACGAGAAATGACTTTGGGCCAGTCACTTAACCAATTTGATCCTCATTTTTCTCAACCCTGTAATGGGGATAGGAATACTGTCCTCATGGAAGTACTCACCTCTTGAAAGTGTTGGGAAGGAAGTGTTTTGTAAACCTTAAAGCTTTAGATGAATGTGAATATTACCATGATTTACATTATTAATAATCATAACTTGTGATAAAATGCTTCATAAATACTAAATATATCTAGAATTTTAAGATTTTAAAAGCACTTTGTTCCAACAATCCCAAGAGTAGCTATTGTAAAGGGACTGAGACCTCAGACATGTAAGAAGAACCTTGGTCCCTCACCTTCCTGTTTTCTGTTCCTATCAGACTTTCCTAGACATTTGCATAGTTTAGCACTCATTCCTGCAAGGGTAAGATAGGTGTTAAAAGGAAGCAAAAGGTGCCTATGTTTATCTCTAGCCTCAGAAAGGTTAAATGGGAGGTTGTTGTTGTATTTGTCCTCCATTCTTGAAGAGGACCATGACATCAGGGAAATGATGACATGACTTGCAGTTGACTTTGATCTGAGTGAGGGAGGGCTGTGCAAGGCCACCAGGCTCACTTCCTCCTCCAGAGCCATCTGGGTCCAGTGGTCTGATATTTACCAGGATGACTGGAAATGGGAGGTAGGGGAGTGATGAAGGGATTTCACTTGCCCAGACTCAGTTGGGAATAAGGACTAGGGACCGTTTGTGGGGTTGGCTGAGTCAGAGAAATCTCTGGGATGTTTGAGCAGTGTGGGATCAGGTGGAGGCTAATGGTCTGTTTAATAACAGAATTGAAGACATGGGTCCAAGTCTAAAGCAAATATCATCTTCTCAGGCTCGCTTTTTCCTCACTTGGAATTTCTTCTGGAAACCTTTGGATAGAACTCATGTCTAGGTTTCCGTAGATGTGGGCAAAAGGACCCTAGCTCTTATGCAAAGACTCGAGGGAACCATGTTTCAGGTTTATGACAGCCTTTCACAATTCCAAGGGTGTATGCAGTGCTCTACAAAAGAAATGGTTCAGTCTTCCTATTAAAGTGACCTCAATACCCAGCAAACTGATGTGTAGCTAAAACATTTTTTCTCGTGTGGATGGAAATGTGCTTTAAGTGAAATGTGCAAATGCAAAAACATGCAAAGTAGTTATAATAGTTCCTAAAGAGCTGACAACATCTTCCTTCTCTTCCTACCAAGCCTCACTTTCCTTCCTAAGGACCTATGCCATATCTAGCCTTACAGTACTATCCTAATGGTTTGAACTTCCTCAAAAGGGAAACAGTTGGGGATATTATAGATACAACCTACTGGTACCCAAACTAGTCTCACCTTCACCCTATGGACTGATATAGACTTCAAGTACTGTTTTGAATTTTCCCTAGAAGGAAAAAGATTTGCCTTCTCATTGAGCATGTGTGTTCTGAATAACTCATAGTAACAGCGGAGGTTACAGTTCAAATTTTTGCTTCTTTATAATGTAACTCAGTTCCTTGCTTTTTTTTCCAGTTCCAGGACTACGTGCTTAAGCAATTTGTCTCCAAGAGTCTGTCACTGAATAGGAAGGTACCTTCCTCTTTTCCTCTATATAAGAGACAACATCCAAAATCTCTTCAAAATTCAGTCTCATCTAGGAAATTTCCCTTTTCGCCTTTATCCAGAATGGTGGTTCCCATAACCTTCCAGGGCTGACACAAATAGTATCTAGGAGAGAGGCTATGTGGATGGTAATCCCCTATAATGTTATACACTTTAGAGCAGGGACTCTTAACCATGAATTTTAAAAATTATAATGATATTTTAATATACTGAGTCTCTTTTATAATTTGTGTATTTTATTTTATTCATTTATAAACATTATTTTCAGAAGGGTACCTTAGATTTCACCAGCCTGCCAAAAAGATCCATGACATATAGAAGGCTAACCTCTGCTTAGAGCAAGACTTTATGGAAGGAGACATAATCTAGAAACCTGGTTAAGAGGTGGGGGTAGAAGGAGGGACATTAATAAGAACATGGGAGGACAGCAAAAACAAACTACCAACTTTACACATCTTCCCTTGAGCTGATGCTGGACGTGCATGTTCTCACACACATAGAAATTCAGTCACTCATCTCCTTAGTCACTCACTACCTCTTTGTTCCAAAATAACCCATTGTTACCTCTATCCTGCTGTTGATGATTTAGAAATCTGTGGGACTGGGGAAATCTAGGACAATCTATAGAGTGTAAAAGCCACTCATGGATTACTGTGATACTCAATGATATCTAAGACCATTTCCATCTCTGAGATTCTGTAATTTCAAGAACTGAGACTGATAAAAGACTGTCTTTTGATGTAAGGTAGCATTTCCATCTGTTCAGTTTTTATATTCCCTGAATAATATTTCAAAAGTTATTTCTTTTAAACTAGTATTTATTTCTAGCACATTTCACTTAAAGCAAGTTTCCATCCACACAAGAAAAATGTATTAGCGACACATCAGTTTGCAGGGTACTGAGGTCACTTTAATAGGAAGACTGAACTACTTTTGTAGGGGACTGCATACACCCTTGGAATTGTGGAATCCTACCAAATCCACCTACACCTGTCAGGTGGAATTTTTTTTCTTAGGAGTGATCACCTGCCTCAGTTTCAACCTGAAAAAAGAATATTTGATCATATTTACACTCCCGTGCTTGGCTTTGCAAGTGGGAAGGGAAGTTTCCCAGGGTTTCAATTTTAAAGAAATACAATTGTAGTTCAATAGTCAGCAGAGATGATAGGGAGTGGGCACTGCAGGGCCATAAAGCCAATGTGGATAGTACTGATAAAGGGATGTGGAGCTTATTTAGCCTAAAACTGGCTCTAGCAAAAAGAGGGAAGAAGTTAATTTCATTTTATTTCAAATCAAATCAATTCAATATAATAAATACTTGTTAAGCTTTACACTCAGGAAGAGAGTGCACAGTCTGTTCAAGGTCCTTCCAGTGCTTTTTCTGAGCCCTCTTTTCTACATATCCAGAGCTTCATATTGTTAGCTAGTTTCCCAGGATTCTTCACTGGGTGATGCCCAGTTTGAAGATGCCTCTTCCTGGCACTGCCCCATGCTCCAAACTCTTCCCTGCCACTGTATTTCCTGCAGACTTATCTGTTCTTTGATCTATCTTCTCAGAGACCCACTTTCCACTAAAGTGAGTCTGAGAAACTTTTCAGCTAAAGAGTTCTTGGCAGCCTGTAGCTCATTGAGAAAATCCCTTTAGGATTTTTTTACAGTATGTTTTTACAGTAGTCTTTTAGTTCCTTAACATAAGAGAATGGCCTAAAACATTGAAATTTCAGGCAAGCTTAGTGGGAATATATTTTGGGGACAGGGGGATTTTTAAATTTTTTTATATATTCCTCATACCACATAGGTAAGAACAAGGTCTACACCTCTGAGTAATACTAGTCCTGATTAAACAAATTCTATTCTGCATAACCTCATCACTAATAGACTTCGAATTTTATCTGAGGTCAATATAGCTTTAAAATGTGTCTATGATATAATGCTTTTTGGCAGGGCAATTGGGGTTAAGTGACTTGCCCAAGGTCACACAGCTAGAGTAAGTGTCAAGTGTCTGAGGCCGGATTTGAACTCAGGTCCTCCTGACTCCAGGGCCGGTGCTCTACTCACTGCGCCACCTAGCTGCCCCACGTCTATGATATAATGACTCAAAATGGAAAGGTACTTTGGTATAGTGGCAAAATTTCTGCATTGAGTGTTAGAAGGGCTAGATTCTAGTTTGAGTTCTACAAGTGAGGGCATGGATGCTATTGGTGCAATGGCCTGTTGTGGTAGCCCAGTTCATGATATTAAGGAATATAGACAAAATCATAATCATCTTGAGCTAATTGCAAGGTTTATTGAATAATGTACATGAAATGGTCTAAGCCTGTCCCTTGTTATACACCAATTATCTGGACATACTAATGTAAGAAAATATCTGCTTCACTCCCAGCTGTTGAGTCCCTGGGGAAATGAAGTTGCATTTTCAGAAGCTGGGCTATTCAGATGACGTGCAGATACAGGATGACCCATAGATTCTAGAGGCTGCATGGTTTTATTCTGAATTTGACAAAGGACCTCTTAGAGATACACCAAACTCAAATAGGTCAAAAGTATAAAGTCAGAAACCATTAGAATTCCTTTGGAAATTGCACTCGAGGATATTTATCAGTTATTTTAGTTGATTCTATCTCTATGTACTCCACTCCTTTTCTGGGAGATCTCACCAGCCCATATCACCTACTGAAACTACCAAAAAGCAGTGCCAAAGAATATGTGAAATGTCTCAGTTATCTCTTAATCCTATCATTTCTATGAGTCAAGCAATAAAAAACCCAGGATGTTAGCTTTCTTAAATTTTCCCCATTCATGAGTACAATCCACAAGCCTCCTCACTAACTCTTAGACTCTTTGTAAGTCCTAAATCCACTCAATCATTATCATGATCATCAGTTACAAATTAATACTTTTAATTGATGACCATATGCAACCAACAGGTTGCATAAATAGACATCACCTTAAACTTGATTGAATGGTAGAATAATTCAAATAGTTTTATAGGAATCCCAACAGTTCTCGAGATTAAAGCTTTATGTTTGGAAGCTCAACATTGTATTGGAGGGTATGAATAAACTTCAATTATGAAGATACACGCAAGAACTAATGACTTGGTAAGGAATCTGTCACAAAAGGTAAGGGCCATTTATTTATATACAAGCTCTGAGGTATATAAATATTTTAAGCTAAGTGTACTTTCAGAGACTGTCCTACTCAACTTTAAATGCTCTGCTTTGAATGGGGAAACTAACAGACACTTTCTCCCCAACATCCCAACGAGGGACAATTAGAGCTAGGTCAGCTCTCAAGGGTTTTCATTTTCAGGTATTCATCCAGACTAGCACAAATCCATCTTGCTTTAGAGGAAGCCAAGCATTTCCACCAGCAGAAAATGGCATCATTCCTATTTGGATGCGGAATGCATAGGAAGCTATATCAGGAAACATTACCTGGAGTGCTACTCGGGTGGCATTAAGCTGCCTTGTTCTGTGTTCTAATTAAAATGATTGCCCAGAAAGGTCAATGGGCTGAAAAAAAAAGCCTTCTACAGCACAGAAATGCACTGTCACCCTGCTTCTTCACTGAAGAGCACATCATTTTCATTAACCTGCAGGCAATCAATTGGTCTCCAGTATCTCCAAAGAATCAAAATATCATTATGGGGAATAATAGGGATTTGAAACTAAGCTTTATCCTTAATGAAATATATTTAATGAGAACATAGCAAGATGACCCCTTCCCTAGAAGCAAGCACACCTCTTTGCTAGGGAAACTGAGGCAAATCGTCACATTCCTGTTTCCTCATTGGCAAAAAGTGAATGAGGACTTTATTGAAACTGCTATTAACCTTTTTTAAGGTCACAGGAATCCAGATCAAGAAATGAAATGAACTCAGAGATTCTCTATTAGTGTCTTAAGGCTTATATTTTCAAGCTATGCCACATTCTAGTCCAAGACAGGCTACTTTGTTCCCTGTAGTTGACTGAATTTCTATCTTCCCAGAGCAGAAAATAAGTGGGAGAAAGGAAGCAAGTGAAATAAAATGATCAGAGTTTACACAACATTTATTTTGAAGATGTAGGAAGTGTAAACATGAAAAAATGGATTCTTCCAGTCATGGTGAGTGGAGGCTTTGATGGGGGTTAGGTAGAGACAGTCTCATTTCCACACCACTTTTTGAAAGCACCTATTAGGTGTAGAGAGAAATGAAATGGCCAAAAAGTTTTGGTCCCTTCCTTTATAGTTTATCTGCTATTAGCAAAGATGTAAGGTAAAAATGACTGTAATCAGGCTTCTAGTTTCTCACCTTTCCAATCCATTTTTCACAAAATATATTTTTTCCACATAGTTTCAAAATATTTCACAACATATTCCTAAGGAATAGATTGCCATGTTACTCCATTTCTTGAGAACCTTCAGTAACTCCCTATTGCCCAGTAAAATATAAACTCCTCAGCTAAAAATTTAAAATCTCTCACAATCTGCTTTAGGCTACCTTCACTGTCTCATTTCATATTCCCCTTTTGGATTCTCTGTTCCAGATGAATTGGTCTACCTATTGTTCCCAAACTCAGCATTACTCCATACTTTTATACAGGCTGTTCCCCCCTATCCTTGGAATATAGTACTTCTTTTTTTTTTAAATTATAATTATTATTTATTTAATATTTTTAGTTTTCAGCATTGATTTCCACAAGAGTTTGAATTACAAATTTTCTCCACATTTCTACCCTCGCCCCACTCCAAGATGGCATATATTCTGATTGCTCTGTTCCCCAGTCAGCCCTCCCTTCTGTCACCCCACTCCTCCCCATCCTCTTTTCCCTTACTTTCTTGTAGGGCAAGATAGATTTCTATGCCTCATTGCCTGTATATCTTATTTCCTAGTTGCATGTAAAAAGTTTTTTTTGAACATCTGCTTTTGAAACTTTGAGTTCCAAATTCTCTCCCCTCTTCCCTCCCCACCCACCCTCCCTAAGAAGGCAAGCAATTCAACATAGGCCACATGTGTATCATTAGCAAAACCCTTCCACAATACTCATGTTGTGAAAGACTAACTATATTTTGCTCCTTCCTATTCTATCCCCCTTTATTCAATTTTCTCTCTTGACCCTGTCCCTTTTCGAAAGTGTTTGCTTTTGATTACCTCTTCCCCCATCTGCCCTCCCTTCTATTGTCCCCCCTTTTTATCTCCTTCCTTCTTCTTTCCTGTGGGGTAAGATACCCAACTGAGTGTGTATGTTATTCCCTCCTCAGATCAAATCCGATGAGAGCAAGATTCACTCATTCTCCCTCACTTGCCCCCTCTTCCCTTCCTACAGAACTGCTTTTTCTTGCCAGTTTTATGTGAGATAATTTACCCCATTCTGTCTCTCCCTTTCTCTCTCTCTCTCTCAATATGTAATATAGTACTTCTTAATCCTTTTAAAATGTCTAACTCCCTTCAAGGCTCAACTCTGTTTGACTTGGTATAGGAATGGTTCCCCTAGTCATTAGTACCTTGCCCCTTTGAATTATCATATATATACTTAGGAGAAGCTATGTGCTGTAATAGATAAAATGCCATACCTGGAGCCAGGAAGACTTGTGTGAAAATCTTGCTTCTGACGTTAGCTATAAGATTATGGGCAACTCATTCACTTTCACTGAACCACAGAGAGAATAATGTTTGTAATACCTGTATCTCAAAGGGTGTTGAAAGATAATTCACGAAAAGCCTTTTCCAAACTTTAAAGTACCCAATAAATTCCAGTTGTTATTGTATTTATTCATTTATAACTTTTGTCCTTTCTTTAAGCTCCTTTAGGGCAGGGATCTCTCTCTCTTTTAAAACAAAGCAGAACAAAACAAAACAAAACAACAAAACACTCCAACTCCAGAATCTGCTGGAATGATTTTTGTCCTCATGTCTGCCTCCTGGCTTCCCTGGCTTTCTTCAAGTCTCAGTTAGCTAAAGTCTTACCTTCTACAAGAAGCCTTTTCCGGATGGCTTAATGGTAGTCCTGTCCTTCTGTTGATTATCTTCATCTTGTCTTGTATATATTTTGTTTGTATGTAGTTTGTTTACATGTTGTCTCCCCCTATTAGATTGTGAGCTTCTTGAGGGCAGGAACTGTTTATGCCTTTCTTTGTATCCCCAGCATTTTGTGCAATGCATGGTTTTATTTGTTCAGTTGTGTCTGACTCCGTGTGACTCCGTGAATCAGACTACCCATGGGGTTTTCTTGGCAAAGATTCTTAAATGGTTTGCCATTTTCTTCTCCAGTGTAGTATTAGGCACTTAATAAATGCTTATTGATTTTCTTTGGGAAGTCAAGATCAGTGCCCAGAAGGAAATGGAAGCATATGACAATCCCAGTCAAATTCACTGGTTTGGGAACTTATAGTGGGCTTTTCACAAGAACTAGATGAGTCAAGTAATGTTGCGAATAACAAATTATTAGTGTAATACAAGAAGGGACACCATCATCAGTGACATGAAATGGCATGGGAACAACCACTTACGAAAGTCACAAAAATATTTCACCTCTTGTATGGGGCATTGCAATATCCCCTGGGTTTTCTCTATAACCCTAGCAGATAGACTCCCAAATAGACTACCACCACACAATTACACAGACTCACACATGGCCCTACAAGTAACCTTGATGAGGGGAAATACACTTCCTCTACTCACCACTCTAGCTCTTGAGGTCTTATCCTGCGTATCTATCTATATAATCAGCCACTAACAATGGAATGACTCTATACTATTTACAAGCTGTTTTACTTTATAGTTACCCTTAAAGGAATATTTAGAAAATGTTGCTTCAATACAAATAGCAGTCCTCTTTAAGCCAGAGAACTGCAACAATAATTAAATTTCCATTTTTGGGGTATACAGATTAGCCCAATTTGTGATTCACTCATCTAGACACTCCATTGTCCCATCAGAATAGAGCTCAGAGTGACACAGCTGGATAAACAAACCTAGCTGTTCTCCTGCAAAGCAGCTACAAAAACCCTTCTATTTTTCTTCTTACTCCAGAGATGGCAGTAGAAAGCAGCAGGTTACCTCTCTAGGTGGTACTGATGGGCAATAACTGTCATTGAAGTTTGTGACTAATGAAGCCAATTTTTAACTTCCACCACTCAGGAATCACTTAGCTGAAGCCTTCTGTCAATTGGTTATTTCTAATGACCTCTGCTATGACAGAGAAGCATTTCAACCATTCTTCAGTGTCCTCAATTCTTCCTCTTAGGTTCCTAAGACAGGGTCTTCTATATCCTTCAGTGGCTTAAATGAATCTCTCAGTGACTCACATTTCATTTAAAAAAGCCACTTCCCCTAATTTCCTTATCAAGCTGAATTTTAAAAAAATAATACTTCAATCTCGAAATATTTATATGGTTTCTCATTTTAAAAATGTACCTCATAAAACATTCATATGCAAATGAGTGGAGGTGTTCAAAACGCTTGTGGCTCTGAATACATCAACATGGTTCTCTACTTAGTACTCTGAACTGTGTTTACTTACACTCATATTTTCCATTTTTAAAACATAAAATATCTTTCTTTGCCTCTTTTAAAATAGCATACTGTTCCCACACAGGTGAGAAATCATTCTACATTATTCTACATTATTCACAAGGGGATTTTAGTTTTTGTATTTATATTATAGTTCATTTTGCATCCCAAAAATGTTCAAATCCCATCTTAAAGCTGTGATTCTTATTTTCTAATTCTTTAGTTATCAAAATATTTACCTATAACAGTGGAAATATCTTATATTCTTTGAAAGTATAAAATTTCACTTTATGTAAAAAGAATTTTTCTGCCCATTTCATGCTTAAATTCCTCCATATGAAAAGGGTCCTAAAAAGTATCATGTTTTACATTTGGTACATTTTAACTCACCCAAAATTTGAAGACTAACCTGGCTTAACTTAAGACACCAATGGTGAGAAGGGAGGGAGAGAAAAGAAGAGAAAATATATAAGGGCTTCCTGTGAAACCTCGAAATAAAGTTAGGATAATGTAGGAAAGGATAAAATCAGGAATGTTGCCTGAGCGTTGAGTGTAATGGTCTTACAACCATGACTTCCAGAGGGAGCCCATAATTTTTCTATGAGACACCACTGCATCATTACAAGTTCTTGCTATCCTTTCTAGTTTGATGGATTTGTAACCTTTCAATTCACTTGGGCAGCTGAGGAAGCAGAGAAGATTTAAGGGTTTTTAAAAGGGGGTATGTGTATTTCATCCAGGTGGGTTCAATTGCCTTCCCACTGCTGATGTCACTGACAGGAAGGTACTAGGGTTGTACTATGGAACACAGAAGGTGAATGTTTTTAGCATGGAAGGTTTCAGACACAGAAGATTCCGGGAAAAGGCAGTTGTTTCTGAGGAGAAGCAGGAGAAAGTATTGGGGGGGACAGCAGCAGCAAACCCAGAGCTCCCCAAATTTCCTTGTATTACTCTAAGGATGGATTAATGTTGATAAGTTCCCCTTGTTAATCACTACATACAATATAAGCTCTTTAACCTGTGTAACAACAATGCTGCTTGCAGCTGCTGTGGAGGTGTAAGGCCAAAAGGATTCGTATACCTGGGGGTGGGGGGGGGTGGCTAGCCAGCTGGCTGGCTCTCTCTCTCTCTTTCTCTCTTTCTCTCTCTCTCTCCCTCTCTCTCTCTCTCTCTCTCTCTCTCTCTCTCACACACACACACACACACACACACACACGCGCGCGCACACACACACACACATGCACACACACACGCACATGTGCCTAGATACAGGCATGCCCACTCTAGTCATGCATGGGAGCGAGCACGCACACCAGCACACAGGACAGCTGCTAGCACAGGTTCTTTGATTTGATTTTCTAAGGAAAGCAACTTTAAGGGGTTTACAATCTCACTTGAATTAAACATACATATATCATTCACTTAGTTCGGGGGAAAAAGTCAGCACTCTAAACTTCAGAGAGAATACAAACAGAAATTAGAAGCAGAAATTATAAATGGAGAAAATAATACAAATCAACAGACAGGCTTCCATCTGACCATAGCAATATCCATAGTTACCAGAGAGAGATGCACCAACATCTGGTTTTTCAAAGCTGGGGGGCTCCTTAACGGCTACCCAGAATCTTGTCTAGGGAAATCACAGGAATGCTCTTCCAATGAGTGAGCCCCAAAGCTAAATGCTAACCTCCAAGTGTATATACACGCTTCTTCAGGGTCAGAGGTGTCAAAACCATGTGACTGAACATACAGTTACTCAGAGTCTCGACCAGGAAATCAAAAGATCCTTCTCATAAGCAAACCCCCAAAGCAAAATGCCAACCTCAGAGTATGTATATATCTATATCTATATCTATATTTATATCTATATCTATATATACTTTTGGCTAATAGGCTCAGAGCCAGAAGGCATCACAACCCTGGTGACTCAGTGCCTAATTAGCTTAGTACCAAAAAGGTGTGGAAGCCTTCCTACAAGCAATCCTCCCCTAAGCAAACTCCTCCCCCAATAGGCTCCATGTGAGGCCTATTAATAGAACTTAGGTCTCATTAACATTACAGAAGGATAGGAGGGAGCTAGCTTATGAAGGTCTTTGGATGCCAAACAGATTGGCTCCTTTGAATTTGCTCCTGAAGACAAGAGGAAGCCACTCACCTCTATTAAGTGGAGGTGAGGGGAGCAACATGATCCAACCCGTGTTTTAGAAAAATCTCTTTAGCTGCTGAATGGAGGATGTAAGAACAGACTTCTTTGTTCTCCTCTTGTCCCAGCACATAGTAGGTGTTTGATAAATATTTCTCTCGAATGGAATGGAGTGGAGAGGAGTGAATGGAGGTCTTGCTCAGAGAGCATGTCGTATATAGGTACTACAGTGAAAAGCTCCAAGAAGTTATTTTGGGGGTCAAGACCGCTCATTGGGTAGAGAAAGGTCACAAAGAATTAATGGCATTAATCCCCAAAGACAGATTTTGTCAACATCACAGACTTTTCTAGGGATAGCCCCCTCCAAAGTCTCAAGCAAAATATCCTTACTTTCCCAGTTAGTCAAATGGGAGCCATTGTAAAGGAATCTTGAGCAGTTTCAATGAGAATATAAGTGTTTATTAAAACATATACCTATGTCATTGACATGGTGAAATCACAGGGCCTTTTGTCTGATGATCCCTAAAGAAAGGATTCAGGAAAATTAAGAATATAATATAGTAATAATTCTCTTCAGTTGTGAAACATATGAATGAATGTCACATCTCTAAATATGGCCTTGACTTTCTTTTTCCTAAAAAGAGACTCTTTTCTATTGTTACATTTTATTCCACTCTTTGCTTCCCACCCATTTTTCCCCTTAAAAAAATCTGACCCACCATTTCATCTGTATAGGGAACTTCCCCATGTGAATTTTCCCCAACCAATGAATATGGACCTCTTTTTCATTAATTTGTAATCTTAGAGAGTTGTTGGGGGTGGGTGTTGTTTGACTTTCCAAGGGTCACACTAGCAAGAAGCAAGTAGTCAGAGATAGAAGTCAAACCCATATGTGGCCAGTTGTCTTATCTACTGTGTGAGCCCCCTCCCTCCCTCTCTTCCCTTCTCTCTCCCTCTCCCCCACTTCCCCCTTCTCCTTCTCCCTCTCCTCTCCTCTCCCCTCACCTCCCTTTCCTCCCCACTCTCCCCTCCCCTCCCCTCCTCTCCCTCTTTCTTGCTCTCTTTCCCCCTTTGCTCTTTGAGTGCTACTCCCTCTTCTTCCGCTTTGCCTTCTGTTCTATTAATTAAAAAAGTTTCTAAACAACAAATATTCATGTATGAAACTGTTTAAACTTAAAAAAGAAGACACACTGTCCTTTTCTTGTTAAAGAAAAAGAAATTGTTGTTCATTTTTAAGGAAGCATATATTCCTTTTAGTCACTGAGATAAACAGAATTGCTAGTGATTATTTTCAAGATAAAAAAATGGCCACGCACTCCAATGGCCTGGAGAAAACTGATTGAGAAATCCTGGTTGATGAAGGCAGCAACATGAAACAACAGCAAAGCCATTTTTATCTAACCTGATAACTTAATTGTTGCTTTCTAATTTAGATCTCTGTAACCACTGAAAGAAAAGAAAAATAAAATAATATATATTATTAAGTGCATCATAAAAGTCTCTCTTCTGAGACCCATTAACAGTTCTTGCAGGAGAGTCTAAAATGGGGTGCTAATGGACTCAAAATTGATTTATTTAATTGTGAAAAGCTCATTGCTATAAGTTACTGCTTTCTGCTCCTGTGCAGTCCCAGCTTAAAGACTGGAAGAGAAAGCTGAAAGGATTAAAGAGGACATCATTATCTAAGCTAGCCTCCTTCCGGAGCCTGTTAGAAGGAAGGGTCTATTCAAA
This sequence comes from Trichosurus vulpecula, assembly GCF_011100635.1. Lineage (NCBI taxonomy): Eukaryota > Metazoa > Chordata > Mammalia > Diprotodontia > Phalangeridae > Trichosurus > Trichosurus vulpecula. The sequence goes on along the minus strand of NC_050576.1, from coordinate 292,967,942 downwards.
GCCTGCCTTGGATTTTCTTTGTTTCTGATTTGGGGAATAAGTGGTAATTCCAACGTTTGCTTTCTTTGGCTTCTGTCCACTGTCTTAGTATGATGCTAGCTCATTTGCCCTATAAGAGAGGCTAACAGACTTTTTCTTTCACATTGTCTCCCTGTCCCCCATAGTTCTTTGTCTTTGTATACCTTCAATGGCAGCTAGGTGGTGCAGTTGGTAGAGTGCTGGGCCTGGAGTCAGAAAGACTCATCTTCCTGAGTTCAAATCTGGCTTCAGACACTAGGTGTGTGACAGTGGGCAAGTCACTTAACCCTGTTTACCTCAGTTTCCTCATCTGTAAAATGAGCTGGAAAAGGAAATGGCAAATCACTCCAGGATTTCTGCCAAGAAAACCTCAAACAGGGAAGGAAGTGGTAAACCACTCCACCATCTTTGCCAAAACTCCAAATGGGCTCCTGAAGAGTCAGATACAACTGAAAAAATAAAAAACTCCTGAAACTACTATAAAACTAAAAAAAAACTACTAGACCTTCAAAAGACTTGCTTACAAAGAGGTAATGAAATCATTTCAGGTGATGCCAGCAGAAGAATCTCTTTTCGTGTTCCTTAGTATTGGAAACACAATGAATAGAGACTAGATTGTTTGTATCTGAACTAAATCTGATCCTATGTGATTGCTGCTCTGTTTGGCTCTAAAAAATCAGCTCCCCATCCCACCCTTGAGCTGCATCACCTTCTACTCCCTTTCACTCTGAAGTCTCTGATACCAGAAAGGAGTGGTGTCTGTTCTGTGTAGGGGAGTAGAATTGGTAGACTGAAGAAAGGAAGCAAGGGCTTTCCACCTACAAGGTGCCCCCCCCCCCAAACATATAGAAAACGCAAAAGATGCAAAGGAGTCCCAGGAGTTTCTTCTCTGTCAGCTACCTCATTTCCCTGTTGTTGGTGCCTTTTACAGTAAAGCAATTGTCAATTTTCTCTGAATTTATTTTGTGTATACTAATTTATGTATATATTGTCTTCCCCCATTAGGAAGCTACTTGAGGGCAGAGAAAACTTTTAGAGAAAACATTTATTAAGCACTTACGTGCCAGGCCCTCAAGGAGTTTACATGTGAATGTCTTCTTGACAACACAAAAAAGGAGGGAGAAGTAAATGGGCATGGTGTGGAGATGACCAGGATATGTCACAGAAGCCTGGTTCCAAGCAATAAAAAGTGAAAGCCCATCTATCAGAATCCAGCATACTAGAGTCAGAAGGGGATGATGGTTGGAGTGCAGAGGATATAGTATGGAAATGTTTTTTCTTTGTATTTTAGCAATAGTGCTTAGCATAGTGCCTAACTCAAAGCAAATAATAAATGCTTGGTTGTTTAATTGGAGTACAGACGCAGAAACGAAAAAAGCACTCAAGATGCTCCATAACGTTCTCCTCAAAGTTCTTCCAGGGGAGCCTAACGATCTGAACAAGCACCCACCATCATATCAGACCTGCACTCCCCGAGCAACTCAAGAAAATAGTGGAGATGTTGGCACGGATCAGGTTTTCACCCTTTTCCTCCCTCTCCTGCTGCATCATGGCATGGCTCCTGTCCTCCAGCTGGAGGGGTCACATTAGGAACCCACTTTTTTTCAAGAAACATGCTGCTGAGGAAATATCCCTTTAGGAGGCTAGTACCTATACCCTTTTACTTGGGAAGTCATTAATTTGGAATTACTCTTAAGGTAATCCCTAAATTGAGAAAGTCATTCTCAAGACTTTTTTCAGGCCATACAAGCACATGTTTACCTTTGCCATATGTTTCTGCAGATACTTTCCTGTTGCCATGGCCACTCAGACAGGGAAGTTTGTCTTCAGGAAGTCTAGTCTCTACTTAGTTCTCAGCAAAAGAAAAAAAGACAGAAAGCACCAAGAACTTTAAGTCCAGGAACATCAGGCCATCTGGGCAGACACTCATAACTCACTGAATACTTCTGCAAGTCACCATTAACTATTCCTGGGGGAGGAGGGATAGCCTTACCCCCTTACCAATATTCTTTAGAACGATTCTGTTGTTCTTTTGGCTTGAAGTCCATGCTGGGGTGGGGGAAGGGGTGCAATGGGGAGTGGGAGGAGAAGGATCACGACCTGCTCACTTTTGTAGATCATGAGGTAGAAGTAACTCTTCAGACGAGAGTTGATTTCCCTGACTCTTGTTGATCCTCTTGGAGGAGTCTCAGTCACTGGGGACTTAGAGAATCCTTGTGTTCCCTTAGTGTGCCAGGGTGGACCCCTACCCTCCATGTTGAGTTGTCCTTCAAATACCTTCAAACAAAGTCTCAACTCCATAACTCTGTGGTTGAAGATATGGTGGTGCAGTGTATAGAGTGCTAGGCCTAGAGTCATGGAAGACTTCTCTTCCTGATTTCAAATCTGGCCTAAGACACTTACTAGCTGTGTGACCCTGGGCAAGTTACTCAACCCTGTTTGCCTCAGTTTCCTCATCTGTAAAATGAGCTGGAAAAGGAAGTGGCAAATCACTCCTGTACCTTTGCCAAAAACGAAGAGTCAGACACTACTGAAAATGACAGAAAAACCACCCACCAAAAATCGAATTGTTCATTTGGAACCCAAATAGCCACCAGGGACAGTGACTTCTACTATTTCAGTAGAGCTTTATAAAGTGGTGGCTAGCAGAACTTTGATTTTGGGGATCTTGAGATTAGCCCAATTAATTCTGAGAAATTTACTGGAAGGAACTTTAAAAGCTACCTAGTCTAACTCTCATTTTACAGATAAGGAAACTGACACCTAGTGATTTTAAGTAAACTTACCTAGGGTCACAAAGATAGTAAAGTGAAGATTTTAATCACCCTATATAAAGGTAGGTAAGGAGAGTAGGGGGTATACTCCATCTATCTTGTAGGAAAAATTCTTAGGTACCTCCCCATAGGTAAAAGACTAATTCTGTGACAGTAGATAATTTAGGAAGTTGTCTTAACTTCATTTAGCATCTGCCAGTGTACCTTGACCCAGATTTCTTTAGGCTTGGCCTGAGACAGGAGTGCTTAATCATTTTTGGGTGTGTCATGGACCCCTTTGGCAGTCTGGAAAGACTATGGATCCCATCCCCTATCTTTTTCTTGACCCCATTACTTATCATCATGGAAGCTTTGACCTGCTACATTTCAAACCTGGACCAGTTTGCCCCTCATTAGGGAGCCTTGTGGCTCCTCCTTTGACTTCCATTCCAGATGGCTCCTCTTATCAGTGTTAGACTTAATGTGGATATTGCAGCTTAGAACTCCTGAACTCAAGAAATCCTTTGGCTCTCCTTGGTTTGCTTCCTTTAAGCCTTAGCTAAAGTTCCATCTTTTGGGAGAAGACTTCTCCAATCTCTTTTAATTCTATTACCTTGCCCCTATTGATCATTTCCAATTTATCTTGCATATAGCTTCTTTGTACATGATAATTTGCATTGTATGTGCCCCATTAACTCCTCTAGGGCAGGGACTGTCTTTTTTCTTATTTTGTATCTCTAGTGCTCAGCAAAGAGCCTAGCACGTAGCAGTCACTTAATAGATGTTTATTGGTTGACTGATCCATCAGCTTCAGCCTTCTCTAGTAGCAAGGACTACAGGCAGACATCACCATGCCTGGCCTGACCTTTCCTCAGAATAATATTTTTTAAATGCATAAAACAATACACATAGGGTAATAAAGAAAACCAAATATATCAAAAAATCAAAATTTATGTTTTAAAAAGTTTGTGGACCCCAGGTTAAGAACTCACTTGGGTTTTAAAGATACAAAAGAATCACTTCTATATAATATTTTATAAGCGTGTTACCGGTTTATCTCATTATTTTACCTCCAATTGGAATTTAGTTCAGGGACATCTCCAAATATAGTTTAGGGATACCTGTATCTTATCTTTCATTATTTTTTTAAAAAAATCTCTTTCTTCCCTCTGTGTGACCCATGAGAAAGCACGATCATATTATCAAATAATATAGTTCTACTGCAAGCAAATGTAATGAGAAGGACGCAGTAAGAAAATCTCCAAATGATGCCATACTCTTTAGACACATCTGGTCAGGCATCTGAGTGCCTAGCACCAGCCACCGATCTATTAATGACTAAGTTGACAGGTTTACCCTTCCTAAGGCAATGGGTATTCCTGGAAACTGTTTCCAGAAGAGCGTTGCCTTTTGTTCTCCTCTGTCCTCAACTCCCTGCTGTCACAACTAGGAGTGGTAGAAAGGGGCACTAAACCCTACAACTCTTGTGTTTGGCAAGCATTTTTACTCTCTCTTTGTCTAATGGCTTCCTGATTCTAAGAGAAGCTATGCATACATAGCATCCTGGTAGATATTTTATTGGGTATCTTATTCCTGTTTTTATTTGATGCAAATAGTAAACCACCATATATATGGGTTAAACATGCTCTATCCTCTTTCCTGTGGGGAGCTTGTTTCTACCATCATGTGACCTGGGATCACTAAAAAATAGCAAATTAGAGAATGGGAGGGGTGTTGCCAGTAACGGGGTTTAGAGCTGACCCAGTTGTTTAAATATAGGTAAACCAGTGTGCCTAGGCTGAACAAATGCAGGCTTCTCCACTCTCTGAGAACCACAAATCGTTTTGTACTTTCCCATAGTCTTGCTTATTGAGTCTAAAGGGTGAGTGTGCTAGTTTCTGCTTTTTCCTAATGTGTAGGATCACCTTAGTGCGAATAGCACTACCTAGTGGTTAAATTAGTGTCCCCAGTACCAAGGGCAATGTTTTGCACATAGAAGGTACTAAATATTTATTGAACTGACCTGCTACCCTGTTTCTGGGACAAAATCTGGATGCAAAAATTATCCCCTGTAAAACTCAGAGGAGTGTTTGGGTAAAACAACTTTGTTCAGGGCTGCTCAGGAGTTGTCAGTGATAGCATGCCTGAAGGAAAACTCTGAAGGGCTTCCCTCGGAAGCAGGAATCCTTAATCTGGGGTCTAGGCAATTGTTTTTTTTTTTTTAAAGCATTTTATAATGGTATTTAATTATAATTGGTTTCCTTTGTAATCATATGCATTTTGGTTGATGCATTTAGAAACATGACTCAGAAAAGGGGTCCATAGACTTCACCAGACTGTCAAATACCACAAAAAGGATTAAGAACTCTTGCTTTTAACAGTATGTATTGGGCTGTAGGTTGGGAAACAAAGTAAAGTATTTAATACTTTCTGGCAGTGAATTGAATCTCAAAAAAAAGTTCTTTGCAGAAGTTTAGCTCTAATGAATGGATTACCTACCAGGTCAATACATGTAAAAGCTTTCAGTATGGTTTTGCTATAGTATTCTCTACTCATGAGGAATGAAAAGCATTTTTTTCTGCTTTGGAGAGACCAGGCTAATAGCCCCTCACATAGGATAAGAACTAACCTATTAATCTAATCTCATTGCCACAGGCATTTTTTGACCTGAGGACAATTTGTAAGGCTGTAAAATAAAGAAAATATTTACTTCTGTATGCATGATTAAGTCTATTGTGACCACAGCTGAAAGATGAAAGTCCCTGGACAATTACTTCGATTATTTTCTACTTTGTGCTTCTGACTTTCTGAAGCACTTGTTTGGTATTAATGATGGCTGCACAGACTGGGTACCAATTAATAGTGAGGAGAATTCATCTTATTGTCACAGCAACCAAAAGGCCAAATTGATGATTTCCTATCAGGATATAAGAGGGATATCATCAATTCCACCTTTAGAAGCCCTCTGTCTTGAGTTCTTTGCAGCTGATGGAACATTAGTGTTAGATCTTAATTGGCAGTCAGTGCTTCTGGTCTGGTAGGCTCTGTTGAAAGAAGTCAGAAAATACTGACCCAATTTCACAGACCATTTGACAAGTATTACCACCAGTGCTATCTCCAGCATACTGATATTCTCTAAGAAAAGAGCTAACCAAGATTCAAGGGCCTGAAAATGGCTGGAAAGACTTAATTATGCTCCCTCTGACCACAGAGGACTTTTGATTTTGCCATCCCTAAGTAGACTTGATATTTTCATTTATTTTCTGACTGCCAGGTGGAATGTTGGCATCACACAACCAAGTATTGCCATCTGGGCTGTGTTCCTGGATGTGGTATGAAGCTTCTTTTTGTGAGGGAAACCAGGGTGGTAGCTTCCTGTAGACTGTGGGAACCAATGAGACTTAAAATCCACCCCACTAATTTCAGCAGTGAAAGGAACATGGGCTATGTCTTGGCCCTTCTTTAGGTCCATCTTATTAGTCTATCAACCAGCTAGTATGATAATTGTTATAATTATACTTGTTAATTATATAAATCCTATTCTCTGAGACAATCTATAATACTTAAGAGTTAGACAGAGCAAAAGATTGAGTTCTTCGACTTAAAAAAAGCAAAAATAAATTTTAAAGGTTACTCAGCTCAGTTTTCCCTTTCAATTCAAGGAGAGCAGTAGCCATAGGATAGCTAGGTGCCAGGCCTGGAGTCAAGAAGACTCATCTTCCTGAGTTCAGATCTGGTCTCAGACACTTACTAGCTGTGTGACCCTGGGCAAGTCACTAACCCCTGTTTGCCTCAGTTTCCTCATCTGTAAAATGAGCTGGAGAAGGAAATGGCAAACCACTCCAGTATCTTTGCCAAGAAAACCCCCAAATGGGGTCAGGAAGAAATGGGGACCACTGGAAAACAACTGAACAATAACAATCTTGAGAACAAAGAGAAGACCCATTCTTCTTCCCCTACTGGCTTTGTGAAAAACTAACAACCCCTGCCCCAAAAAATGTTCTGAATTTTCTGGGGAATCAAGCTTCAAATTTACTTTCAATTTCAAAGATGTGGAAAATTAAAAAAAAGAAAAACATAAAAGGCCACTTTTTTCATTTAATGGAGATGAATATGTACTATTAGTCTTTTGGGTCATAGATCTAAATCTTTAGGGGACCTTAGAGCCTGCACAGTCCAGCCTTTGGGGCGATTTTGCTCACTTTTCAAACAATCTTTTAGGGTTATTTTGTACTATGCTGTTTCTGTCACTGCTGTTTCCTTTGCTGCACTTCCCTTTAGGAAACTGAATTTTAAGTGGTATAAAAAGGCGCTAAGTAAAACAGTGTAATTGTGTATATTTTCTCCCCCTCTCTCTTCCATCCTCCACCCCGTTTCTGATAAAATGGTTGCTAGGGATTAAAGATGTGCTCTCTGTCTTTTGAGAACATAAGCTTCCATTCTACTGGTTAAGTTATTTCTTCAACCATGGTCAGGGATTTTGCCCCACATTAGGATGCAAAAAGAAATGGGGGAGAGAGGAAGAAGGGTTGAACTCTTAAATCATGGCATGGTGGAAGACATATTTTATAATAAAAAAACACATTGGTCTTGGAATCCAATGGAAAGTCTTGGGTTTGAATTCTTCTTCTGACACTTTTTGCTGACTTCTCTGACCATAAGTTTGCTCATTCAGGAAATGGAGGTAATGATATCTATAAATGCCCATCTCATGGGGCATGAGTGTCAAATGAAATAGTATTGTCAAGCTCTGAGAAGAAATGACCGAAGAGTCACAAAGGTTATGTATCCGCTGTTACCTGAAAAATACCAAAGAGTTCATAAAGGTAATTCTCCAATTGTCAACCTCTGAAAAATAAAATAAAATAGAGCAAAACCAAAGAGATAACAGTGGTTATAAACCAAGAGCTTTCTTTATTCCGTTGGAGGAGGGAACCATGCTGGGGTCTGCTCTGATACCAAGGAGACCCACTGCAGTGAGGCTGAGACTTGACACATATGGTAGTGGCTATGCACTGAGCCGTAGCCATGACAATGCAGGGGGCGGGGGTGGTGGTGGTCGTGGTGGTGGTGGTGGAAGCAACAATGAAGCAAGTTTGATTCATAGCCGGGCTTCATGACTGGAACATGGTTTCTGCAGGTGTTTTTCTGAGCTCAGGGAGCACCTGGAGCTGGTGTGAAACAATTCTGGGATTTTGCTGCAGCAGAGTTCATTCAGAGGGTGAGCACAAAGGATTGTTGTTATGCCAAGCTCAGGACGCAGCTTGCTTGCTGGCTGGGCCTCCGCTCTGGAAACACAGGGTATCTTCTAATAGTAAAAAGAGAGGGGTGGTCTTGGCATGGGGATCCTGACTCTCTCTCTCTCCCTCTCTCTCTCTCTCTTTCTCTCTCGCTCTGTATATATGTATATATATATATATATATATGTATATATACATATATATGTATATGTATATATGTATCTATATGTATATATACATATATATATACATACATACATAAAGTATTTTGAAAGTATATTTGAAAGTATTCTACAAATATCAGTCATCATCATCAAGTAAAAAATGCATATGTAGCATTTATAACTTAAAAAGGAAAAATTGGGGACAAGCTAAGAAGAAAGCAATTCACACAGAACTTCTGGAGCTGTGAGGGCTGTATCCTCTGCTGGTTGTGGTTTTCTTCTAGGTTATCCAACTATTTTTAATTTTGTGCTAGTGAACTTTTTATACAAAAGTTTATCATTTATATTTATTATTTTATTGACACGTTTGTTTTTACATCACCTTCATTTCTGAATATGTCTCTTCTTCCTCCGCAGTAGAGTCAACAAATCAGTTGGTATTGGTGTTTGTCCTTCATTCTCAAAGAGTATCATGACATCAGGAAGGTGATGTCATAACATGCAAGTGAATTGGATTTAAGTGAGGGTGGGCTGTGCAAAGTCACCAGCCTCCCTTTCTCTTCTGGAGCCCTCTGGGTCCAGTGGCCAGATACAGATCAGGATGACTGGAGATGGCACCCAAAAGTAGCTATTGGCTTTGAAGCCAAGAAGAACCTGGGTTCAAGTTGTGCCTTTGAAACATACCATCTGTATATCCCTGGCAAGCCACTTAACCTATCATTGTTCTAGGAAACCTTATCAGGCTATAAGATGGAGGGAAAGTGCTGACCTGTATTGGCAGAGAGAATTTCTTCATCTGAAAGTTTAAACCATAGTGCCTTTCCTAATTCCTTCCTCACCCATTCCCAATAGTCCTCCATTCTCATTACTTTCAGAAGGGATCCCTTTTGTCTGATTCTCTCTCTTGCTCCAGGGGTTTAGAAAGTTGTATTAAACTTATTCTGAGCTATAGGACACAATTTACTATTTTTACACATATAATTACACTATAAGTTTTACACATATAATTACACTATAATTTACTTGCCTTAACTTGTTTAACAGGAAATCACTTAGGGGCAGAAGGGAGCCCCAGTAATCCTTTGTACAAGTGGGGACCCAGAAACAGGAAGATTTAGTGACTCACCTAAAATAGTAGAAAGAGGGGAACCAGAATTTTTGGTTCCACTCATATACACAGTTGAATACTTTTTTTTTCCTTCATAGAAACATTCCCATAGAGAAATGCAAATGAAAGCTTCTCAAATTGAAAAAAAAATCATTCTCTCTGACCTTCTTCTCATTCAGATCAATGGATAACCTAGAGAGGAAAGTTAAAAGACAGTTATTGTTCTACCCCAAAACAAATAAAATCCCTCTTCCTGAATTGTAGTATTTCAAACTAACTGAATTAGTAGAAGAAAAGCAATTGTATTTGAGAACATATAGAAGATTTATAGCTTATGTATATTGAGATTACATCCTCTGGAAGTTTCCTGACATTTAGGTACTTGTCTGCCTTCTGCCGTGTATGTGTGTGTGTGTGTGTGTGTGTGTGTGTGTGTGTGTGTGTGTGTGAGAGAGAGAGAGAGAGAGAGAGAGAGAGAGGAAAACATTAGATAAAATATTTGAAATGTAAAATATGTCTGCCTTTTGCCTTATAAGCCTGAGAGAGATGAAAATTAAAACAAAAATTCATAGGAAATTGAATTCTGTCTTGAAAAAGGATAGTTCATTCTGAAAAGTAAAGACTAAAGAACAAATTTGTACTGGACATGGCCAACACAGGAATTTGTTTCACTGGACTATGCATATTTATTACATGAGTTTTATTTCTCTCTCTTTTGTTCCCCAATGTGGGTAGGGTGGGGAGGTTGATGTTAGTTCTTCATTCTTGAAGAGGCCCATTGCATTAGGAAGGTGATGCCATGACTTGCAAGTGAATTGGATTTAAGTGAAGGAAGGCTGTGCAAAGTCACCAGCCTCACATTCTCTTCTGGAGCCCTTGGGGTCCAGATGGTCCCAGATGTAGTGGGATACCTTGGCCTTTTTAAGCTAAGGTCTTTCCCAGGTGGGGAGGTAAAAGGGAGAGAAAATAGATTCTTGCTAATTAATTTTTTAAATTAAAAAAATTAATATTAGACATTTGTATAACTACCTAAACTTGTTTAGGATTCATTTACAATTTAATTAATTTCATTGTCAAAAAGACATCTGACTTCCAATGACAGATAAGGGCAACACTCAAGTCTCATAGCAAGAGTCCCCAGATACCTGTCAGGCAGAGGACTGGAAGCCAAGTTTGCCATCCCTCTTCCTCAGGAGGTAGGAGAGAAGTAAGAATCTAAATGACCTACTTATGAATTCCCATTAAGAATGGCAACTCAACTTTGTGAACCAATTCCTAAGCAATTGGGAGCATAATTTTTTTTTTTAAGATCATTGGGAACCCTTGTCCCAAAGATTCCAGGAGGGAAGTCTGAGGGAGACTTGTCTTTCCCCTCTTCACCCTTGACTCTCCAATGCCTTCCTTACCCCAAACATATACACATATATATACACAGAGATCAAAATGGGGAACGTTGCTAAACATAAAGGATAGAAGAGAGACTAGTAAAGCAACTTTTACAACTGTATTCTAGAATTAATTGTGTCTCGCCTGTGGCATTCTCTTCCAGCTCTCATGATTTATGATTCATGACTTAAAAGTATTTAGAAAAATATTGACTAAACACAGTAGCAATTGTAATCATTTTTTAAAAAGTGGAATTTTTATCCTTTTGTTGCCAATGCTACTTCTTTAAATGTGCATTGATGGTGGAGTGGGTGGTATGCAGTGTTTACGTTGGCATGGTAACCAGGAACTAATTTTCCAATGTTCCTGACTCTTGATTATTGCTATTTACTTGTATGAGACCCAAGGCTTGTTTTTTTCCCCTCAGTAGGTCAATGTCCTTTTATAGAAAAAAAATGGTTCTCACTACTTTGGTTAGTGATCAAACTTACTTTCATTGTCTCTCAAGCCATTGTTTAAATATATTTTAAATTGTTAAATGAAGTTCTGGAAACGCCAAGGTCTGATCTCTGTTTTTTTATTTGTCAGTACTGATTTGTTCTTTAGTTTTTATTTTTCAGAGTAAACTATTTTTCAAGATATAATTCAATGTCTCATGCATTTTTTTAAAATTTTTATCTCTCTGAATTATAAGGCAAAAATAGACATTTTACATTGCAGACATTTTACATTTCAATCATTTTAATCTAATTTTTCACTTTTCATCTCTCTCTGTCTCTGTCTGTCTCTCTTGTAGCAGGCAGACAATGAGGGACTAAGATCTCTTTCAGTTCTAGATCTAGGGTCAGGGGATTTCTTACTTTACACACAAAGACACTAAGTTTTATAGAGGTTAAGTCCGAGGTCACATAGTGGATGGAGATGAGATTTGAACTTGAGTCTTCTCAGCAAATCCAAAGCTCTTTCCATTTCATCCTCTTGCTTCCTCTACTTCTTTTATTTTTGTGTTAGTTTTTTCTCCTTAGAATGCAACTTCATAAAAGCTAGACCTTATGCCTCTTCAATTCTTTTGTATCCCCTATGATATGTTGAAATCTGACAAACACATGGTAGCCACTCAATAAAGACTTCATCAAGTAAGTCAATGGGTAATAAGGCAACGTATAGTAGTTTGGAAGCATGCAACAATTCTATCAAGGATCTCTTTGATTTCGTGTAGCTGCTCTGATATTTCAGCAACAGTTCACCCTATAATGGGATGACAAAATTACAACTTCATCATCACTGGAATTGTCTATAGAGGATGCTACTCCGAATCATAAGAAGTTCATCATAAGGGCTCTCCAAAGTATTTCCTAAACAAAGTAGCATGTAAATTTCCAACTTTAGTGTGTTTTAATTAAAATAGATTTTTAAGAAAAAAATCATCAAATATGAGGTGATTAATACTCATGATGTATAATTAGTTCTAGAAATAAACTATTATTGTACTTACCGAGCTTTAAAAATGGAGCCAGAAAGAATTTGCATTAATATATACCAGAGGGATAAAGTTTGCTTGACCTCAATCCAGTTTTTTTTCCTTAAATGTTTCATATTCATTTAGATTGCTTCATGGAATATTCTTACCTGTGAGTTGGGCTCTTTTCCAAATAATTCACTCTTTTAAAATTGCTAATGTATAGCTTACATTTTCTTTGACTTGTCCTATCTGACAATCTCTTAACTCAAAGCCCAGTGACTCTTTAATTCACCATTTCCAACTAGTACCTCAGGACTCTTTGATGTGGCTGCAAGAGGTTTTGTTGTTTGGGGCTTTTGCCTTCTTCCTCTTTGCCAAATTTTTATCAGAGTGGTATAGAGATGAGACCCTAGTGAGAGGGGAGAAAGGATGACTTGAGTGTGTAAAAATGTGGTGAAGGGAGTGAAGGTAAGGTGAGGTTGGTAGGAAGCAAGAGTGGGAATGGGAAGGGGAGTGAGAAGGACATGTGTTTCCCCTTCTTTCATTAAAATTTATCTTGTCATGGTCACATTCTTAAGGGTGTTGTAGACTGGAAACTGTCAGGAAATATTTCTTTAAAGTTCAGGGATATGAGGTACATGTGTTTCATAGATACCTATGTGTTGAGCAGTACAAAGATTCTATGAGTTGGGATGGGGGAAATGAGGAGGAAGCAAGAAAATAAAAACATAGCTTTTGCCTTCAAAGAGCTGATGATTAGTTAGTGGGAAGAACATATGATTTTGGAGTCAAAAGAGCTTTATGGGGGGATTTATTTACTTTTGTAAAATAACTTGATGTCTGGAATATAATTTGAATGATTTCCAAATTTTTCTAACGTTGAAATAAACATCTGATTTCCTTGCTGTTCCTCCAATAAGATACTCTATCTCCAGCTCAGGACTCCTTGGTATGGGTACCCTAAATTTCAAGCTGGGCTGCTAGGTATCCCTAAAGGAACGTGATAGCTATAATACTAGTCCTTCTGGTGGCAGGAGTAGTGGGAACAGCTCTAGTCTGCTGGGGTCTCCAGTGAAACACAGGCACCTACTTAAAATAGATATTCAATGAATGTGATGCTATTTTCCTTATCTATAAGATGAGAGGCAGTATGGAATAATGGATAGGGGACTATTCTTGAATGAGAGGCAGGCAGTGAGGTGGAATGGTTAGAGAGCTGGCCTTGAAGCCAGGAGGACCTAGATTCAGGTGTCACTTCAGATATAGATACACACATACATACACATATACACACACACACACACACATATATACACACATATACACACATACATACATATAGACATATGTAGATACATACTCATATATACACACACACACATACATATACGTACACACACATATATCTATATCTATATCTATATATCTGAGGTGAGAGCTGAATCTAGGTCCTCCTGGCTTCAAGGCTAGCTCTCTAACCATACACACACATGTATATATACACACATATATGTATATACACACATACATATAGATATATTCATATATATACACATACATACATATATGTACACACATATCTCTATCTATCTATCTCTATCTGTATCTATATCTATCTATCTATATCTATATCTATCTCTATATCTGAGGTGAGAGCTGAATCTATCTCCTCCTGGCTTCAAGGCTAGCTCTCTAACCATACACATACATGTAGGTATTTATACACATATATGTATATATGCACACATATATATGTAGATATATAGATATATATCAGGAGAAACAGGTGACTGGGCAAATCACCTGATATCTGACAGCTATAGGCAACTCTCTTAGACTTATACTTTGAAAAGAAAGAGCTGACCTGTAATGGTAGATGGAGTTTCCTCACCTGAGATTTCCCTAAATCAATGAAACTTAGGCCTAGTCCCAATACCTATCTCTGCTATCAAATTAAGGAGTTGGACCAAAATAGTGAAGTCAAAACGGCTTTGGGTTTGGTCCAGAAGGCCTGGGTTCATATTCTAGCTCTGCTATATACTATTTGGGGTGAGCTTGGTCATGTCACTAAAATCTCTCTAGTCTAAAGTGTCTTCATCTACAATGAACTAAATGGACTAAGAGATCCTAAATCCTCAGGTACAATTCTAAGTCTCTGATGTGATATTTTTGCCGCTGATTAGTGGTTTTATTCTCTTTGTACCCCTGCTTCACTTCTGCCCATTTTTTCTTTCTTACGTAAATAGCTTTTCTCACTATTCAGATCCTATATTCCTGTTTAAAAAAAATTCCAGTTCTCCTGAACCTCTAGCCCTGTGACCGCCAGCACTGGGGCTTGTGTATTGTTCAGTGGCAATAGTGAGTCAATGAAACCCTGAACCAAGCAATGAATGGGGTGACCCTAGACCAACTTGCGCTTGAATTATCATGAAGGAATAATGCAGAGGGTGAAGCAGGCGTCATTGCCTTCAAGAAAAGCTGGCCTTCCCCATTGATTATCAAAAAATTTATTTCCATCATGGATTCATAAACTCCATGAAGACATCCTTTACTTTGTTGCCCACTCTTTTTGACCTCCTGCATTCTAATACTTCTTACTTTCCACCCCTTGTTCTCATTTGGAGGGAAATAAATGTCCTGGATAGGGATTGGGAGAGGTTTGAAGGTTGAAAGGGCAGTGAGTATAGAGGACCTTGGAACAATGGAGAAGTTGAAAAGAAGTGGAAATTGTTTTATGCCTCATTCTGATCTTTAGGAAGGGATGACCCTCTTCTTTGCAAAGGATGACCAGTCTAATTGTGTCCTTGAGCCCCTCCCCTTAGCACAATGCCTGGTAAACAATCACTACAGAGGATAGAATATTGGCTGTGAAGTCAGAACACCTGGGTTCAAATCTTGCTTCTGATGCCCATTACCTGTATGATCTTAGGTATTAAACTCCTTAGGCCTCAGTTTACTCATTTCTAAAGTGAAAGATTTAGATATTGTCTAAGGTCCCTTCTAGCTATAGATCTGTGAACACTAATAAAATGTTTGTATTAAATTGTATTAAATTAAATTTTGCTTTCATGGAATATTAGAGTTAGTAAGAAGCTTTGCAGTTTCCTGAATTCAATCCTCTTCAAATGTGGGCCCAGCTCATTTTCCATCTGTACTATTTGTCCCAGATACGAGTCCTATTGGATAATTCTATATGGTTTCCATCCCAATGGATGTTGAAACTTTGAAATAGGCATTCTTCATCCACTTGGACTTTTCTGTGGAGACACATAGGCTAAATTCCTATGAATGATTATGGCTCCCTTTCAGGGGGCCCTGCATTGTCATGGGGCTTGATTTGCTCAGCACAATGTTACCTGCCAAGAGGGACATCTAAAGGATTTTACCAATCGCCAAGAGTCCCTGGACTTCACATTAGATCTCCTCTACATATGGGTGAATACTTTTGGCAAGAATAGATCCTACTGTTTTGTGCTTTTCTTTGTTGTATATTAGCAGACTTCAGTCCAGTCAGTAAGCATATATTAAGCACTTTATTAGGCACTATGCTGAATGCTGGGGACACAAAAAAGGCAAAAACAAAAATTGGTCCCTGCCTTCAAGAAGCTAACAATCTAATGGAAAAGATAACATGAAAAAACTATGCATAAACCAGAAATATACAGGATAAATTGAATAAATTTCAGAAGAAAAGCATTAGCATTGATCTTAATGGCTTTTTGTAGAAAGAAAGATTTTAGCAAAGACTTGACAAAAGCCAGAAGAAAAAAGGGGTGGAGATTAGGAAGGAAAGCATTCCAGGCATAGGGGACAGGTAAAGAAAACATCTGGACTCAGGAGATGGTGTCTTGTTAAAGGAACAATAAAGGGGCCAGTATCATGGATCATAAAGTATGTGAGGGAAATAAAATATAAGAAGACTGGAAAGGTAGGAAGGGGTTTGAGAAGCTTTAAAAGTTAAACAGAAGATTTTATATTTGATCTTGGAAGTGATTGGGAGCCACTGGAATTTATTGATTAGGAATGTGCCATAGTAGACCTGTGCATTAGGAAGAACGGTTATTGATGGCTGAGTAGAGAATGAATTGAGGTGAGGAGAGATGGGTCAGAGAGGTCAACGGGCAGGTCATTAGAATAGTCCAGGAAGGAATTAGTAAGGGCCTGAATCAGTGTCAGAGGTCAAAAATATGACTCTATGAGAGCTGTTTCAAAGATAGAATCTATAGGTTTTGGCAAGAGATTAGATATGGAAGGGTGAGAGAGTGAGAATGATGCCACCTAGATTGCCAGCCTGGGTGAGTAGGAGGCTGATAGTGCCCTTTACAATAATTGGGAAGCTAGAAAGACAGCAGAGTTTGAGGGAAAAGAGGAGTTCAGTTTTTGATGTCAGTAAGCTGAATTTTAGTGTAAGTAAGGTGGATTTTAGTGTGTGTGTAAAGTGGATTTTGTTATTATTTCTTAGGGTTCAGTGTCCCAGGATCTATAGCCAGAACAATCTCTGTTTCCCCGCTATTAGATATGAGTTCCCAGGCTCATGGTTCAAAATATCTCCACCATGCTTGCGCAGCATTATATAAGGCTAGATAACATAAGCATGTGTGGTGCTTAGTAAACATCCACTGTGACTGTACAGTGAGATATAGGGATGAGGCGATGTAAAGTTGTGAGGCTGTTGCTGGCAATGTGCCCTCTTTGTCTGTTGCCCTATAAAACAGGTGGGCATTGGTTAGTGAGTTGGGGAACCTTTGTGGTTGAATGCACAAGCTGGAATGCTGTGTGCCTTGACTGGCCCCCATCAAGGCTTGCGAGGGGGAATCTGTGTTTGCCTCAACCGGCCCCCATTGAGGCTTGAGGGGACTTAGGGGATGTACAAATTGTGCCTGTCTCGATTAACCCTATTGAACCATAGGGGGAGTTGCCCCCCCTTCTCGCTGGCCCCTGTGAGAAGGGTGATTAGGGAATGCTGTAGGAGTTTGTGGTGCTTCCATTATCAGCAATACTGTGTTAGAGAAGACTAGACTAGAATAAAGCTTATTATTAACCCCTTTGAAGCTCTCTTTCCTGTCTGACCAGATCAAGAGTGAACCTGTTAGAGGCTGGATTCCAAAGTTCCAGTGCCTCCTGTGTGTTATCTGTCTAACAGGCATGTTGAGTTTAAGAAGTCTGTGGGATATACAGTTCAAGATACCTGAAAGGCAGCTGACATGAAACTGAAGGTCTTCAAAGAGTTGAACAAAAGTAGATTTGAGAATCATCAGAATAACGATGATAATTAAATCCATGGGAGCTCATAAGGTTACCAAGTCAACTAGCATAGAGGGAGGAGAAAAGAGGATCCAAGGAGATTCCTGGGCCATATTGATATGTATACAAACGGTGCCCTAATGGTTAAGAGTTGCTTTTCCAATACTTTGTGAAGCCCCTAGTTTATTCTGTAACCTGAAGGTGTCCTAAAGTCCTTTCCCTCTTATCTCAAACCTGTATCAAAAGAATTGCTTTTGTCTCCCTTATACTGTGTTCCCCAGGTCCTTTAATTTTTAAACTGTATCCTCCTGCCCTTTTCTTAAATCCTTAAACCATAAAGAATTCCATTTGTCTCCTTCATTCTATGTCTTCCTGTCCTGTCTTTATTCTTTAATCCCGATAAAAATATCTAAAAGTATATCACCATTCTGAAACTGCCCCAAATATCAGGGTCTCACTTAGCTTTCTGGCTAAGGAGGTCCGTAATGCTTTTTCACGTAAAAAGGCTCCCACTGGCTAAAAGAGAAGGTCTAAGTGAATTCTTTCACACCTGAACCAGCTCTCCCAACCCTAGACCTTGACAATACCAGCAGTAAGGGGCCTTGATGAAGATCCAGCAAAGGAGACTGAGAGTTTTCTGACTCTGAGGCCCATGTCCTTCCTCTCAGCCACACAGCATCTTCAGAAATTGCAGAGATCAAGAAAGATAAAGGTTGAGAAAATGCTATTAGATTTGGTAATTAAGCTATCATTGCTAACTTGGGGGTGGGGCATGGAGGGAGAGAGAGAGAGAGAGAGAGCAAGAGAGAGCACACTGTCATCAAATGAGTTTATTTTCAATGTCTTGGACATAACATAACATGCTTCATCCACATTAGCTGAATTGAATTTGTTTAATTAGAAGGCTGAATTGATTTCGAAGGAACCAGAATAGAGAAAGTTAGGGGAAATTGGAATTGGATTCCCATTAAAAAATTGAAATAAAATATTTTTAAAAAGGAAACATTTTTTGGTGGGATGTTAGAGGGAGAAGTGTTGAACAGGAGAAATAGGTAAAAAACTTTTCTATATGAAGTTTGGTCTTTATTAAGTGAAATAGATGATGAAGGAAATTATACCTTAGCTTAACCAAAACACTCCTCCAGCTCAAGCATCTGCAGGTAGTTTCCCAAGGGCCAAGAGAGGCTGAGGGCTTGTTGTTAATTTACTCTTCACTCAGGCCTTGATTATAGCATTTACATAGCCAATGGGACACAATTTGGGCATGAATCATAATGCACCTGGAAACAGGTTATTATGGCCCTATTTGGCGTTCTTTGCTGCCCCAAGTGTTATTAAGAACACTCCAGGGAGCTTCCAGGAGAGAATGTGCCAAAGGGCTTTGGAGCAAATCAACCAGAGATATTTCATCCCAAGTGCTTCAGTCTTCTTTCACAAAGACTAAGCTAAGCAGAAGGAGGGGACCTGCTGCTTACTCATTCATGTGGTAATGATTTATTGAGAGCTCTTTTCTGCTACTTCTCCATACATCTAATGCCTCTTATTCAGGAGACCAGGTACTCAAGCCAGAGAAAAATCTTGGACTAATTTCTCTACCGGAGAGCCATACCTTGGAGCTCTCTGTTCTGGCTTCTGTAGCCTCTGAACATCCAGTGGATAGAGTATTGGATGTGAAGTCAAGGACACCTGACTTCAGCTAGGTGGCACAGTATACAGAGTGCTGGGTCTGCAGTCAAGAAGACTTGAATGCAAATCTGACCTTAGACACCAGCTGTGTGACCCTGAGCAAGTCACTTAACTTCTGCTTGCCTCAGTTTCCTCATTGGTAAAATGGGGAGAATAACCACCTACTTCACAGGTTGCTGAGTGGATTAAATGAGATATCCATAAAGCACTTAATACAGTTCCTGAGACATATTAGGCAATGAATAAATGCTTATTTTCTTCCTCCTTCAGATGCTGTGTAACACACTAGTTATGTAATACTGAGAAATTGCTTAACAGTCTTAGTTTCCTCATCTGTAAATGTGGAATTATAAAAGCACCTACTTCATAGGAGAAGCAGCTAGGTGGCTCAGTACATAGAGCACTAGGCCTGGAGTCAGGAAGACTTGAGTTCAAACCTGACCTTAGACACATACTAGCTTTGTGAACCTGGACAAGTCATTTGATCTGTTTGCCTTAATCCCCTGGAGAAGGAAGTGGCAAACCATTTCAGTATCTTTGCCAAGAAAACCCCATGGACAGTAATACAATGATAAAATTTATGACACCAGAAGATGAGTCTATCAGATTGGAAGGTGTCCAACACACTACTGGAGAGCAGCTACAAGTAGAATGAAGTGGCTGAAACAAAGATGAAAGCTCAGCTGTGGATGTGTCTGGTGACAAAAGGAAAATTTGATGCTGTAAAGATCAATATTTCATGGGAGCCCAGCATGTAAGATCTACAAACCAAGGTGAGCTGGATGTGGTCAAACAGAAAATGGAAAGGTTAAACATTGACATCTTGGGCGACAGTGGACTTAAGTGAATGAGAATGGCTGAATTTAATTCAAGTGATCATTACATATACCACTGTGGGCAAGAAGCTCTTAGAAAAAATGGAGTTGCCCTCAAAGGGTGAGAAAGGCATTCCTGGGGTATAATCTCCAAAATAGCAGAAAGATAAGTTTGAATCTAAGACAAGTCATTCAATATCGCAATAATACAAGTCTATGCTCTAACCACTGATGCTGAAGAGGCCAAAGTTGATTGGTGCTTTGTAGACCTACAACATCTTCTAGAAATAATACCAAAAACAGATGTCACATTCATCATGGAGGATTGGAATGCTAACGTAGTAAATCAAAAGCTAATTGAAATAAAAGGCAAGTTTGCTCATTCAGTACAAAATGAAGCAGGGTAGAGAATAATAGAATCTTGGCAAGATAATTAATTCACTGCTCATGGCAAACACCCTTTTTCCACAACCCAAAAGGTGGCTCCACACATGGACATCACCAGATGGTCAATTTTGAAATCAGATTGGTCAGATAATTAGCAGCCAAAGGTGGAGAAGATCTATACAGTCAGTTAAAATAAGACTTGGAGTTCACTGTGGCAAAGATCATGAGCTTCTTGTTGCAAAATTCAGACTCAATGTGAAGAAAGTAAGGAAAACCATTAAACTGCATAGTTATTGTTCAGTCATGTCCAACTCTGCATTACCCCATGGACCGTACTGTCCATGGGGTTTTCTTGGCAAAGATACTGAAGTAGTTTGCCATTTCCTTCTTCAGTGGATTAAGACAAAGAGAGGTTAAATGACTTGCCCAGGGTCAGACAGCTAGTAAATGTTTGAGGCTAGATTTGAACTCAGGTCTTCCAGACTCCAGGCCCAGTGCTTTATCCACTGAGCTATCTAGCTGCCCCTCAGGCCATATAGGTATGACCTAAATAAGATTCCTTATAAAATGAAATGGAAGAGATGAAATAGATTTAAGGAATTAGACCTGGTAGATAGAGTACCTGAACAACTACGGAGAGAGGTTTGTAACATCGTATAGGAGACAGCAACATAAAACATCCTAAAGGAAAGGAAGAGCAAGAAAGCAAAATGACTGTCTGATGAGGCTTCACAAATATCTGAGGAAAGAAAGAAAAGGAAAGATAAAGGAGAAAGAGAAAGATAAACCCAACTGAATGCATAATTCCAGAGACTAGCAAGATAAGGCTTTCTTAATTGAGCAATGCAAAGAAATAGAAGAAAATGATAGAATGGGAAAGACAAGAGATCTCTTTGAGAAAATTAGAGACATCAAGGGAATGTTTTGTGCAAAAATTGGCATGACAAAAGACAAAAATGGTAGGGACTTAATAGAGGTAGAAGAAATTAAGAAGTGATGGTAAGAATATATAGAAGAAATATATGAGAAAGATCATCACATCACCAATAACTATGATGGTGTAGTTACTGATCAGGAGCCATACATCCTGGAGAATGAAATCAAGTGGGCCTAAGGCTAGTGGAGGTGATGGTATTCCAGCTAAGCTAATTAATCCTAAAAGGTGATGCTGTTCAAGTGCGGCACTCAATGTGCGAGGAAATTTGGAAAACTTAGCAGTGGCTGCATGAATGGAAAAAGATCAATTTATATCTCATTTCTAAAGAGGGGCAATGCCAAAAAACATTCAAATTACCAAACATTTCACATGCCAGCAAAGAAAACCTTATCTTGCTAGTCTCTGGAATTATGCATTCAGTTGGGTTTATCTTTCTCTTTCTCCTTTATCTTTCCTTTTCTTTCTTTCCTCAGTACTTAAGATTTTGTAAGTTGGACTTCAGCAATATGTGAACTGAGAATTAGCAGAAGTGCAGACTGGTTTTTGAAGAGGCAGAGGAACTAGAGACCAAATTGCTAACGTTCGTTGGACTATGGAAAAAGCAAGGGAGTTCCAGAAGAATATCTACTTCTGCTTCATTGATTACCCTAAATCCTTTGACTGTGTAAATCACAACAAAATGTGGCAAGTCCTTAAGGAGGTGGGGGTAACAGATCATCTTACTTATCTCCTGAGGAACCTGTATGTAGGTCAAGAAGCAGCAGTTAGAACTGAACATGGAACAGCCTACTAGTTAAGGATTGGGAAAGGAGTATGACAAGGCTATATATTGTCACAGTATTTATTTAACTTATATACAGAACACATCATGAGAAATGTCAGGCTGGAAGAATCAAAAGGTGGAATTAAGGTTGATTTTCAGGAGAACTATTAACAAACTCAGATATGCAGATGATTCCAATCTAATGGCAGAAAGTAAAGAAAAATTAAGAAGCTTCTTCATGGGGGTGAAAGAGAAAAATGGAAAAGCTGGCTTAAAGCCTAACATGAAAAAAATATTATGGCAACTGGTTCCATCACTTTCTGGCAAATAGAGGGAAAAGAAATTTTGTACTCTTGGGCTCAAAGACTGTGGTAGGCATTGACTGCAGCTATGAAAGTAAAAGACACTTGCTCTTTGGAAGGAAAGCTGTTGTTGTTGTTTGTCCTTTACTCTTGAAGAGGATATGACATCAAGAGGGTGATGCTACAACTTGCAAGTAAATTGGATTTAAGTGAGGGAGGTCTGTGCAAAATCACCAGCCTCACTTTCTCCTCTGGAGCCATCTGGGTCCAGTGGCCAGATATAGATCAGGATGACTGGAAATGGCCTCAGATGCAGTGGGAGACCATGGCCTTTTTAAGCTAAGGTCTTTTCTGGGTCTCAGTTTGATTGAGTCAGTGCCCATTCAGGGATTAACACTAGGTAGGAAATGAAGCCAGAAGGAAAGCTATGGCAAATCTGGACAGCATACTAAAAAGCAGAGACATCACCTTGACAGCAACTCAAAGCTATGTTTTTTCCAGTAGCAATACATGGCTGTGAGAGTTGGATTGTAAGGAAAGCTGAGTGTCACAGAATCGATACTTTCCAATTGTGGTGCAGGAGACTTTTGAGAATCCCTGAGACAACAAGGAGATCAAATCAGTCAATACTTAAATTAATTCAGGCTATTCACTTGAAAATTCAAATACTGAAGCTGAAACTTAAATATTTTGGCCACATAATGAGAAGACAAGACTTATTGGAAAAGGTCCTGATGTTGGGAAAGAGTGAAGGCAAAAGGAGAAGGAGACAGCAGAGGATGAGATGGATAGATAGTGTCATGGAAGCAACAAACACGCACTTGGACAGACTTCAGGAGATAGTGGAGGATAGAAGGGCCTGATGTGCTGTGGTCCATGGGGTCATAAAGAATCAGACACAACTGAATAACTGAGCAAAAACAAAATCCTCACAGGGTTGTTGTGAGGATCAAATGAGGTAATATGCATGCTTTGCAAACCTTAAAACTTTATATAAATTTAAGCTTTTGTCATAAGTAATTTTGTGAATTTATCAAACATCACAAGAAGACAGCAGACAATGAATGACAGTACAGATTTGCTTTTTCCCATGTGTTGAATCTGAGATCTTTGGGAGTGTTAGGGGGTAGGAATTATACTTAGTCTGTCCATCAAATATTTATTGAGATCCTACTGTGTGCTTAGTCTCTACTACTGAGCATTCTTAAATTGTGTCAAATATTTAGAAATGATTGTTTCAAACACAAATTAATTTATATGACTGAAAAGTCACTACTCATTTCACTGCTTATTAAAATAATACATGGTTATTGACTTTCTACAAAAGGTCCAAAAAAGTCCTCAAAGGGGGTAAAATGTGGGGAACAACATAAACATTTTATGAGTTGCCAATTATTGTTCTTTCACTTCAGGAATTGTTTTTTCCTGATGATGATGATGACAATGACGATGATGATGTATACCTATGATTTACAGCATGGTACAGTAGAAAGGCTACTGCATTTAGAGTGAGAAGAGATGGTTTCAAACCCCACTCCTGCTGCTTGTGTGACCCTGGGTAAGTCATTATAATCATTCCAGCCTTACGACCTTATTTGCACAGTGAAGGATTGGGTTAGATCAATGGTGTCAAACTTAAAAAAAGTGTTCACTAACATAAAGGATCTTTGCACGCTGCATATTGACTTACTTCTAAAATGTGATATTATCTATGTTTTGTTGTATTTTTATTTATTTTGTTAAATATTTCCCAATTACATTTTAATTTGGTTCTTTCAGCAAAGGAGTGTTCCCTGATACATAGAGTCCTGATATGCATTTGATACCTCTGTGTTAGGTGACATTGTGATCCTTTCCAGCATTAAATCTATAATCCTATATTTTTATCCATGTAGAAAGCTTTTAATGTGGAAACTCCATGTTTTTAAATGCATAAGAGAAAATGCATAGAACTGAAAGATAAACCAATTATGTTGAAATACAGTTATCAAATTTTTTTTAAAGTTCTCAAAATTCAGGTTATGGATTCTGGTGGGCTACCACTTTTCTTGATAACTTATTGCAAATTGCACTTGACAGTGCATCATACCAATGGAAAACTAGCCCCTCTGTTGGTTCACACAGTCTTTGAGCCTCACCTATAAGAAATCAGTAAAAAGATGACCTAGGTAGAGTTTGCAGCTTATAGTCTCAGGAAGTTGCCTGGGGCAGTGAGAAGCTAAATGGTTTTTCCAGAGTGACTCAAGCAGTCTTCATTGGAGGTAGGATTTGAATCTAGGTTTTCCTGATTCTGAGGCCAGTCTTCTTTCCTCTATGTCACACTAACCTTTTCAAAAATTGAGTGAAAATATTAAATAGGGACAAATCAATAAGGATAGGATCTTTGAAAAAAGTCAATATTAAGTTCTTTTTGTCTTTCTGTTGTTTGAGTGGTACTGTGTACAATTGATTTTTTTATTAGAAGAATACATATTAAAAGGTTTTATTTTCTCCTAGAGCATTTCAGAGGAATCTGCAAAACACTTAGGGAGATATTAGGAAATTGTTCAGTTGAGAAGAGTTATATCAGCTCCTGCAGCTGTCAAGTGACGCAGATGATCTTCACTGGTTATCGATTATTAAAGTTAAAAGTAGATCGTTATTATGCAGTCCAAACATAGCTCCACCAAAATGTGGTGTTTCAGTAATGTCCACATACCATCAATTGTGCTATTAGAAAAAAATCCCATCTTATCATTCCTTGTTGTCAAGGATATGACTAATGAATTTGATACCCAAGACAAGCAGCACTAAGTGTTGTTAATCAATCCTATCAATCAATTTTATATTTTATAATGTGAAAATAATATGAGAAGAAACTAGGGATGATTCAGTTAAATGAGAAAGAATACCTTGGAACACTTGCCATCATTTTGGGAGAGATCCAGAGGCCCCATCTTTTCTTTGTGAAATCTTAGGACATTGGCTAATGAGAATAGAAATCTTAGTTCATTATTCCCTGTGGGAAGGAAGACCTTAATACCATCCTCATCAGGTGAAGGTACTTGAAACTCTGCCCCATAAGAGGAGACAGAGATCCTCAGACACTGGTCCTTCTTTGGGGAGAACCTTGGACACTGAAAGGATCCTGGGGAGCAGGTAGACAGAGCTGGAGCAGGGAATTGCTAATTAATTTATGAAATTATGAAATGGGGCAGGCTAGCCCAGTTCTTTGGATACTGACTGGGAAAGACCATGATGATAGCGAGAAGAGAAGCTGTAATCATCCTTCAATGAGGCACAGAGTGCATAGGGGCAAATGGCACAGAAAATACAGAGATAAATAGTGAAAGGTGGGGGGAGATATAGAGGCAGATGAGTCAGAGGAGACTGGGATTGGGGTGGTGGAGGAAGGTATGAGAAAGAGAATGGGGAGAAGGAAAGGCACAGAGAATCACTTTGGAAGCACTCAGCAGCATGGACCCAGGTAGAGATGGGACAGTGCTTAGGGGCAACAGTTTGAGGTCTTAGTCTCATTTTGATATATTTTTTGTGGGGGAGCAGGGAGGAGGCGGGGGGGGGGGGGGGATAGACTGATGCTTATCTGTGCTGCCCTGGAGTTAGTTCATTAACATATTGGTGTTCTGCTGGTCTTAACTACAGCATAGGACCAAAAGGCCCTGACAGTAAAGCCTAGATGGCTTCCTCTAATTGAGCCCATGTTACCAGGATGTGATTTGCAAATTATTCTCTTTTGATCTTTGGGATGGTCCTTATATGATTTCTAGGTTTCCCTTTGCAGTTTTATTTCCTGCTATGGTTACTTTATAGTGGCTACTTGTCAACTTACTATACTGACTAGAAGAAGTGGGGGATGGTTAGGGGAACCAGAACAAGACACAATTTTAACACAAATGGGAAGGGAGGAATTGTGCTATCTGATAGCTTTCTATTTTGACTAGTTATTCTTGCTAACTAGGTGCTAAGCCCACTTGTTTCCATTTTATTAAAGGAGTGCAAGTGTTGTCAGAAAGTACCAAATTTTAAAATTGCACAATTGAACAGATGACTTAAGATATTTGGAACCTCTATGTTTTGTTACATTTGGCCAAAGCTCTAGTTGCCTCACCTTGGTCATGGTTTTGCTTACAACTCTCACCATTTTATGTTACAATGTTTTTCTTCCATTATCAGGGAAAGGACGGATTTCCTAAGCTTACCTATGCTTCATTTATTTTTTGCATGTGGCATGGGGAATTACTTCAGAGTTAAGTGTGTTATTGTTTTTGTTCCCTCCTCCACTGAAAATGATTTTTGTTTTGGATTAGGGAAATGTGAGTCCCTGTGACTCTCTTGTAGCTAGGTCTACACAAACAAACATATTTGTGTGGGACAGATGTGGTTTGATTTAAACCAGTGGTTTGTTTGAAAAGGAAGTAGTTGAATTCAGCTATTAAAAAAACCTATTGCTTGACTACATTCAATCTTTAAAAAGTGTGTGTGTGCGTGTGTGTGTGTGTGCGTGTGTGTGTGTGTGTGTGTGTGTGTGTGTGTGGCCTTTGAGCAAAAGGGGAGTGAAACCTGTCCAAGGAATGAAAATATGTCAGAGTAGATAGGATCCTGGATTTGGAGTAAGGTAGATCTGAGTTTAGATTTTATCTCAGACACATAATGGCTTTGTGTCACTAGGCAAGTTACTTCCTGTCTCAGTATCACCATCTGTAGAAGGAGAGTCTTCAACTCAGTAGTCAGTAATGTCCCTTCTAAATATATGATCCTATGAATATGAAAGGGAATCTTGATTATCAAGATTAATTATTCTGTACTCCATAGCTCTTTCTATGCATGTATATCCATGTGTGCACATATGTGTGTGCACATATATATGTGTATACACATATGTAGGAATATACATATGTGTGTATGTGTATGTATTTGAGTATATATGATGTATCATATATATGATACATATATACATGAATATGTGTATACATGATGTATCATATATGATATACATATACATATCATATGTGATACACACATACAGGATGTATCATATACAATGCATCACACATATGATACACATATACATATGTGTATGATACATATACGCACACATACACAAACACACACATGTATGTATATGATGTATCAATCAACAACTATTTATTACAGGACTATGTGCCAGGCACAGTGCTAAGTACCAGGGATGGGAAATAAATGAGATTGTCCCTTCCCTCAAGAAACATTCTAAGAGGGGAGAAACATGCACATATTGTGATATGTATAAAATCCTTTAGTAACGTATTTACACCTAGACTTTTTGCAAAGCTTTTTTTTCAGAGCAATCTTGTGAGTTAAGTATTACAAACATTTTCATTTTCTAGATAAGGAAATTGAAATATATAGTCTAGGTACTAATGTCATCCAATTTGAGGGTGACAGATGTCAACATTTTTCATTTGAACTATGTTTTTTCATTTGAACATAGTTTTCTAGAGTTTTATTTCTGATTATTGGGTTTCTCCCAACAATAATAATTAATTTTCTCTCTTGTAATTGTAATCTTTTAAAAACCATTAACTTGTATAACTTCAGTATAGCAGCATTTATATTTAGAATTGCAAGCAAATATACTTGTATTTAGCATTTTAATTTTGATTGGAATTAAAACATCTAGGAAGGTGGAAATAGATTTGTCTGTGATCCACCAGTGGATAATAAAAGTGATGATTTGAAGAGCCATCAACTTAATAAGAAGTAGAAAGTTCTCTAAACCTCCACCTCCAACTCTACCTCTTCCTCTGCACCACATTTTATTGTAGGATTATGCTTCCATGGGGAAGTACATCAGGGATTCTGCCATCTTCTGCTTGGAGCCTGGTTTCTGTTGGCATGGGGAGGTGCTGAAAAGGAAGGAGGAGAAATATGATTAGGAGACAGAGGAATTTGCCTACAGTGGAGGTAGAGACCCCATAGTGCACCAGAGAAAGATGGTAGCCAACAGGAATAGAGGAAAGCCGAAGGGAGGAAAATTTGTGGTGGAACGGGGATTGTTACTTGGGTCTTGATGGAAACAAAACAAAGTGACAAAAGCCAAAGAAAGGAATATGTATGTGAAGATCAAGTGGGAACCCTGGAGTGAGAGGACATTTCCTGTGGATCAGAATATTATGAAGAGGAATAAATTATGTTCACTGAGGGAAAGCATATGTAAATAAACAAACATTAAGTAAGGGCATTAACTAGTACAGATGAATGGAGATACACATCTTTCTAGAGAAGGCTTGCACACTTATTGACAAACACCTACTCCCAGGGGACTTTCTAGGGGACTCTCATCCTCTCCCTGAACTGCTGCGCCATTGCTGGGAGAGTTCTCTTTGGGGACACATTTACCTCTTTTCCTGCCTCCCCCACATACCTCCTCCTTCTCCAAAAAAAAAAAAAAAGAAAAAATGTCCCAGTCTTAGTTTTGCCTAATTTGAGTTCTTATACAGATAGAGATACATATACATACCCAGATATGCAGAATTCAGGCCTGATTCCAGTGTTTACTATGTTCTAAAAGAAATGTTTATGTATGACATATCTTGCTATTTCCCCCACATCTAACAGCAGCTAGCATATATAGGACTTTAAGATTTGCAAAGCATTTTATATACAGCAGCTCACTTAAGCCTCAGAGCAATGCTATGTTAGGTGCTAATATTACCCCCATTTAACATAGGAAGAAACTGAGGCTGAGGAAGGTTAAGTGATTTGCCCAAGTTGAAGACAAGAGCAATTTCTGCAAATCTTTTCCCTTGGCTAGGGAGTGGAAATCATCTGCTGTACTCAGGTGACTGGGAATTAGGTGCGAAAGTTTTTAGTAAATTTTAAATTTAAGGTAGTATCTTCATGCTTATGCTAGTTTTATACTGTTAGATAAACTGGACTGTTTTTAGATTCACACTTACCTGTGTTAGAAAAAAAGTTTTAGTCCCAGCAGCTAAATGACCTTACTTTAATTTTGGTGAGTTAATGAAGTATAACTGCTATAAAATGTAAATTGCAAATAAAGAGTAGTTAGTCAGTGCAAAGTACAGGGGTTGGGAAGTCACAGAGTATGCATTCAAATCTCCCCTCTGATACTACTTTTTTGGTCACAGTCATTCAATATCCCTGGGATTCAGTTTCCTCATTTTTAAAATCAGGGAATTAGTCCACTCAGGTGGACTCTGAGATATTTTCCAGCCCTTAATCTATGGTCATATGATCATACTCATGATCCCTACTTAGGTCATAGATATAAGGCTATGCTGGACACATGTATGTATTACAGGCAGGAGGAAGACATTGACTTTGACTTCTGGATTTTTGTGGCAGATTATTCTGATGTGGTTTAGGGGTGCTGGGAGCCCCAAAATATCAAGGTACAGGGCAGTGTCCCCTGAAATGAATTCACACATTCAAATCATCCTCTAGCCAAGTGGCAAAGTTTGTTGTGATGCTGATAAGGCAGGCTAAGTTCCTTAGGTAACTTGTAACTTAATGGGGGTGATGCTAAAGCTTATATAGAAAAGAGACAGTGAAAAGAATGCCAAGTATGCTAATTAGGTGATGGGGCAGGATTAGGGAGTGGTTAGTCTTCAAGGGAATATGTAAGAAGTCCAAGTGCTGGGCTGCTGGAATGTATGGGAAAACTCAGGGAGTCAACAGAGATAGCTTGGTTGTGGGGACTAGAGTTCTGTTCATACAAAGATTTGCCAGTGGCATGGTCCTTAAGGATCTGGTGCCAGGGAAAGAGTCCTTCAGCCAGCACCCTTGTGTTTCTACTGATAACCTTTATCTAAGGAATTACAGGGTCAACTCTGTATGTGCCTGTAACAAGGAGAGAATTTCTGCTTCCAGAGACATGGTCTGTGTCTTTTGGGTTCTGGGTCCTTTCACCCTATCAATCCAAAATGTTTTGATATTCCTAAAATGTTCAGAGGACCAGTTTCACTCAGCTCTGTGAGGTTTCTTTGGCAGAGACTCCCCTAAAACAGGTTTTGGGGCACATGATCCTTATGAAAAAAATAGACAGTTACAAGGAATTTC
The DNA here is from genome assembly GCF_011100635.1 of Trichosurus vulpecula. Lineage (NCBI taxonomy): Eukaryota > Metazoa > Chordata > Mammalia > Diprotodontia > Phalangeridae > Trichosurus > Trichosurus vulpecula. Next base: position 292,937,616 of record NC_050576.1, on the reverse strand, counting down.
TAACCCTAAATCACAGTGAGGTTCTGACTGAGATTCTGCCTTTAGTCAGTAGACCAAATGCATGGCAGAGATTAAATACCACAAGATATGAGTGCAATATGATGATGTCATTAAAAGAATGTGAGTTGTCTATGAGTGTGCCCTTTGTGTTTCTACTTTTCCCATTGATGGGTATATATTTGTGGAAGAGTGTGCCCAAAGTCTGTGGGGAAAATATTTTATTGTAACTTGTCTTGCTATGCTACTTTATTAAATGCCTTTGATTTGAACTAATTGTGTCTCCTTGCTGACTAGAAAAATTAAATACATCTAAGGGGATTCATGAGCTATGATTTGGAGCAGATTCAGATGAATGGCATGCTGTAAATCGGGGACATATAAAACCAGACTGTTCCTCATGCTAAGCTTAAGTTAGCCTTGCCTGGGGGATCTACACAATGACTGGAAGTTGCCTCCAGGTGCTACATAGGAATAATATGTCATGTAGAATTAAAATATCTCAAAGCCTTTTTGTGAGCTTTAAATTAGTTTTCAATTGCTTCCATGAGATGTATTGTAAATATTCCAGTTTCATAGAATGAATCTTAATGTGTTTGTTACTCTCAGAGGAAGTAGCCCAGAATATACTTCCAACTTCTAGTAAAAAATTCCGTAAGCATTCTACTCACTAAATGGCTCCTTAAACTGTTTCTGTTTGTGGTTTTCTTTCCTCCCTTATTCCTGTCGAAATTCAGTACAGTAGGTTGTGGAAAAAACTCCTGGGAGTGGTCAAAAGCAGCCCTCAAATTTGTCAAAAACCAGAGGTGAGTCAATGGAGCACTAAGAGAATATTGGACATTTGTCACTCATGCTCCACAATATTGCAGAGTCCCCACACTCATGTCAGAGAATGGAAGATATATACACATAAGCTATCATGTAACTTAGGCACAGGGTAAAGCCAACACCATAGCACAATCATGTAGTATTACTTTCTACTAAAATGCTTTATATCTCAGATCTCCAAAGGATTTAAAGACATTGCTTATTCTTTACTTTTGATATATTCTCATCTAAGTCTCCTAAGACATCTTGAGAATCTACTTCTGGCTTTAAATACCTCTAAGTAATTAGATGAAATACACAATTGCTCCAGGGTAGAAGATGCCTATAGATAGCTTTGATTTCTTCACCTGAAAACTGCCTGTTCATATCCTTCGACCATTTATCAATTGGGGAAAGGTTTATATTCTTATAAATCTGACTCAGTTTTCTTGTATATTTGAGAAACAAGGCCTTTATCAGAGACATTTGCTGTAAAGGTTGTTTCCCAGCTTTCTGCTTCCCTTCTGATCTTGGTTGCATTGGCTTTGTGTGTACAAAAGCTTTTTATTTTAATATAATCATAATTATCTATTTTACATTTCACAATGTTATCTCTTGTAAACTATTCCTTCCTCCTCTAATTTGCTTATGGTGTCACCCTTTATGTCTAAATCATGCACCCATTTTGACTTTATTTTGGTATATGGTGCAAGATGTTGGTCTATACCTAGTTTGTGTCCCATTGTTTTCCAGTTTTCCAAGCAGTTTTTGTCAAATAGTGAGTTCTTATCCCAAAGGCTGGGGTCTTTGGGCTTATCAAACACTAGGCCACCATGGTCATTGACTACTGTGTCTTGTGTACCTAATGTATTCCAGTGATCCACCATTCTGTTTCTTAGCCACCACCTGATAGTTTTTGATTACTGTTTTATAATATAGTTTGAGATATGGTATTTCTAGGCCACCTTCATTTGGATTTTTTAAATTAATTCCCTTGATATTCTTGACCTTTTATTCTTCCAGATGAATTTTGTTATTGTTTTTCCTAGCTTTATTAAATAATTTTTTGGTAGTTTAATTTGGTAGAATTGTCATTTTTATTATATTGGCTTAGTCTATGCATTATATTTTTCCAATTGTCTAGATCCAGCTTTATTTGTGTGAAAAGTGTTTTGTAATTGTGTTCATATGGTTCCTGGGTTTGTCTTGGCAGATAGATGCCTGAGTATTTTATATTGTTCACAGTTATTTTAAATGGAATTTCTCTTTCTATCTTTTTGCTGGGTTTTCTTGGTCATAAAAAGAAATATTGATTATTTATATTGGTTTATCTCATATCCTGCAATTTTTTAAAAAATTGTTCATTACTTCAATTAGGTTTTCAGTTGATTCTCTGATGTTCTCTAAGTATACCATCTGCATCTGCAGCATAGCATCTTACATCAGTAAGGCAAGGTCCATGACCTTGAGGATGACCATGAACATGCTTGTATAGTTCAGAGTTGCGAAGTATGAAAAACTCTCTATGTAGAAGGCAGAGGAAATATAACATTTATTTAGACTCTGGAGGATTAAATCCAAGAACCAATACCCCCAATTTGATATAGTAGCAATTATATTCCAAAACTAGTAAGCCTACCTCAATGTAGTAACAAGGAAATTAAAAAACAGTATTATAACAAGGAACCAAGTCGTCTTGTAACCTTCTCCGCTGCTAGGGCCTTACTGTAAACAATTACTCAGGAACCCTAACTCTCCACTCAGCACTCTCTTCTGCAGCTCTGCCAAGGTTGGTTCTCTCAAAGTCTGTTCTTCAGCACCCTCTTGAGGTCTGCTGCCTCAAAGTCTTCCTCTCAGTTTTACTGCTCTCAGTTTTCTTCTCCTCTTCAATTCTGCTCCCTCCTTTTATACAGTCCTAGCCTACATCTGATTGGCTAGAACTCAGGTCTCTGATTGGCTGAATTCATGGTTGACTAGAACTCACTGGATATACCATTGGCTCTGGTCTTAGCAACTCCTCTTAGGGTCCTGAGGGCTTCACGCCCACATAGGGTTAGCACCTAGTAAGTAGGGGCTTTAGGCCTACTTACAAATAAAGATAAAATCAAGCTTTCCCATTTAGGCCCACCTGAGGCCTATTGAATGAGTGGGGAAGATCTTCAATCACATTAATATTACACATCTGCAAAGAGTGATAGTTTTGTTTCCTCATTGCCTATTCTAATTCCTTTGATTTCTTTTTCTTTTCAATTTGTTTTTCTTTCAATAAGAGATTGCTATATTTTTTACATTTTTAGTACAATACTGAATAATAGAGGTGAAAATTGGCCTCCCTTTTTCACCCTTGATCTTATCGGGAATGCTTCTAGCTTATTCCCAATACTTGTAATGCTTGCTAATGGTTTTAGATAGATGTTGCTTATCATTTTAAGGAATGCTCCCTTTATTCCTATGCTCTTGTATTTTTAATATGAATGAGTGCTGCATTTTGTCAAAAGTTTTTGTAGCATCTATTGAAATAATCATATGATTTCTGTTGGTTTTGTTATTGATAAGGTCAATTATGTTGATAGTTTTCTAACATTGAACCAACCTCATATTCCTTGTATAAATCCCACCTGGTCATAGTATATAATCCTTGTGATATAATGTTGATAACAATCTTTAACTGATTTTACTTCCAACAGATTCAGCTTCACAGTTTCACATAAATATTCACCAGTAGTTCGTCAAAGCTCTCACTCTTTGTAGGGAGGTTTGGAGCACTCAGGAAACAAAAAGGATGCTAAATGTAATAGCCCACCAGGACTTTTTCTTTGAAGTATTTAAGAGCAATTGTTACTAATTGCTGACTCACTCAAATTTACTTCAAATAGTTATTATTCCTACCTAGTTTCAGATGGGGTGATTAAGTAGTTAGAGTTTGAAAAAGCTTGTAGAGAAAATTGGTTAGAAACTAGCACTGTGGTACTTATCTTTCTATTTTAAACATTTTTATTTCTCCCTTTCCTTTTTCCATTTTGCTATCCTTCTTGTTATGGATTAAATGTCTTAAGGAAAGTAAATAAGTTTTTGGCTTGAAATACACAGTTCTTTTATTCTCTTTCAAATTGTTTTGTAAATGTAGAAATATATTTTTATATTAGTTTTGTGACTCATTTCATATTGCTCTCCAAAATGTTCACATCAATCTACATTCCCACCAACATGCTTGTTTTCCCACAGCTCTAACATTGTTTTTTGAAATCTATTTTTTGTGCTATTTTTTGATTCTAGTGGGTGTAAAGTAGCATCTTAGGGTTGTCTTGATTATCATTTCTATGTTAGGGAATATGTATATTTTTCATGTGGTTATTCACCATTTGATCTTTTTGCTTCATGAATGGTCTATTCACATCCTTTGATCATTGCTCCAGTGCGAACTGTTTATTATGGGTCATATATGTTTAAGTGTATAAATTTCTTACAGATTTTGTATATGAGACCTTTTGTCTGATATATTTGCTAAAGATGTTTTCCTCAATCTTTTGCTCTTCCCTTAATTTTAGATATATTGCTTTTTATTGTACAAAATTATTCAGAGTGCATTCTAATATGTAGTGAGATATGAATCCAAACTCATTTCTGTTTCTTTTGGATTTTTTTTTTGCATCAACAGTGCCATTTTCCAATGTTTTTAAGCACCAGTTTATCACTTTCATATACTTTGGATTGTACTTTTTGTTCTCTATTACATTTCATGGATTTTGTTACTTTCCTCGCCCTAGATAATTTTTAATAATTATTGCTTTGAGGTTTTGTATTACTAGTCTCCTTTTCTAGTTTTGTTTTTCATGAGTATTGTTATGACTTCATCTATAGGGAATTTCTTGATTGGCTTGATGTGTTCAAAGAGTAATGAGCTTTTTGTTTGGGACTTAAAAAATCTTCCTGTGAATGGTATGAACATACCCATTGGCACCACTTTATTGGGATTAAAAATATCTGACTAAGTTTCACCAACTGGAACTGCAACCAATATGAATCGATTGGTTTGGAGTCAGCTCTTAGTGCCCCACCAGGGTATATGCTACTCCAAAATGCATTGGTTGGCTTGGACTCTGGAGAGGATAGATTCTATTGGGAAAAACCACCCTTTGGGCAGAGCTACAGAAAGGAATCTTTATTGATGAAGTCTTGGCACGTTTCATGTTTCCTATTTATATCTTTGCTCCAGGGAAATTGTTAAAGTGCAATGAGAATGTGTGAGTGCCCCTTGCCACCTATCCATCCACCCCAAGAACTGTAAATGTCTGCATTGTGGTAGAGGCAGACATATGCTTAACCAAGTAGTCTGAAAGGGGAGTTCTTAGAAATGGCCATTTCTGAACCCTAGTCCCTTGATGAGAGGAGGGGGGATATCCTAAGCACAATGATTCCAGAATCAATCTTTTAAGTTTGGGCAGCACTAGCCTCAGAGGTTACCTTGCAAGTAACTCTGAGAGTTCTGGGATATGATGTTCTAATGAGAGAAGGGATTTACTGTGCAGAATGACTTTTTAGAAAGAGAAAGGTGATCACCTGTGCGGCCGCTGCAGCTGGAAGATCAGTAAAGGAATAAAAACATGATGGTGTATGGGTGGGGAAGGGTGGAGGAGAAGCATGACCAAAGACATAGATCTTGGACTTTTGCATTATAGTAAGTTATTGGGACAGTGCAAAGTTGATAGGAGATTGTCTAGTGTCAGTTTCCCTTTTAGTGGAGTCCAAGAGATCCTTATAAAAAGACCAGACCCAACAATATTAGGTCCTTTTGACCATCTAGTTGTTTGAAAATAATGCATTTTTGTTTAGAGAAGTCCAAATGCAGAGTTTCCTCTGTGGTTTGAAAGAGGGTGTCACTATTATATTGTAGTGTAGCCTATGTAGAAGCTACTAAAATAGGTTTTCCCCCCAGGGGATGTCTAAACTATGTGTTGTTACTATGATCATTGGAGTATTCTGTGGAAAAGAATGACTCATTGGAATGTCTGGAGATCACCTGTACTGGTAAACTAAGTTTTCTTCCAAGAGAAGTCCAATTCATGGGGTAGATCTGAGTCTGGAAGGCTTTAGGACTTTGTGAAATAGTAGGACCCATTAAAGAGTGAAGATAATTGTGATGATTGGTTAGAAGTTACTGTGAGTTCTTAATTTTTTTTCCTGGTTTATGGGTTCCTATAAGTCCTTTGCAGTTGCTAGGTGGCAAATTGGATAGAATGCTGGGCCTGAAGTCAGGAAGACTCATCTTCCTGAGTTTAAATTTGGCCTCAGACACTCACTAGCTGTGCGACCCTGGGCAATTCACTTAATCCAGCTTGCCTCAGTTCCTCATCTGTAAGATGAGCTAGACAAAGAAATGGCAAACCACTCCAGCATCTTTGCCAAGAAAATCCCAAATGGGGTCATGAAAAGTTGGCGTGACTGAATTTCTCTTTCTATTTCTTGCTGCTGGGCTTTGTTGGTAATATATAGAAATGCTGACGATTTATATGGGTATATTTTTATGTCCTGCAACTTTTCTAAAGTAGTTAATTGTTTCAACTAGTTTTTTAGTTGATTCTCTAGGGTTCTCTAAGTATGCCGTCATATCATTTTCAAAGAGTGATAGTTTTGTTTCCTCAGTGCTGTTCTAATTCCTTTGATTTCTTTTTCTTCTCTTATTGCCATAGCTAACATTTCTAGTACAATATTAAATAATAGTGGTGATGATGGGCATCCTTGCTTCACCCCTGATCTTATTGAGAATGCTTCTAGCTTATCCCCGTTATGTATAATGCTTGTGGATGATTTTAGATAGATACTGCTTGTCATTTTAAGGAAAACTCCATTTATTCTTATGCTCTCTAGTGTTTTTAATAAAAACAGGTACTGTATTTTGTCAAAAGCTTTTTGAGAATCTATTGAGATAATCATAAGATTTCTGTTAGTTTTGTTATTGATATGTTTGTGCTCATAGTTTTCCTAATATTGAACCAGCCCTGCATTCCTGTTACAAATCCCATGTTTCTATATTCATTAATGATATTGGAATATAGTTTTCTTTCTTAGCTTTGCCTTTTAGTGTAAGGATGTAAATTATATTGTCTCAAAGAATGAATAGCACAGTACCATCTTTCTACATATTTTGAGATAGTCTATATAGTAGAATTAATTAAACTTTCAAAGATTTCATATGATCATAGATCTAGACTTATAAAGGACCTCAGATACCACCTAGTCCAATGGCCTCATTTTATATATGAGGAAACTGAGGCCCAGGGAGGCTAAATGACTTGCCCAAGGTTATACAGTGTTAGAGGCAGGATTTAAACCCATTTGCAAATCCATCCAGTTTCAGTGTCTTTTTTGCTCAGCAGAACTTAAAAACCTGTTTGAGTTCTCCTGAGATTGGTCTGTTTAGGTTATATACTTCTTTTTTGGTATTTGATCTTTCTATACATAATCATTAATTCCTTTCACATATCAAATATATTAGCATTGTGCTATATCTATCAATTTCTGAGAATTTTCTTGATTTATTTTGCTTTCATTGTAATTAGACAAAATATATAAGGAAAGTCTTGTCTTTACAGATTCAGGAGATGATCTTAGGCACATGAGATGTTAAAAAAATCATAGGGTTACAGTCTCATGAAGGGAATAGGACTATAGTTCTGGGAAAGATGGTGAGTTAGAAATCAGAGGGGTTAATCTGGAAAGGATCTCAGAAACCTTCTAGTTCAATACACTCCATTTTATAGATGAGTAAACTGAGACACAGACAGGTAAAATGAATCCAAAACCAGTGTCCTTTTCATCTACCCTACTGTGTGCTCATCAATCAAGCCATATACTCCTTGTGTTTCATTGTCCAAATCAGAATGATTTTCAAGTTCTTCCTCTCAGGAAGAATTTCTGTAGATCCTCAGGTCCTGATCTTTGATTAGGCTTCAGGTGTTTTTCAGCATGTTTATTGTACAATTTGAAATTTTTTTGAAAAGTTGGTATTGTATATAGAGCTTTGCAATCTGCAACTGCACTACTTAGTAATTTCCTTTCTCTCTCCTCTTTCCCCACCCCAATTATGATGAAATCCAAACTAGCTCTTCCTGGTTATTACGCCATCTCAGACAAAGCCACTGTTCTCATACTACTCTAAGAATATCAATCTGAGGAAAAATTCATTCCAAAAGCACTAACCCATTCATTGAACAACCCAGTTTTTCTTGGATGTCCCCAAAGCCCAACTAAAAAGTGAAACATGATGACCTCTTCCTAGTTTAGATTAAATTCAAGGAATGTTGACTTCTCTGTCATGGCTCCATATTGCCTAGAAACACCATTCTCCTTTCTCAATTTCTACTTCATGCAAGCCAAATAGGAGTGATCCCTGTGATTTTTAAATGTGAATTTCCTATTTACCAAATACTTAGAAAAGTTTGGTTCTAAAGAATGTTTTTAAAATGCCAGTCTAATCTAAGACAGATGAAAATCAAAGACTTCCATAATTGGATAATTTTGATATTGTTAATTACTTTTACAAGCTAAGAACAATAGCCGGGGCACTATATGCATCAGATTCAAAAGAAAGAAGAAAGGAAGGATGAATAGAAGGAAAAGACGAAGGAAGGTAAGAAGGAAGAAGGGTGATGGTATTTAAACTTTCATCTCTCCTCAAGTAGTGATGGTTAATTCAGTATTCACTCTCGTCTAATTGAGTCTTCCAAGGACCAGAGGCTTTTTTCAGTCTATTCTTTCTCCTCCTCTTTTTCTTCCTCCTCTTCTTCTAAGATACTAGTGCTTTCCCTTCAGGGATTACTTTCTGTCTGTTCTGTACACATTTTGTATGTACCCCCCGCCATTAGAATATGAGTTCGTTGAAGGAAGGGATTGTTTTTTTGTGTCCCTGTCATGGAGAGTGCCTGCTACATAGTAAATACTTAATAAATACTTACTGACTGATTGATTGATTGACTAGACATGAAAGGTTAAATACTTCTTTCAGAGGTCTGCTACTTAGGGCTGCATTCTTGAGGTTCCCAAATAAGAGCTCAGTCCAAGCAGAGAAAGAGAACAGACAGGAAAGATCTGATAACTATTTACCAAGATTTAAAGAAAGTCTATGATTCAGTGTTTTCAACCTAGCAGATGCAGGCCAGGTAATTATCAGATGCTTGATCAGCAGGCAATATGAAGATATCCAGGTGGGTAGGTGATTGATCTCAGAGAAGGCAAGGAATAGATATCAGGAACCTGGACACTGTGATGCAAGGTCAGGAAAATCAGTCACTTCAGGAACAAGGACATCGTCAGCATCAGCAATGAGAAAAACATGCAATAAGGGCTGCGTGTATAGCACTGTGTTCTATTTTGGGGAGATAGAAAGTTTAGATAAGAAATGGTCTCTGCTCTCAGGAAGCTTACATTCCAGGAAGGGACAAAAACTCTATCACAGATAACTATAATATACACCATAATTTGTGGTTTCATTTTTCAGTTATGTCCAACTCTTTGTGACCTCATTTGAAGTTTTCTTGGCAAAGATAATGGAGTAATTTACCACGTCCTTCTACAACTCCTTTTACAGATGAAAGGAAGTGACAGGGTTAAGTGACTTGTCCAGGGTCACGCAGCTAGTACATATCTGAGACTGAATTTGAACTCAGGAAAAGGAGTCTTTTTGACTCCAGGCCCAGTGCTCTACCCACTCTGCCACTTAAAAAGTTATTACCAGTCAAAAGGAGCACGGAAGACTTCTTGGAAGAGGTAGCATTTAAATTTGAGGCAGAAACTCAGTTATTAAGGATGGATTAAGGCAAGACACACTGGGGGCCTGGGACATCAAAGTCAGAACAGAAACAGCAGCACAAGGATATGATGAACCCCTTTCCTGGCAATTAGGCTTCCGATTTCTAGGGTCAGAATTGGTCCCAGAATAGGGGCAGGATTGAGTATCATTTTGGGATAAAGTATGATATCGCAACAACTTTTGTGAATGCTTCAAGGCATTTGCTTCTTTTTGAACCAGCACATGACATTTTGATGGAACCATTTATAATAACATTAACTTAGTTTCCAGAGGAATGAAACTAAATATAGGAAATGATAGTCAGTGCCACGATCAATTCCAAAGCATCATGATTAAACATTAACACACAAATTGCAGCCAGGTAGTGGTCAGGCTGAGGCAAATGTATGAATTAGGCAAAGTTTATCTTTGGTTCCCTGCTATTATGCCATTTGGCTCTGTCTTTTCCCTTCCAGGCTCTTTCCCCTCTCCAAAATATGCTATTCTTTGCTGTTCAAGGTTCTACAGGGCTCCATATTCTGGATCTATTCCTATTTCCTCCCACTCCCTTCGATACTGATGAGTCTGTGGTTCATTCTCATAGGGCCCTCCCACCAAGTGACTTAAGCTAATTGAGGTGTTGATGGCAGGCAAGGACTTTAATCCATCAGTGAGCATTTACTGAATGCCTACTATCTGTTTGTTTCTGTGCTGGGGTGTCAAGGATATAATGTCAAACATGAAATAGTCCCTGCCCTCAAGGAACTTTCATTCCCTCAGAGAGAGACAGCATGTGCACATATGTCTATTTAAGATATCCATCCATCTATCTATCTATCTATCTGTAAGACAGGTACACAGGAGGGCTGCTAGCAGGTGTTCTACAGCCTCTCTCTCTAGCACAAATCCCATTCTCATTGTCAATTGTTTCACAAATAACACATGGGAGGCAATGGAGTTTTTGGACTCCAGCCTCTAACAGGTGAAGACATTAGCACAGTGTAAGACAGATAACATTAGCACAAAGGAGGGCTGCTAGCACAGATTCACTCTTGATATAGTCAGATAGGAAAGACAGCTTGGAAGGGGTTAATAATCTTACTTTATTCTAGTATAGTCTTCTCACAAGAGGGTTGCTGATAATGCGAGCACAACTCCTGCAACATTCCTTAATTACTCTTCTTTCGGGGGCCAACAAGAAGGGGGGCAACTACCCCTATTTCTTGATGGTGTCAATCGACATAGGCACAACTTGTGCATTCGCCTAAATCCCCTCAAGCCTCAATGGGGGCTAGCTGAGGCAAACACAGATTACCCCCACACCTTGATGGGGGCCAATCAAGTCATACACAGCATTCCAGCTTGTGCATTCAACCCTAAGGTTCCCCACTCCTTGACCAGTGCCCACCTGCTTTATAGGGCAACAAACAAGGAAGACATCTTGCCAGCAATATCCTCACAATTTTACATCACCTCATCCCTATATCTCACTGTGCAGTTGCAAAGGATGTTTATAATTTAAGCACAAATATTTATATTATTTATCATTATATTATACTGTGAAAGCACGGTGGAGGTGTTTTGAACCATGATCATGAGAACTGGTATCTAACACCTGGGAACAAGAGATGGTTATGGCTATAGATCCTGGGAAACCGAACTCTAAGAAATAATAACAAAAATCCACTTTACATACTAAAATCCCCCTTATTTACTCACAGGTTCACTCTTGATCTGGTCAGACAGGAAGGATAGGAAGACAGTTTTGGAGGAGTTAATAATCTTACTTTATTCTAGGCTAGTCTTCTCAAAGGGAGTTGCTGATAACGGGACCATCAACTCTTACAGCATTCCCCAGTCACCCTTCTTTCAGCAGCTGACAAGAGGGGGCAGGGTGGAAGCTGCCCCTACATCTCAACGGGGTCAATTGAGACAGGCACAGCTTGTGCATTCCCCTAAATCCCCTCAAACCTCAATGGGGGCTGCTTGAGATGAACACAGATTTCCCCCAAGCCTTGATGGGGGCCAATCAAGGCACACACAGCATTCCAGCTTGTGCATTCAACCCTGAGTTCCCCACTCATTGACCAGTGCCCACCTGCTTTATAGAGCAATAGACAAGGCTTATTGCGAATAATAGCCTCACAATTTTTTTACATTTCCTCATCCCTATACCTCACTGCGTAATCACAGTGGATATTTACAATTTAAGCACAAATGTTTATGTTATTTATCATTATATAATATTGTGCAAGCATGGTGGAGATGTTTTGAACCATGATCATGAGAACTCATATCTAACACCTGGGAACAAGAGATTGTCGTTATGGCTATAGATCCTGGGAACTAAACTACAAGAAAGAATTACAAAAATCCACCTAACACACACTAAAATCCGCCTTACTTACACTATCTACCTCCTTTTAGGTTGTGAGTAGTTTGCTTAGTGAAAGGGGGAAAAAGTATTTTTATATAAAGAAGAAGTAATAAATTACTTTGAGAGGAATGCAAGATAATGTTCTCTTTCATAGGTAAACAGTTTGATGGGTGAAAGAAGCAGAAAAAATAACTTCTGTTCAATAAAAACTGTTAAAAATCCTTGTGATTTTTTTTTAAAAGCCCAAACACTTTTCAATGTTATGTCAGCAGTTCGATGGCCAGAAAATGTAGTAAATAGAATATTGTAAAGATAAAAAGTTTAAGTTACCTTGTAAATTATAGAAGGTGATGCCCCTTTCATATGTAAGCAATTTAGTTTCTGAAAGGGGCAGAAAAAAGAACTTTTACTAAAAATTTATAAATTGAAGCATAAAAAAACAATTTTCAGAGGCACAGAATGTTATGAAGACTAGTTTGATGACTGATAAATGGCTGAGGCTACAGTGCATTGTGGTCTCTTAGCTCATTTATATTGAACTGTTTTTAGAGTTTGAGAGGTTAAAATTTACAAAGTGGTAAATAAAATAACATTTTGTGACTATGGTGTGATTTTTTTTCACATCTATTTATTTCATTTTAATTTATGGAAAAAACAAGCATTTCCATAACATAGTATAATAAAAAAGAAAGGCAGTTGGTTTTCTAAGTAACAGAAAAGGGCAGTTTGTGAGGTTTTTTCCTTCGTAAGGGAAAGGTAAGTCACTTAGCATCAGGAGGCTCTGCATTTAACCATTGTTAAGTTGTTCTGAGACATTGAAAAATGCGAAGAACCTGGTTAGAGTTTGGAAGAAATTAATATAAGTAAAGGACTGAGCAGGAGAATGGAGAATCAGCAAGGGGAGGAAAAGCTGGAACTCATGGAGCTGTGTGAAGAGCCCAGTGGCAAGAGATTCCACTGACAAAGTGGCTTCCTCTGCTAGTTTCTGACTGGCTGGATTAAAGCTGAAGCTTGAGAGAAGAGAAGCCTCTTGGAGGTAGTGCCTGTTCTTCTCTTCTTCCCTCTCTGGTTAGAGAAGGAAAAGCAGAAAAGAGAAACAGGTTTTGCAGCTGATTTAGTGTTGGATTGGTTGGCTGACAACTTATCGGAAGAAGTGGAATCCTTGTGGGTAAAGAGCTTCTCAGACTTATTCGCATTGCTCAATGAGAACCAACCCGAGGAGCTTTGTAGTTCTCTGCCTTAAAGGTAAATACAATAGCGCCACACTTTATCAAAGCCCTTTTAAGGGTGATCAAAAAGAGCTCGTCAGAGTTTATTCTAGGTTGGGTTTGACTTGGGCCTGTCCCATAGCACTGTATGTTGATATCTGAATGAAACGAGATGTTTGTAGGTCATTCAACAGTTAATAAATGGAGATTTACTTGGCCACAGGAGAAAGACATTAAGCAAGAATATGCACTGGGAACACCCTAACTTGATTCAGCTGACCAGAGCTCCTCTCCCTCTGAGTGGCTCATTGTGGTCTGCCAGCTAAGCAACTGAAAGGCCTGGAGGTCCTTGTAGGTTTTTTTTTTGTATTCAGGTGACCTGGAAGTAATATCAGTAGCCTGAACCTTTAGTCTCCTGTGCCAATCAAGTCTTGAAGAGGGCTTCCATATCTTTTAAGGAAAAGAAAACCAAAACCCTAGCCTAACTTTATCGGGGGGAGGAGAAGTAAAAATATTGTTAACATCAGTTTGAGAGCAGAAGAGAAGAGGATTTGTCCAGGAGAATGCTGAGGATCATTAGGACAGAAGTTAGCAGAGAAGCAACTTTGTGATGGTGATGTTCCTGAATGGACCAATGTCATCAAGGCCTACAATCCAGAGTTTTAAGGTACCAAAAAATGTGGGTTTTCTTTACTCATGGGCTTCTCTGCCAGGTTTCTGTTGGGTCTGTGTCCACTCGTTGGTTGTAGAGTGTGTCCCAGGCTCGTGTGTAGACAGTGATATCTGATTGTTCTGGTATTTGCTTATGTTGTGTACTCGTACTGATCACTGTTATTTTTGTCTTATTAAGTAAATGGTTTTTCAAGATCTAATGGTGTTATCGTTGTGAGTGGCTGGTTTGTACAAATGGAAGCGTGTCCAAGGTGGGGCTCATTAGCTATAGAAGGGAGTAGAGGTGGGATTTATAACTCTAAAACAGGCTTACTTCTAGTACTCAGAGAGGCTTCGTGAATAACTATGTGCTAGTAATTTTCTGAGAGCTCAGACCTGACAGAATGAATGTAGATTGGGGTGAACATGCAAGCCAGAAGAGTGTAGGTATGGGGTATATGCAAGAACATACCATGAACCCTTTACAAACAAGATGAATTCAGTATAATGGGAGTATCAGGAAAGGCTTCAATTGGACTTTGAAGGAAACTAAGGATCCTAATGGAGGTGGAGGGAGTTTGTCTTCAGCATGGGAAACAGCCTATTTAAAAGCACAAAGGTGGAAGAATTGTTGTGTATGAGAAATGAATTGTTGTGTGTGAGAAACAGCAAAAACCCATCTTGGTTGGACAGTAGGATTCATAAAGGGGAGAAATGTTTAATAAGATTGGAAATGCAGGTTGGGGCCAGGGTATGAAGGGTTTTAAATACCAAACAGAGTGCTTTGTATTTGACTATAGAGGTAATAGTTGTTAGCCTACTTGGATCATATTTGCATGTTGCCAGTGTGGCTCCTTTAAGTGCCTCAACCCAAGAGAAGTAGTATAAAGGCACTACAGAACAAAGGGGATGGAAAGTTATTTTCCTGCCAAAGGGTCTTTCAGTGTTCCCCAAATCTTACCTTATAGGTACTGAACTTATCAGATAATTGTGTCTGACAAAAGTTGAACTATATATATATATATATATATATTTTCCTTTTGTTTTTCTTTTAAAGGAGAAATGTGTTTTTTTTTTGTCCCAGAGCCACTTTTCCTTTTGTTTGAAGGACTCACCAAAATTCAGAGAAGTTTAAGAATGAAAGGTACTAAGTTTAGTAACAAATCAAGAAAGCTAAGGAATCAGTATATGTAATGAGTCTGATGAGGTTCCGTAGAACCTGTTTATGAGCAAATGAAGTGATGATTGGGATTTAAAATATCTTTACCTTCTTCCTCAGAGAAGGAAATCAGGCTTGGAATGGTAAATTATAATCAAAATGAAGCAAGAACATAGAGTCTATTATTTCTTTTGTATCTAGTTCCTCTTCCCCCAAATATCTACACATTTTTACAATGCCTAATAAGTGATTCTGCAGTCAGGAGATCTGTATTGCATTTGATTGCTTTATACAACTAGAATGAAAGCAACCCATTCTTCTAAGCATTTGAGATGGGCTTAGTAAGTCCTGTCTATGATCAATGCATGGGGACAGGAGAGAATAAAACAGTAGGTACTTTCTGGACTTTGGGATGAGGTAAAAAAAAAGGAGAGGAGAAGAGTCATGCTATAAAATTATTTATAAACATGCTATTGATGAGACTGCAAAAGTCAGCAAGGTATCTCCATTAAGGGATGAGGGCATATAACAAATTTTATTGGGGAGAAGGAAATAAAAATAATATTAACTTATATTTAAATAGTACTTTATAGTCTAAAAGTGCTTTTATCACAGCCCCATGGTTTAGGCAGTGCAAATACTATTTTTATTATTTTGTAGATGAGGACACTGAGATTATGACTTTAGGTCACATGGGTAATAAGCAGCTAAGTTGGGGTTCAAATTGGCAAAGCTGAGTCTTCTGACTCCAAATCTATTCCTCTTTCATAAGCACTATATTGTTTTCAGAATGTAGCTAAGATAAAATAAATGATTGTCTAATTAATTGCATGTTATTTGATATAACATGGATGTGGAGGTTTTTTTTGGGGGAGAGCAGAAAAGTAAGTAGCATTATCCAAGGCTTACAACCTGGTGGTTACGAGTAACTAGCCATTAGAAATGTGTGCTATCCAGTGTTGTTCAGATGTAACTTAGGTAGCTAAATCACAGGCTGGATGAACTATCCCATAAGACCATTCAACAGGTCTTGCTCTTATTCCATCCAATTTTATGGTACCCAAAAGAGCCGCTATGGAAACAACAGGCAGTTCTTGTTACTGGTCTTTCAAAATGAGAGAAGTGCCATAGAACTAGTGAAAGGCAAATGTCTTGATTTTTCAGTTAAAAGAGAATAGTGTTGGCAGATGCTAGTCTGGGACCTTGACTTTGATTCATATAAAAATTGCTGAATCTATTATTAAAAGAGTCATTAGTGAATATATAGAAAAGGAAGTAATGATCACAATCAGAATGTTTCATTAACAAGGGGTCATGCTAAGATGACCTCATTTCTTACAGTAACAGGATTATCAGACTTGTAGATCAGGGAAATGCTGTAGATAAAATCTACCTACAGTTTACAAAAGCATTTGATAAAGTCTTTTATGCTGTTCTTGTGGAAAAGATGGAGAATTATGGATTACACAAAAATAAAGTTAAATGGATCTGGAACTAGTTTAATGGTTCATTTCATTTGACAGGAAGTCCCTGGTAGAGTTTCCTAGGATTTTATTCTTGGCTTTGTACTGCTTAATTTTTTTTATTGATTTGGAAAAATGTATAAATAGCATTTGGATCAGATCTAGAGATGATACAAAACTGTAATGGATAGCTGCTAAGTTGAATGACAGAAAATGAGCATTTATTGAGCAACTAGTATGTTCCAGGCACTGTGCTAATTGCTGTTGGACAAAGAAAAAACAGGCCCTGCCCTCAAGAAGCTCAGTAAATGGGAGTGGAGGTGGGGAAGACAACATTCACACAACTAAGAATAAATGAAATAATATACAGAATAAATTGGAAATAATCTCAGGGGGAAGGCACTAACATTAAAGAGAACTAGAAGTGGCTTTCTGTAGAATATAGGATTTTATTTGGGATTTGAAGGAAACCAGGGAAGCTACGAGTCAGAGATAAAGAGGGAGAGAATTCTAGGTATGGGGAACTACTTGTGCCAACTTGAGAGCTGGAGTGTCCTGTGTGAGAAACAACAAGGAGGCTGGAGTCACTGGATCATAGAGGACAAGGAAGCAAGGTATAAGAAGACTGGGAAATAACAGGAAGGGGCCAAGTTATGAAAGGATTTAAAAGCTAAACAGAGGATTTTATATTTGATTATGGAAGTAATGGGGAGCTACTGGAGTTTATTGAATAGGGGAGAGATACGGTCAAACCTGCACTTTAGGAAGATCACATTGAGAATGGACTAGAGTGGGGAGAGACTTGAGGCAGGGAGACCAACTGGAAGGCTACTGTAATCCAGTTGTGAGGTGCAAAGGGCCTGCACCAAGTTGGTAGCAGCATCAGAGGAGAGCAGAGGGAATGTATAAGAGACGTTATCAAGGTAGAATTGGCAGCAGATTGAAAGTGAAGGTCAGGGATGGGGTGAGTGAGGAGTGGAGGATGACATGTAAGTTGTAAGCCTGTGTGACTGGGAAGATGGCAGCGCCCTTAATAGAATTGTTAGGAGAGCACCAAAATCCAGAAATTGAGCAGAATGTTTTAGTAACTCTATTATGATAAAATTTAAGAGAGATAAATATAGAATTAAACAGGAGGAGAAGAACGAGTTGGATTACCTTTAGGCAGTGGTAGACCCCTTTAATGACCCATACTTCTCCCTGAAATAAAGGTTCTATTTTTTAATTAGCTTGTATTGATGCTTTCTGTCTTGATGTGTCTGTCACTTTAGTTTCTGCCCCCTGCCTCTTGAGCTTTTCCTTGTCACGAAAAGAAAGAGTCATATTTTCCATGACAATATACTAATACTGGTGGTGTTGGATTGTGAGTCATGGAAATCTCATCAAAAATAAGTGTAACTCAGAGAACAACAGAGAGGGTCATGGTGGGCGTGAGTAGACTGTAACACTTAAAGAAGGATTGTATTGTATTGTTACTGGCATTCAAAAGCTTGTAGATCCAAAATTGGAAGGAACCTCAGAGGCCAAATAGGGGATTTTTTTAATAGAGCAATGCAAAAATCTTAAAATCCAAAAGTAGAAAATAAAAATCAAACAGAAAGCTAGAATCTGCCTTGAAAGTCACTAGGTTTCCCATCACTGGAGGTTTTCAAACCAAGGTTTTGTCATGACTTGTCATATATGGTGTGGTGGGGATTCTTTTCAGATAAGGGTAGAACCACAGATAGCCTCTGAAGTGGCTTCCAACATTGAGATTCCATGGTTCCAAGTAGCCTTCTGTTGGCTAATTTGGCTTCCTGGCTTCTTTGATAGTGAGATGGAGGTGCTCTGGTTAGTGTACATGAGTATTCTAATCATCGGAGAGATATGAATATACAAACGGACATTATGGTTCGTAAATTAGTTTCCTGTAAGTTTGGGTACTGTCACCCAACTGTATAGAACCCAAGAAACCCTGGGACAACTGACAAAACCAAACTTCTGAACCTAAGAATCAAAATTCACTTTCTTTCCAATGCCCTATTCTGTGGGTTTTGTCAATCCTGTGCAAGCATAGCCTCGTGTCTGAACTGAATGGTTGGCTCCCATCCTCTAGTTTTACCCACTACACCTATAACAGTTTCTCTTTCATCTAAGTGCTTGACCATTTTTGTCTTTATCTGAAGGACTAAAACATTACAAGAATTAGGCCCCTTCTCTAATAGTTTCAATTCAGGTGTGTTTAATGCTCAATATATTTGTTTCATTTTAGTTGCGGGGCAAATCAAAGAGATTAAACATTACGTGTAACGTGTACCTGGTAATAGTTCTCCTTCAGGGAATTCATTGCAAAAAAAGAAGACTAAAATTATTCAATCACAGTCTGTGATAAACAGCTTTGAAATGGTGCATGAGAAATTAAATGATGTATCCACCTTGCATATATTTGCTTAAACATATTAAGCTAAGTAAGAATAGATATCATAACTAAAAATATGCATTCTCCATCATATCTGACACCAACTCTGTACAAGGCTGTACGTTATTTTTTCATGGCTCTGGAAACTCCCTATTTTTATAATTATAAGCTGACAAAAATGCATGGACAATTTTGAAAACTTATCCTTTTTAACATTGAAGTTTAGTGACCAAGATGTCAATTGAGACCCCCATACTTTCCGTTCCCTACCATGAGTATTGTTTCCTAGCATGTTCATAAATATCTAACTTATGAGACACAACTGTGGCATAGTGGAGAACACAGTGGATTTGGAAGAAAAGGAACTTGGTTAAAATCTTGGTACTGTGACTACCCACGTGAACTTGGCAAATCATTTCATCTCTCTCAGATTAATCTTTTTTCTTTTTCCTCCCCCCCACATAGTTAGCTGTTTATTATTCCTTTGCATAAAGGAAATTTAATTCAAATTCCATTTACAGGAAATTATTTTGCTTTCAGGTATTTAGTATTGGGTATATTGCAGAAAATCCAGTTGAAAATATGATACATTTTTCTCCCTGGCATGAATCATAATCAATCTATTAGTTATGAATGGAGGTCAGAAATTTATATATGGAATGCTTTCCCTTTCTGTAAGAATCCGGTAATAATAAATCACATTACTATGACATAAAAATCATATTTCTATAATCATAATACTATAAATAGTATTCTTTTCACAACCATCCTTGGATATTTAATTTGTGCTGGTTTAAAAAATATGTTTATTCATGGTGCAGTGTTGCAGTGTTGAGCCTGTAGTCAGGAATACTTAAGTTCAAATCTGGCTTCAGACATTTACTAGCTGTGTGACTTTGGGCAAGTCACTTCACCACTGATTGCCTCAGTTTCCCCAACTGTAAAATAGAGATCATAGTATCTACTTCACTAGGTTTGTTGTAAAGATGAAAAGAAATATTATTTGTTAACCACTTAGCATAGTAGGTACTTAATAAATGCTTGTTCTCTTCACATTTTATAGAAGCCAATTCACCTTCATTTTTTAAAAGTTGTATTGATATGTTTTCGTTTTTACATTATTGTCCTATTATCCTCACTCCATAAGAGAGTCTCTTATAGCAAAATAAACCAATTAAGCAAAACTAAAAATACAGTGTCCTCATCTGAAAATATATGCAACATTACACATTTGTAACACCTTCAAACCCTCTAAGTTAAATTGTTTTTTGAATTAACAGAAATCTATTTTTTCTCCCGTGCCCACTCCATTGTGGGGGGGGGAAGAGAAAAAGAAAAACAAATTTATTGTAATGAATATGCGTAGTCAAAACAAGTTCCCTTACTGCCTGTACATACACCCATACTCACAAACCTACACCCACAAATATGTCTCATTCTGCATCATAAATCTATCACCCCTTCATGAAGAGGTGGCTGGTATGTTTTCTCATCACTCTTCTGGAAACATGGACAGTCTTTGTATTCATCATAGTTCTTGCAGCTTTCACAGTTGTCTTTACAATTTTATTATTATTGCATACATTGCTTCTCTGGTTCTGGTCATTTCATTTTTTATCTGTTTATAAAAGTCTTCAAAATTGTTTCTTTTCATAATATTGATTATAGTATGAATTTTTCTTTTGATTCTCCTCACTTCATTCTGCATCAGTTCATATAAATTTTCCATGTATCTGCAATTATTTATTGTTTGATTTCTCTTTTAAATGAAATTTCATTCCCCCCAATAACATATAAAGACAACATTTTCACATTTAAAAAAATTGAGTTTCAAATTTTCTCCCTCCGTCCCTCCACTCACTCCTCCCTGAGATGGTAAGCAATTTGATTTAGGTTATACATGAGCAAGTATGCAAAACATATTTCCATATTAGTCATGTTGTGAAAGAAGACACAGATCAGAAGAAAAAACACACACACACAAGTGAAAAATAATATGTTTCAATCTGCATTTAGTCTCCATCAGTTCTTTCTCTGGATGTGGATTGCATTTTTCATAATGAGTCCTTGGGAGTTGTCCTGGATCATGGTATTGCTGAGACTAGCTAAGTCATTCATAACTGATCATCATACAATATTATTGTTACTGTGTAAATGTTCTTCTGGTTCTACTCACTTCACTTTGCATCAGTTCACGTAAGCCTTTCCAGGTTTTCTGAAATCATCCTGTTGCCATTTTTTAGCATGCAATAGTATTCCATTACAATCATATAACCACAACTTATTCAGTCATTCCCCAATTGATGGGCATCCCCTCAATTTCTATTTCTTAGCCACTACAAAAGGAGATACTATAAGTATTTTTGTACAAAAGGTACTTCCCCCACCCCTTTAAAATCTCTTTGGGATACAGACCTAGTAGTGGATCAAAGAATACGCACAGTTTGCCCTTTGGGCATAATTCCAAATTGCTCTCCAGAGTGGTTGGATCAGCTCACAACTCCACCAACAGTGCATAAGTGTCCCCATTTTCTCACATCCTTTCCAACATTTATCGTTTTCATTTTCTGTCATATTGCTTCATTTCTTATAGCTCAATAGCATTCCATTACATCCCCATTCCACTACTTATTCATTATTTTTTATCTGTAAAATGAGGTTCCTTCTAGCTCTAACCTTTTATGATTTTCTAAGCTCAACCACTCATATCAGTTGGAACAATTTGATTATGTTTTCTAGATGTTTTCTGCATGAAGTCTTGTGAAATATCCTCTTTTTAATTTGATAACTTTTAAAACATTTAATATTATTTATTACATTTTTCTGCTGAAATACAAAACTAGAAAAGTAAAAAGTCCTATTCCAAATTAGACCAAATTAGTCCACTACCCAGTTAAACCCACTGAGTAGATTTCTAGTTCTTGGCAGTTATTCCTAGTATCTCTTCTCATCATTTTTCTTCTGTTATTCTGCCATTTTCTCATCCTTTTCCCTATCTTTTTCTTATATTCATTCTTTGCTCTACCTAACTTCATCTCCACAAAAGCCATTCTGACTTTGGGAAAGTCGATCTACTATTTTCAGATATTTTTGTTAGTGATTTTAACATAACTAAGACAATAACACTGAAAGCTTACACACCTGCTATATCTTTAGGAGGAAAGCACCATAGTTTTAAATGACCTTCTTATACAATTTATCCTTTAAAATCAGTCAAGCCACTGTCTATGCCAACAGGTTACTTAACTGATAACACTTACGACATTAGCTTCTCTGGCATGAAGGACTTGGGTTACTTTTGTGTGGTGTCTGACTTCTTTATTCAAGAAATCCAGAAATATAACTGACTATATAGCAAGTACCTTCATTTAAAAGTTTCTCAGGTATAAGATACTGAAAAAGAAATGTAATAGATTAGATATCTAATGTCAGGAAAGATGATTATTCAGATGATGTCATCCAGTTTTAAGAATCTCAAAATCATTTACAATTTCCCTCTAGGGCCCATTGCTTCCTGTATTCCCCTTTCCTAGTACATATCACTCTGATTGCATCTCTAGTGGCCCTCTACTCAGGTAAGACCCAGTAGTTTCCCTCCCCGCTTAATTTGGACTGATTTTATTTAGAGACATTACTCAGAAGATTATTAGTTTATTGAATAGTCATTGTTGGTTGGTTTCCTATTGTCCTTTGTGCTTAAAGAGGACCGAAATAACATCATTATGTTGGGGTCAAGAAACAGTATGTCTGACTCTGGCTGGTCAGGCCAATATGAGCTCAAAAGGTTCTATCCCAAATCAGGCACAAATAGTCCATATGAACATTTGGAGTAGAGATGGCTCTAAATTTGTGCATCTCACTTTTTTTTAAAGTTACCATATAAATAAACGGAGACTTTGTTTTATGTATCACAGAACAGTGGAGGAGGCTGTGTGTAACTTTGGGTGAAAAATTCAATTATGTAGTCACTGGGATGCTGTAGTTGAAAATATTTGGATTGCCCTAATGATCTCTTCTAAATGCTTACTTTTTTATCAGAATAATTCTCAGGAAGTCAGTTTTTCTCAGATGGTAAGATCAAAGTGGATCTGGTGCCTTCTTCAGAAGCCTCATAGTCCAACCTCTCTCTATATGCTCTGGGTATTACCTAGAATCAACCTGGTGAGTGTCCTATCGGTCTGACTAATAGCTACCTCTTCCAGCAGAGACCACAAGTCTTAGCAGAAAATTGCTATGAAAAAGGCTTCTCTTGGAAAGGTAGCAATTAGTGATGAGAGAGGCAGGGTGGTGTCATGGAGAAAACACTGATTGTAGAAACATTTGAGTCAGAAAAGCTGAGCTTTTCTCTTGAATCTGACACTTACTATTGATGTGACACTATGGCTGAATCACTTGACCCCTCTGGACCTCAGTTTTCTTTTGCAAAATGAAAATTATCCTTGTATTATCTACCTCACAGGGTAGTTATGAGAAAAAATGTTCCATAATCTTCATTCACAATGCAAGGATAAATAGTTATTACAGATCAAAAACTTTTAGAGGAAGGTCAAGTATAACTAGGATTCTCCCTAGAGTTTAGTTTTGTCCTGATTTACCTGGGGAGGAAGGCCACTATCACTGAACCCATAATCAGGTAAGGAAGATAACCTATAAAATGTCATCTTTACACCTGATGACCTTTCAATCCTCAGAAAAGAGTGTCGTCCTTTCTCAAAGGACGATGTTTTAATTTGTGTCTGCCAACTCGATTATTTTTTCAGTTCACTGCTGACTGACTCCCATGAGATGATGGGGCGTATTGTGGAAATTTTGCATAGCTCTCCCTCTACCAACTACCATAGTTTATAAATTTTTTTAAAAGAAAACATTTTTAGAAGTATTTTTTTTCTTTTGAATGTGATTAGCCTTCAGGGATAATATTATAGTCATCCTTAATAAATAAAGATCATTCGTTAATTTCAAGCATAGTCCAACCTCATTCCCTCCCCTCTTCTTTAAATGATACTGCAAGGATTTTTATATACGCAGTCTGAAATAAGTAGGAACTCATTTTGCTTTTTAACATCATCTTGCCTAATCCCCAGAACTTTCAGAAATAGCGATTTGAATGTTTTTTGGTATCTCTAGTTTCCCAGACACTGGAAGCAATTAACAGATGTGAGGGAGATGGCACAGTACCTAGTTTTTACTGAGAAGACTTAATGAGGAGCTTACTAGACTGCTGCAGATGAAGAGGTTAAGGTTTTAGGCTAGGAACACAATGAATAAGGAATAGGTTAGCTAGGAAAGAGGATTTAAGTCAAATTTGAATTGGGACAAAATTTAGCAAAACATCCCTTTTTTCACTTATTCTTTCCTGTTCCCCACTTTGGATGGTATTCATGTCTGGAAGACTATCATGCATTTCCTGAACATAATCCCAGGGGAGAGAAAAAAAGAAATCTAGTCAATGGCTGATAGCATTCTCTCTTCTCTGTGCCCAGGTGTTCCTTGGCATAAAGGAGTGAATCAAGCCAAGTGCCTAATTCACGCACCTATTTGGCTGCAGGTTAATAGTGATCATGATTTCAGTTGTAGTTTTGAGAAAATGGAAGGATTTGCTGGCTAGAGGCATTGGAACAAGCAGTAGCAACAGCCTGAGAGTAGCTGGAAATACCATGTGACACATTTAAGTGTCCATAGTCTGTTTAGGTATGCGTACTTTGCTTTCATATTTGTTGTCCTGGTCATCTTGGGACCCCAAATGCTCTCAACATATCTATCATCTCTATGGTTGATTTAGGATTGGAACAAATCTTAGAATCTAAATTTCCCATTGAGTTATTCTTTGGAAGTGAGAAGGGACCAATTTTTTTATTGCCTCTTGCAATTTGGGGCCTTTCCTGGGGGAATCTCAAAGGTTCTCTTGAATCTCATAGAGCTGATGAGCAAGCAATGTGTATGCAGAGATAAACTTATCATGATTTCTTTCTTTCCATCCCACTTTGACAGCCTCCACAAAGATCCATAGATCTTTTCACATCTCTGTCTCTTCAGTAGAAACAAGAGATAGTGTTATTTATTGGGATAGCTCCCAATTTTGAACACCAATTTGAACACCAGATGTCTTCATTTCAGAAGATAGAGATAACTAAATGGTCTATATTCTGCCTCAGGGAAATAAAAGCCAAACAGTCCCAAGGCTTCATCTATACTTTGCAGTAAGATGATTTAAATACTAGTTTTCTTTTGAAACATCCTTTATGTAGATAGGTGTGGTCTACTTAGTTAAAAGGCTTATGTGACACTGGACAAGACATAAATCTTCTATGTGCTTCAGGGAACTTTCTAGGACTTACCTACTAAGTAAGGATGGGATTCAAACTATTTTGGTGGAGGGTGTTCCAACACTAAGATTTTCTCATGTTAATGAATCAGATTCCTTATCTATTTGTCTATGAGTCTAGGTTGGTCAATAATTTCTGGTCTTTAAAAATATAGTTGTACTATTATGATGTTCAAACATTTCTGGTCTATGTAGGATAGTTGGCTTGTTTTCATCAGTCAGAAGCAAAGTTATAACTGCAATATTTTAGCCTAAGTCCTTATTTTGGATGATAACTGGTAAAAAACAGACTTACATATTGTTTCAGTTACTGTCAGTGCATGACATCTGTCTCTTTCACTCATTCTTTTTGAATGAGAAGAATCAATGGAGAAGGTTAAGGCAGAGTAAGTAGAATCAGGAGAACCATTGATACGCTGGATATGGCATTGCAAAAAAAACCTCATGTCCCCAACTTCGAAATACATAAGAACTAAAAATGATATATGGAAGACACTAACTGCATCCAGACAAAGAACTGATAAATAGAAGTTACGTATAGAATGATTTTACATTATATATAAATATTTGCGTGTAATGGTAGCTATCACTAAGGTGGGGCAAGGGAAAGAAAAAAGAAAAATAAATTTACACGATAACTATCATATATTTAAAAGGAATATCAAATTGTTCATAATAGATTTGTAATTTCATGTGCAATCAATTTTCCTATACTACATTATGGAAATGCTTATCTTATTCCATAAATTAAAAATAAAATAAACTTTAAAAAAGACATAAAAACTTAGATCGTTGAATGCTATGATCAGTCACAACTCTATAGGACTGATGATGAATCATGCTTCCCAGTTCTTGGCAGAAAGGTGATAGAACAGAGGCATGTACTTGGTTAATTTGTTTCTTTTGACTATATTCATTTGCTGATAATAATGGAGTGAGACTGGGAGAAGTGAGATGCTGTATTAGGAGGGCAGAGTTTATAATCTCAAAGAGGATCATAAACATGTCTGAAACGTTCGGAACCGCCGGATATAAGAAACTCTCAAAGTAGAAGGCAGAAGAATCAAAACATTTATTTAGGCTCCACAGTAACCAACCCATGAACCAGCAACCCCATTTTGATATATTGATCAAAAGCTTCCAGGCCCAATAAGTACGCCTTGAAAGAGTAACCAGGAGGCTACAGAGAAGCATGATTGCGTAAAGCAAAATCATGTTTCCCCCTCTATGGTAATAAGATTACCCACTGGCCTGAAGTCTTTGTTCAGCTTTCTCCCGTAGGTCAGCTCTGCTGCTGGCAGCTCCTGCTTCAGCTGTGTCTGAGGCTGTGGCTGTAACTGACGTAACTGCCGTAACTGTCGCTGTAACTGTCGCTGTAACTGTCGCTGGCTCCAACCGGAAAAGGAAAAGAGGATCTTCAAGCTGTCCTCTCCCCTCTTATAGAGTTTTTGACATCATCAAGCACCGCCTGAACGACCAGGGCCGATTGGTTCTTGACTTGGCCCCTCCCCCTAGCATAGCCGTTAACACCTCCCCTCAGCCAGCCCCATGACTCATCACACAGGAAGTTGTCTGCTTCCTGGAATGCTCTTTGGGCTTCCTGCCCCGGAAGAGCAAGCCACAGTGTCCAGAGGCTCAATGAGGTAAGCTGAGTCATTCAAAGAAAACAAAGGCCATTCTGGCTACACTCCACCCCTTGTTATAGGATACATAATCTAATCAGCCATGTATCCTAGAACATACATTGTGATCCAATTACAAAGGAAACTAAAACATATCATTCATTATAAAGCAAAACATATCATTTGGTGACATTCCTAAATATTGGTTTACGATTCAAATGTGATCCACCCCTAGGTCCCAGCAAGATAATCTCTTCAATCAATCATCCCCAAAATAATTATTAATAATTCAAATGTCCACCCCTAAATCCTTGTATCCATTACATAGGATCAATAATATCATAACAATAAAACAACACAGCAAGGATAACACAAAATAAGTAAACAGAACACTATCATCATTTCCACCCCCCTTGAACGATTGGGGCTCAAAATCTTGGGGTGAGGGGTGAAGGTCTCATTTTCCATAGCTTCTTCATGCTGAAATTGGATGTAGAGATGGCCCTGCCCCCAAAAAGTCCCATTCCAGAGGTCATTTCTTTAACGAGCTGGCAGGAATTCCAAGAATGCTACATGCTTAGGCAGTCACCGGAAAGTGCAGGGTGCTTAAGCCTGAAGGAAACAAAACTAGCAACAAGGTTAGCCAAAACAAAGGACAAAAAGAATAGTCTGTGAATCTATTATTATAACCTATTCACGGTAAAATATATGGTTCAGGGGTACGATTTGGTAATTATTTTCCCCTGAATAGACAACTGTTACAGTGTTGTCCTTCCCATGGGCTATAACTTCTGCAGCCTTTGGAATATCATCTGGCTTCCGTTTTACCCATACCTTAGCTCCTGACTTTATTCTATCAATGGAGCAAGACCCTTTTGCCCCTCTAGTAGTTATTTTGGGAGGAGGGTCAGTTTTCACAAAGGGTATTTTTTCACAGGGGATAATAATGACTTGAACCATCCTATCATTTCTACAAAATTGTACAGGTTTTTTACCCATATTCTGGAGTGTCACAACAATTTCTTTTGATAATTAGAATCTATCACTCCAGCCAATACATGTATTCCTTGAGCCGCTAATCCTGGTTTAGGTAATATCCGTCCAAGATGATTCTTGGGGATTCTCATACATACTCCAGTAGGGGTTTTTCTTATCTCTTTCCTATTTAACCTAAAATTCTCTATACAATGTAAATCATATCCTGCTGAACCAGGTGTTCCTGGACTTGGTAGTGGGACATCTTCCCTCACAGTCCAAAATTCAATGTTTTGGATCTCACATGTTTGCTGTTCTCTGATCTGCAGATTTGGGGTCATCATTCTGGCTAGAGGTGTACTCCCCCCTAAGGGCCTATTATTCAAATTACGTAAGGCAATAGACAAATTATCCTTCCAATGTCGATATGAATTATTTGAGCTTAATTTTCTCAGCTGTTCTTTCAACAATCCATTCATTCTTTCAATTAGCCCAGATGCTTGTGGGTAATATGGAATATGATATATCCATTCTATATTATTCAACACACAATATCTTTTCACTTCTTTGCCCTTGAAATGTGACCCATTGTCACTTTGAATCTGCATTGGGGTTCCATAATATAAACTTACAATATCTAGAGTTTTACAGGTGTTTTTCTGAGTTGCGTCTTTATAAGGACAAGCCACTAGTACACCTGAATAGGTGTCAACACACGTACATACATATTTACATCCTTTATCCTGGGGTAGTGGGCCAATATAATCTATCTGCCAAATTTGGGCTGGAACTTTTCCCCTTGCTATTTCTCCAGTAACTATCCTAGGAAGAGTTCGTTCTTTTTCTAATTGGCATATACAACACTCCTCTGTTATTTGTTTTAACAACGCATGAGAAATACTGATACCTCGATCCTGTGCCCATCGATGGGTGGCCTGGACCCCTAAATGGCCAGCAGTCTGGTGGACCCATCTTGCTAAGGCTGGGTCATCAGTTGGAGTCGGAGTAGGGACAATACATTCAGTAGCAATCTTTGCTAGTCGATCCGCATGTGCATTGTACTCACGTTCTGGTGTGGTCAGGGTTGCATGAGCATCAACATGAAAAACTGACAGATCTGTAACCAAAGACATGTCCCATATATTTTCCCATAACTCTTTACCCCAAACTTGTTTGCCATGAATCTCCCAATTCTGATTCCTCCATATAGGCATCCACGTAGCTAATCCATTAGCTACCGCCCACGAGTCAGTAAATATATGACACTGTCCTCCTTTCTCTGCTCTGATGGCCTGATGCACTGCCATCAGTTCAGCATATTGGCTACTTCCACCTATCCCAGAACTTTCCAGAGTTCTCCTTGTACAGGGGTTATAGGCTACTGCTTTCCAATGTCTCTTCTGTCCTAAATATTTTGCTGTCCCATCAGTAAACCAAGCATGTTTCTTCTGTTCTTCATTTAGTCCGTCATATCCATTATTCCATTTCACTAAGGATGGTACCATCTGTTGCCTAGATTCAAGGGGCTTTTCATTGCTCTCAGTATCAATGTTCGCCACAGATTCATGTAGAGCAGAAACTCCATTTTTGCCTGCTCTGGACCTATTCTGAATATACCACTTCCATTTGATTATGCTTGCCTCTTGTGCATGTCCAATTCTGTGAGAAGCTGGGGTACTCATTACCCAAGTCATAATTGGAATTCCAGGCCTTAATACCACTTCATGACCCAGAGTTAGTTGCTCAGTTTCTACTAAAGCCCAATATGCAGCTAACAGCTGCTTCTCAAAAGGTGTATATTGCACTCCAGATGAGGGCAGTTTCCTTGACCAAAAGCCTAAAGGTACACTTCGGCTTTGTTGTTTTTGCCACAGACTCCAATTTGCATAGTCATCTTGTACAGTCACTTGTAACTCCACTGGCCCATTTTGCATAGGCCATAAGTCTAGAGCTAATTGAATAGCAGCCTTTGCTTCCTCAAAAGCTCTACTTTGTTCAAGTCCCCAGTCAAATTCATATTTCTTTCTGGTGACTTTATACAAGGGTTTTAAAATCTGTCCCAAATGTGGGATGTGGTGTCTCCAATAACCAAACAGCCCTATGAACTTTTGGGCCTCTTTCTTATTGGTAGGGGTGGGAAAATCCTGGATTTTTTGTCGAGCTTGTGGGAGAATTTCTCGCAGTCCTCTATTCCACTGTATCCCCAAGAATTTTACAGTTTGAGCTGGCCCTTGAACCTTTGCGGGGTTGATTTCCCATCCTTTGCTTTTCATATGGTCAATTAATAATGCTAAACTCTCCTCCACCTCCTTTATATTCTTTCCCTGTATCATGATGTCATCTATGTAATGTGTAAGCTGTACACCAGGTAACTTTAATTCATCCAAATGTTCAGCTACAATCCTGTGGCAAATAGTTGGGCTATGAATATATCCTTGCGGCAGGCGTGTAAATGTATACTGTCGGCCTTGCCAAGTAAAAGCAAACTGATTCCATTGCTTGGGGTCTATTGGGATTGTAAAGAAGGCATTGGCCAAATCAATAACTGCATACCAAGTCCCTTCATGTTTTTGTATTCTCTCTATTAAAGTAACCGTGTCTGGAACAGCAGCATACAAGGGAGGAGTCACTTTGTTCAGCTGTCTATAATCTACTGTCATCCTCCATGTTCCATCTGATTTTCGGACTGGCCAGACAGGGTTGTTCCATTGAGTAGTTGTAGGGACTAACACTCCTGCCTCAACACATTCTCTTATAGTGTTGGCAATTTCATCTTGCCCACCTGGCACACGATATTGCCTCAAAGTAATTATTTTAGAAGGTTCGGGCAAAGTGATTGGATCCATCTTGATTTTCCCCACTAAGACTGCATTAATGCCCATTTTCCTCACAGCAAATTGGTATTTCCCTTCGGGTAAATTTAAGGTCATACCCTTCAATATGTCTATTCCAATGATGTATTCGGGAATAGGCACAATAACCACACTATATTCTTTCTTGGGCAACTGTCCAATTTTCATCATTAATTTAACTTGCCTGGCTGATATTTCAGTCCCTCCTAGTCCTGTAATGGTAATAGGAGTTCCATGGCTGAACTTGTCTGGATTTCCATAAATAAGGGTGGCCTCGGCCCCAGTATCTATTAATGCCTCAGTTACCGTACTTGACCCATTTTTCCAATATATGGTCAAGTTAATGTGAGGTCTACAATCCAGCCTGTGTATTTCCTTAATTTGGGCTGGGGCCTGGCCTGTTCCCTAGTATTCCCTTTCATGTGATTCACTTGGGTATGAAGGTTCAACATCTGTAGCATTTGCAGGAGCAGTTCTGATTTCCCTATCTCTCCTGTTATCAAGGCCTTTATCTCTGTACATTCTATATAATTCATTGGTTGGAATTCCATCTATCATTTCAAAACCTACCCCTGCTCTCAATAAAGCAGTAAACATTTCTTTCCTTGTTACTCTCCTTTGGCGCCAAGTTTGCTGGTTATTCACCCTTCTCTCTCGAGGAGATCTATCCCTTCCCCAGTCACCTAAGTCATATAACTGTAAAATCTTATTTATCACTGTTGTAAGACGGCTCCCTACTTCTCCAAGTAATAAATTCAAAATTAGTTGTTTATAAGCAGGGGGAGCTGTCCTAATTATTAAATTCCTATGAGGCAGTCCCATTGGATCATTGTAATATTTGTCTGCAGTTCCTATCATAATGGCAGTCTTCATTACCTCCTCCTTTAGTCTCATGATACAATCTCTAAGTGAATACCAGGGTCTGTGCTCAGTGGGCCACATAGAATCAGTATCATATCTCTTATTGCATCCCACAGCGGCTAATGCCAACAGAGTAGTCCTGCTATCACCATCTCCTTGCTGATGATGTTCCCTAAAAGCTTGTTGAACTAGAGGATCATGGCTGATACCTATGAATCTCATGCAGTCTGTCCCATCTACTGATATTCCACTGGCCCCTTGATCACTGAGTCTTACCATCCAAGATATCAATGGTTCTCCTATTCTTTGGCTGAATCTACTCAAAATATCTGTGACCTCTTGCGGTGAGAAATCTTCCTGAATTTCCCTTGTAACTGAATCTTCACCTCGGGTTTCTGTCTTCCTCCTTTGTATGGGTCGAGCCCTTGTCTGATCATTTAACCATCTCCTATTCTCTGTGTGAGGCACATCCTGTAACATTGTCTCATTCTCTCCCCACTCACTTCCTCTGCCACCATGGCTAGGACGAAGCAGGCAGTCAGGCTCTTTCTGGGCTGGGTTGAAATGCACTCTGGGCTTTTTTGGTCTCCTGTTGCTCTTAGCCACATTAATAGAAAAGTTCTCATTTGAGTCAGTTTGGTCTCCTGCTATCTGAGATTCCCCTTCTTCCTGTGGGGTAGGAGTGCCCCCATGTCTTTCACTTAATCTCAATCTTTCGTATACTAGCCGGTAGGCTGATAACACTATCCAGCTTTGCCTAGATAGTGATGCCCCTGACTGAATCCCAACTTCTCGTAAACACTTTTCCAAATCCCTAGGATCTCCTCTCCGTAGCCTTGGTTCCCAGTTTTCACAGGGTCCAGCTTTTTTAGCCAATTCTTTTGCTAGGGAGGAATAAAATGGATCCTCCCATCCTGGGATATTCATCTCTTCCTCTGGAATTGTTCTGCTTCTAAATAGAGATCTTATACCTAGCGATCCCATCCTCGTCGCCAAATGTATTAGGAGGGCAGAGTTTATAATCTCAAAGAGGATCATAAACATGTCTGAAACGTTCGGAACCGCCGGATATAAGAAACTCTCAAAGTAGAAGGCAGAAGAATCAAAACATTTATTTAGGCTCCACAGTAACCAACCCATGAACCAGCAACCCCATTTTGATATATTGATCAAAAGCTTCCAGGCCCAATAAGTACGCCTTGAAAGAGTAACCAGGAGGCTACAGAGAAGCATGATTGCGTAAAGCAAAATCATGTTTCCCCCTCTATGGTAATAAGATTACCCACTGGCCTGAAGTCTTTGTTCAGCTTTCTCCCGTAGGTCAGCTCTGCTGCTGGCAGCTCCTGCTTCAGCTGTGTCTGAGGCTGTGGCTGTAACTGACGTAACTGCCGTAACTGTCGCTGTAACTGTCGCTGTAACTGTCGCTGGCTCCAACCGGAAAAGGAAAAGAGGATCTTCAAGCTGTCCTCTCCCCTCTTATAGAGTTTTTGACATCATCAAGCACCGCCTGAACGACCAGGGCCGATTGGTTCTTGACTTGGCCCCTCCCCCTAGCATAGCCGTTAACACCTCCCCTCAGCCAGCCCCATGACTCATCACACAGGAAGTTGTCTGCTTCCTGGAATGCTCTTTGGGCTTCCTGCCCCGGAAGAGCAAGCCACAGTGTCCAGAGGCTCAATGAGGTAAGCTGAGTCATTCAAAGAAAACAAAGGCCATTCTGGCTACAGATGCAGAGAATAGTGATAGAGATATCAGAAAAAAAAGAAAAGAAGAAAAAAAGAAAAAAGAGAGAAGAGATTGACAATGAAACATTTTGAAAATACATGAACAACAGCTGAAGGAAGTTCAGAAGCAGGAAAAATTGACCAGCAGGGCAGTGTGGTAATACTAAAGTAATTTAACATATACTTAAAAAGCAACCAAACTGTGTAAAGAGATTCAGTGTTTCATTGACAATTCTCTTTTGCTGTTTTAAAAAAAATATGGAAAGTACATGTTTGTCAAATTCAAAGTTAGAAAAGAATATTTTTTTTTAGAAAGATGTCATGGTTGATCTCTCTCATAATTGGGTAACTCAGGTCACCTGGTAAATTAAACACATCTCTGCACAAATATAACAGAAGTCCATGGACACAGAAGAAAATATAGTAGAACTGTGGGAAGATATAAAGGAGAAAGGGGGCTTGCATGCACCAGCTGGAATTGGCTCATTCCAGTGAGTTACCAAGGTTCTCTTTGAAAGGTTTTGTAGTTTTTTTAAATCCCAAACAATGTATGTAGGAGAAAATTTACTTCTTAAAACTGGATGTTTATCAGTCTCTATTCCTACTAGATCTCCTCTTAAGTCCAACTGTACCTTGGGACAAGGAGGTGGTCCTGGGTTTTTAAAGGTTACGCCAACAGGGTGTAAATGCAGGTAGGCCATACCAAGCTTGAAAGGCTTGGAGTAAGGGCGTTAGACTTTGTGTCTATTATCCAGGTCCTACCTAGCTAGCTTTGGAGAGGCTCACAACCAGAAAATTGCTCAACAGATGCTAATTTGTTTTTATTCCTTGGCAATTCATGAAGACCATTTAGTAAAATGTAGAGAGATTATGGTCTGCATGGATAATCAGTCAATATTTATACTGACAAAGAAGAGTCTGAGTGACTGGCATTATGAAATTTGCATTTTGAAGGCATAAACATTTTCTTTTTAGCTTTGAGAGCTATTTGGGACTATAACAATCTTTGAGCCATAAGGTAGATTTGAGTCATACCACAGAGTTCTTAGAGAGACACACTCTTTTTGTGAAAGGCTGTTGTTGTTTGCCCCTTTTTCCTGAAAAGGACCATGACATCAGGGAGGTGATGCCGTGACTTGCAGGTGAATTGGATTTAAGTGAAGGAGGGCTATGCAAAGTCACCAGCCTCACTCTCTCCTCCAGGGTCATCTGGGTCCAGTGGCAAGATATAGATCAAGACTACTGGAGATGGCCCCCTACTCTGTGAAAGACAAACTGAAAACAAGAAGAGAGATCTGAAGAGAATTGGTGGTACAGGAATGTCAATACAAAAGGGGAAAGAAAAATAAACAGGGCTGAGTTATTTGGAGAAAAAGATCGAATAAATCCATTAGCCCATACAGGTGTGGCAGAGCCGGTTGTTCCTCACTGAACTCAACTGCTGTGGTTACTTGTGGTTGCTGAAGGAAGGTTTCTCTAACCTTGTGAAGCCCCTAGTGTTGTACTTTGATCTTTTTTGTCTCTGATACTCTTTCACCTAAGATTAGGAAACAATAAACACAGAGGAAAAAAAGAAACAGGTAGCATGAGTTCATGAATATGTGGTAGCTGGTTGGGAGATAGGGCCCTATGCTACTCTGTCTACCTTGAGGCACAAAGCAATTCTTTCTCACTGAAAAGCCACCAGAGGGCTACAAACAGTTCTTCCAAGCCCTTTGTATGCACTGTCTGTTCCAGATCAGCAGCTTTTACTCACCAAAGGACATATTCTGACATGTCAGAAAGGGCCTATTCTTTAGGCATGCCCAGATATATGCTCACCAGGCTTCCTTATGCATTGGAATCAGTCAAGATATATTGTAAATGTATCTGAAGACTGAGCTGGCATTGGCTAGCCACCCATTATAGAAATCTGAACAGTGGCCCTGCCCTTCCCCTTTTTCTACCAAAGAACTCTAGGCTACATGCTGGTCTAAAAGTCCAATGGGGAGAAAACATGAGAAAAGAAGGGACTAAGCCATCCACAGGGGGATAGGGTGCTTTTCTGATAAGTCCATCCCCTTTGACTTTCATTTGCCAATGAATTTGGAAGCAGCCTGGGTTTTGGAGAACCAATAAGAGCTGTTTCTATGTCCTCTTAACATGGGGCTGGAATACGTGTCTCTCACTATGAGAGGGTCATTCAGCCAATGGCCCATAGCCTGTAATCTCATCAAGTTGATCAGGAGACACATAAATTGAAGGGGGAGGAGAATGACACTCTCTTTGTAGAAATATTTTTGTCAAAATATCCCAGATAAATCTCTTCCATGTAGAGAGGCAGCATGGTGTAGTAACTGGCTTTGAAATCAGGAAGACCTGGCTTTGAATCTTCCTGCGATATCTACCAGCTATATGACCCTGGGCAAGTCAGTCGACTTCTGCCTGCCTCAGTTTCCTTATATATAAAATGAGGATAATAATAGTGGCTACTTCCCAGAGTTGTATGAAGATAACATGAGATGTCTATAAAGTGCTTTGAAAATTGCTGTATAAATGCTAGTTATTATTATTGTCATTTACTGTTCTATGGGAAACATTTTATGATTGACTCAAAGAAGTAGCCAATATACCCCTATATATTATAACCTATATATTACACATTATATATATATATGTACATATATATAACATGCCTTGTATATTATAACCAATATATCTCTATATCAATAGGAATTGTTACAGTCTAGTAGCAGACTAATTTAATGCTGAAGGAGCTCAAGCCAATCCCCTGAAAAGAAACTATTGTGGGGAGGAGAGTCAAAATTCTCCAGAGAAATCCCATTATTAGGCTTTGTTATAGAATTTACACAGAAGGAAATATTGTTAAGTCTTCTAAGACAGGAATAGCTGAGGCAGAAAAAACATTAAGGAGAAAAGTAGATGCTACAGGACTTAGTGTCATCAAACAAACTCAGGGCACAGATGTTCAGGCCTGTCGAACCCTACCTAAGCCATGAATCAAAATTTGTGTTTCAAAAAGAGAAGAAAGAAAAATCACATTCATTATTGGCATTCACATTGTCCAAATTTAGCTTAAAAGGCACTGCCTCAGAGTGAAGCTGCAGATGAAAGAAATTCTTGATGTTCGTCAAATATTTTAATCAGCATCAATAACCCTAGATATGCTTATCAAAGTGCCATTGATAAAGCCTTTAATACCAGAGATGATTTTTTCTAAAAATTTGATTGAGAGAATAATTTCTCTGAAAGGGAGGTACTTCATTTTTGGCCAAGATGATGATATTAGCCTATGTAAAATACTTTTTTTAGATGACGCAGGCAACTTCCAGTGGGCCTAGAAATATACTCAAGTGATCTAAATAGACTTCTTATACTGGGGTCATGGGCCAGTTGTTAATCCTTAGACTGATAGAAGAGTAAACTGTTATGATGCATAAACAACCAAAATTTGTAGTGTTCAGTGAATGGCAGTAAATAATATCTACAAATATAATTTCAGTTGATAGCTTATTTCCTTCTAGATACTTGGAAGGTTCCGATGATATTCCCTCCCCATCCCCCAGCTTCAATAAGAACAATATCTTAGGAAATGGCAGTTATGGTACCTGTGACCAGATTGGGGAGGCAGCTTTCTGTTGTTATCCAGGGTGGAATGGGATTCTGTCACTCAGAATGGGAGGACAACTACAAAAGAAGGCATCTGGGTGGTTTGTTGTATAGAACACGGCTGTCCAACCTTAGGTTTTTATTGAAACAATAGACAATACATTTTGATGTGCCATTTTAGTGAGAACTCTGCCATAGCTTGGCTTCCTTTACTAAAGCATTTATGTAAATTTCTATGCTTGTAGGTGGGCCTCATAAATAGCACTGCAGCCACATTTTGGACAGCCCTAGTATAGAATAAAGGAGTTGGTATTAGAAAGACACATGCCCTTGAGCAGAGCAAGGTCACATGGTTTAACAGAAGTGGCTATATCTTAGGGCCCACCAGAAGGGGGCAGGGCATACGTTCAGCCCCACCCTCCTGGTTATAGTAGAATCTCTGAGTTGGAAAGAATCTCAGAAGACATTTAGTCCGACCTATATTGATCGTACCAAGAATCTCTTTTACATCGCGACTGATGAACAGTTATCCTCCTTCTGCCTGACACCCTCTAGTCAGAAAGACTCCAAAGTCTGTTAGGGGAGGTTATCCTATATTTAGATAGCTATAAAGCCTAAAAAGGTTTTCCTTACATTGTACTTTAAACTATTTGCTGTATCTGCTTATTGCTCCCAGTCCATCTCCCTTAGGCCATGCAGGACAAATTTAATTCCTTTTCTTTATCAGCCTTTAAATTATCCAAAGACATCTATGATGTCCCTAGCCATCCCACGCCCTTGACCCTTGACAAAGTAGTAGTAATTTTTTCAACTGATCTTTATATGGGATGGTCTATAGTTCTTTAGCTTGGCTCTACTCCACGGCCTTAGATTAGGCCATATTTCTTGACTCTTACTAGTCATGTAGCAAATGTATTCTATTTTTTTACAAGTGGAAATCAGGCAGGAGAATATGAAGAAATTTCATACAAATTATTACTTGTTAAAACACAACAAAGGTTAACCTGAAGTACATGTCTTATCGATGGAGGGCCAATAGAATTGTCACATGATAGAAATATGTTGAAAAATTCAACAACTTTTGAAAATATTGTGTTGTGGTACTGTCACGCATTCCTGTGGCATACAGAGGGTACTAAACAGTACACCAATTCCCTTTGGTTTTTAAAATCCTCCTTTAGCTCTTCCAGCAATGCTTTTTGGGCTGGAGACCAGTTCACATTACCTTTTGAGGTATCAGACATGTCTATAGTGTCATTACTGTCCTCTTCCATATTGGTATTTTAATCCTGCCTGTCTCCATAAAAAGAATCTATTATCCTCGATTTTTTTGTGTTCTTCTTCATGTTTGTTGTTTTGCCTTTTCATGGCTTTATAACAAATTTCTGCCTATGAGGCTCAGGGCTCTCTGTCCCAGCTTTCTTATTCTGGGGATTGTGAGTCTAGAATTATAGCCTTCAGTTTCCTGAGGTGTGGGGGAGGGGTCTGGCTTCCTGGCGTCTCACTCCCTATGGGTGCTCTCCAGTACTTGCTTTTCAGCAATGACCTCAGCTGTTTGTTGTTTGAGCTGATCTCTGGCTCTTCCCCTGGGGGAGCAAGATTACGTCTGGGCTCCTGATGTTGACCCCTGCCGACTCTGCCCCTCTGGGACTAATGAACTTCTACTATTTGTCCACTGAAGCCCCCCTTCTTTCTCCTCTGTTCCAGCTTTCTTTTTTTTTTCCCAAGGAATTCTCTGGGTGAGGCGGGGAGGGATTAGAGCCATTTACCTGGCCATTATGTCTCCCAGAAGTTCAAGAAGCCGAGTTTCTGGGCTGTAAGCATCGGGAGTTGGTGTTTCCCGGCCGATGGCGTTGCGCTGCCTCTAGTTGCTTCCACAGATTGCTGTCCTGTGTTGGGAGGCCTGGGGATCTCCACCAGTTTTGGGCGCCCAGCTTTCTCCCAGCCTGTCTCCCACGTGGATTTCCCGGCCGGCCGCTTCTGCTTTGGTCTGGAGCTGCTCCATGTGCCGACCCCTCTCCGAGCCTACAGATTCAAGCCTTCGGCCTTTCAGACTCTCCCGGCTCAGAAATTTGCCCCACACAGACTGCTCGTGGTTTCTGACTCTCTCAAATCTGCTCAAATTCACTTTTTTATGGGAATCTGACAGACCTTGTGAGAGAGAGCTCCAGTAACACGCTGCCTTCATGTGGCCATCTTGGCTCCGCCCCCCCCCCCCCTAATTCCCTTTGGGATGAAGCTGCTGACCAGTGCATGGAAAAGGAGCAAATGCTTAGAAATGATGTGAGAGGTGGTGGGACCAGATGGTTGGTGGCTGGTAGTGATTCTGGCAAACTGTTTTCATCAGGCATTATAACTGTGGCATGTGGGCCTTTGTGCTAGACAAAATAGGCTTACTTTCAACATGCATGGCAAAGATTTCAAATGTTTGAGGTGGTGTACTTAGTAACATGAATTCTAGAAACAACACGAGATATGTTTTAGATGTGGCACCATTGAAGTAGCATT
Organism: Trichosurus vulpecula; assembly: GCF_011100635.1. Lineage (NCBI taxonomy): Eukaryota > Metazoa > Chordata > Mammalia > Diprotodontia > Phalangeridae > Trichosurus > Trichosurus vulpecula. Next base: position 292,898,292 of record NC_050576.1, on the reverse strand, counting down.
ATAAACCAATCAGACATCAAGTGTTTGGCAGCTAGGTGGTACAGTGGATAGAGTGCTGGGCCTAGAGTTGGGAAGATCCAAGTTAAAATTCAGTCTCAAGACATTTACCAGCTGTATGACTGCTCAAATCAATTTACTTCTGTTTGCCTCAGTTTCCTCAACTTTAAAATGGGAATACAAACAGCCCCTCTCATAGGATTGTTATGAAGGTCAAATGAGACAATATTTGTAAATTACTTAACCCAGTGCCTGGCACATATAGTAGGCACCATTCCAATCCAAGTATTTATTGAACATTATGAAGAAGCCACCATATAATTTTTTGATAAGAACTATTTTATTATGTTTAAATCATGTTGTTAAATGTTTAGAAGGAAAGGGATCTAGTCCCTTTCAGAAAAAAAAAGTTTCTGTCAGGAAACTTGTTTCTCAACCTACTATGTTCCTTTATTTCTAGAGATTGTATCTCTTATTTATCTGTTTTATCATACCAGTGGAAATTGTAAAATTGTAAATTTTAATGCATGTTTTGATACTTTAATTTGTTCATGGTGTTATCTATAGGGGTATGCTCTCTGCTAGGGCAGATAGCAGTGATTCCTGCTCATGTCTTTCCAAAAATTCCCTAGATACAGGGTCTATCCAAAGTGTTTGGAAAACTTACTTGGTCTTCTTAATAGTTTAAGGATACCGGTATGTAATTGGGGCTGACCAACTCTTCCTCTTGCTCCATGGTGGCCACATCCTTTTCATTTATACATGTCCTTGATGATACTTTTTATGCCATTTCTTTTTCACAAATTATGGTGGTAATATGCTACTGTTTGTTTGTACCTCTCTGCTTCCTTCTGCATCTTTCAATTGTCCTTTGGATAACATGCAGTTTTGATCCTTTGAACAAAATAATCTCTGTGATTATCTCTATCAAAGAATCTTGTCAGATCTTAAAATATTCAGGAGTAACTCTTTGTTGGAGAAGAGTCTTTAATGCTACATTTTCCTCTATTAAGTTAAATTCTTTTTTTGTAACCAACAACACAAACCGACACAGTTGGATGTTATATTCTCTACATCTCTCATAAATTATGTCTCTGAAAATGTTATTTGTTGTAGAAAATCACCTATGAAACATTCTTCCTTTCTCACATATTTTGGGAGGTTTGAATATCTTTTATTGTTTCTTCCTTCCCCCAAAATGGAAAAGCACACCATGTCCATAGATTCCATGAATAATCCAATCAGACAAAGGCAAATAAATGCAAAGCGAACCAATGAGGTGCCTGATTTCTGTATTTACAGTATGGTATGGACAAGTTTAAAAGATGCTACAAAATATACAGGTGTTCTTCATTATGTTGACTAAGATATACTTATATTTCATACATAAAAATTTTGTTTCCAAGAGTGAGAAATATAAAACCAGAATCATACAGGTTATTTACTATGTAACTTTATGAAAAAGCTGTACAATCCAGTGACTATACATAGAGACTATATCGGTTTCTCTCTAGGAAGAGTTATATACATAATGTATGGTTACCTTTGATATGTATATAGCCATTCTCATACAAAATTTATAGAAATGGCAAAGTAGCTCTAAGTATCAGTAGATGCTCATGTTTTCTCCTTTATCTTTTTTTGTTCTGATCATATTCACGATCTTTGCCATTCTTTTATAAGCTCTTTGAGATCTCTTGCAAATAATTTCGTGAGTGTTTTTATAATCATATTGCCTCCAGCATGAATTTTTCCTGCATGTTTTCAGTCAGGTCCAACCATTCTTCCTGTCTTAATCTACTCAAATGTCATTTCCACTTCTCTACATAGCAAATGCGGTCCATGGGTGGTAAAGTACAAATGTGGTGGTTCCACAATTGTCACTAATAAGAATACATCACTATGGAAATGTTGGCAAATCTGGTTCATTTCACATATATGTTTTTGCCTTCTAATTTTATCTCTAAGTGTTTTCAGGATGATCTAGCTTACTTGGGTGTCATCAAGATTTCTGTAGACTCATTTTCCTCACCACTGCTTTTTGCTATTTTGTGAAGCGCTATTGCTCATAACCTTCTATCGACCTCCTCCGTTATGTTTTGCAAATGAGCTTCTGTTCTAAGTTGGCATTTCCTTTTGGCTACCATGTCCCTCTGTTTGGCAAGAAGAACAGTTATTTGTTGCCTGGGGCTCTTTCTGGCTCTTTTGGTCTCCTTAATGAGGTGGCTGTTTTCATAGTGAATTACAACTATGCAAATGGTGGTAATTGCATTTGATGCCCTTGTTTTTATTCATTTGCCTTTTTTTTCAGAGTTGACAGCTTATTAAAATGAGTCAGCTTGGAGCCACTGGATCTTCTTCTCATCTTTATCTTCTCTTCTAAATTGGCCTTGATTTTGGTCTTATGGTAGATATTGTCTTAGTTTGGAAGATCTGTAACAGATGTTTGTCCAATAGCTCGAATTATCTTCATGGTGTTATTTTTGCCCATGCTGATAATAAGACTTGATGATGAGAATGAGCACCAGAAGGCTAAGAAGCACAGAATTTATTTAGGAAAGATTATATTTTTAGGTGGAAAAGGAACATAAGTGATTATGGAAGTTTGTGCTTTATCCCACTTCTCTCAGTTCTTGTGCTGGAACAAAGGCTAGCCCATGGTCCTCTAATTCTGTTAATAGGTGATGGGAATACCTAATCACCTGGGAAGCCCTGGAATCATAGGCATAGTGCCTAGCAGGGATTAAGCAGAGGTTTATGGGTTAGTACTACAAATCTAAACTGGCGGGAAATTATTCTAATTACCTATGTGCCTACTATTACTTTTGGATGTTTTGGGAGGCAATGCTGCTCATAACTTTATATCACTTTTCTCCGTATTTTGAAATGTTCTTACTCTCAACTGGAGTGGGGAAACCCATGGCCTCAAGGCCACATGTGGCCTTCTAGGTCCTTGGGTGTAGCTTTTTACTGAGTCCAAGTTTTACAGAACAAATCCTTTTATTAAAGGGATTTGTTCTGTGAAGTTTGGATTCAGTCAAAGGGCCGCAGTTGAGGACCTAGAGAATCACATTTATTCTCAAGACCTCAGGTTCCCCACTCTTGCTCTAAACTGTTGTTTCCCTTCTGCTGTCCTGAAAACCATTTTAAAGCCATAAGTTTAGTCTGAATAACCTATTTTGAGTTTCCTGGTATGTTAGACAAGAGATGATTCTGATACAACTGAATACCAACATAACAAGACTTGTTATTACATTCATTCAGATACTCCACAGGGCAACTCACGGCATTCCATTATAATCATAGTTATAGCTAAGGTCTGCTATAGCAAATTTAATTCATGGCACAGATGTTAGTCCTGTCCCTCAATGGCAACATTATCAAAGCACCCCACAGCTTTAAATACCTACCTTGCTTTTCATCAAGAAAGGTATGGATTTGTTTGTTAAGAGAAAGTTGTGAATGTTTTGTGCTCCTTGACTGCTTAGACTTTGATTGCAAATTTTTCTTTTAAACATACTCCCAAACAGCTGCTCTCAGGGATGCTGTACCACAGTTATCCCAGCTTGGTATTCCAGAGACTAATGATGAATAATGCACATCATTTTACCTGCCAGTAATGTACATGCAGTTTGTTATTTCATTAGAAGGCAAACATGTCACATTATTTGCCACAACACAGCCCCTCAAATAGAAAAAGCAGAACCACCTGTCGAGTTTTCCAAGGAATGACAAAAATAAAAGAAAAAGGCAGGAAAAAAGCTGACAAACCTAAGGGAAATATTCTTACGTAATACCTAGTCTGTAAACAACACTTATGAGCAGCGCCTCTGTAAGGAGCATGTCGATAAATTGTTTAGGGAATTAGAAAGGACAAAGGCAAGGTTAGCTCTACACTGTCCAACCTGAGTAACAGACAGCAGGTCCTTGTTCAGGTTCTCATTCTTAGCAAAGGAATCAAAGGAAATTATGAAGGAAATTGTGAAGCCTGAAGCAGGGGAAAAGGTATAGGATTAAGTGTAGAAGATGTTTGTTGAACTGAAACAGTGGTTAAAAAAAATAAGCTTCCAGTGTGGAGCTTTGAACAGACAACTGGGCTCAATGAGCTGAAGAAAGCTCAACAAATGTAGGGGCTAGAAATCTCTAGTTTAATCTGGTATCCTGAGTGACTATGGGAAAATGAATTCTTTTCTAGGTGACTTAGTTTTCTCAGCATGTCTTCATTTATCTGGCCTCCATCTACTTGAATATCCAGTTTGCAGTACCTGGGTCTGATCACTACTCAAAACCTTTAATACGTATCTATTACTCATAGGATAAGCCTTAGAGTAACCTTTAAGACTTTCTATAATCTGGCTCTAGCCTACTTTTTCAGCCTTATTTTTACCTTATTCCTTGTCATACACTGTCTATTCTAGCCAAATTGTACTAGTACATACTACTTGAGATTGTCCATTCTCTCTGGCATGTAGTAAGCACTTGATAAATGTTTGTTCGATCAAATTGAATTGCTTGGTCCTGCAAGTCCGTTTGAACTTTGTGTTGTGATAAAGAGGGTCCTGTATTTAGAATAAAAGGAAATAGCTTTGAATCTTGATTTCTTCAATTTATGACCCCTGTGAATTTGGACAAGCTTGTTTCCTTGCCTGTGAATGTTGGACTAGATGATCTCTTAAGTCCTTTCCATCTTGAAATCTTCTGGTGCTAGGACAGAATGCTTACCACTTTGGCGTGAATTGTGTAAATTGTCATATCATTGTAAACAGGGAAATATGAATTCACATACGTTATTCATAATTAACTTTTGGAATTTATTGCTGGGAATGGTTCCAATGGGTTAGATTACAATCAGATATCTTCCCAGCTTAGTAGGACTCTTCAGTCTCTGTCTCTTAGGGGCTGTATACAGTAATCAGGTCTCACATCAGAACCTTGTCATCAGACTGCCTGGTACTTATGTTTTTCTTAAGATGTTTGCTTAGTTTGTGAAGCCATGAAGGTGGCGATTGTTTTGGAATTTGTACTTCCTTTTGTTTAGAGGAGTTTTGGATAAGTCATTGATTCCTATTTTAACAAAAGGGAGAGACAGAGACTCCAAACCTAAAGATGATGCTGTTGACCTTGGATCAAATGACCTTGGAGAGTGGAATGGTCTAGCATAGTAATTATCAAAGCATGATCCTCAGACCCCTGGGGGTCCCTTAAACCCTTTCAGGAGTTCCATGAGATCAAAACTATTTTCATAATAATATTAAGATGCTACCTTCTTTTTAAAATATTCCTCCCTTTTCCAACTACATAACTGTGGGAAGCCAGATTTTCTTTATATACACCAAACAAAATAATATGTAACAGATTTAATGCAGAAACAGATATGAGAATCCAGCTGTCTTAAGGCATATATTAAAAAATTTCAAAATATGTAAAACAATACTACTTTTCCATTCTGTTTTTTTAAAAAATAAATTTTTCCATAAAATGTTATTTGTGGTCACCTGTAGTAGGTTCATTACTGTTATTATAAATGAACTAACAAATATTTTTAACATTCATTTTTTATTTCTAATAAGATAAATACCAATAGCTATAACTTGCATAAACAGAAGTTTTTTTGTGTTCTCAATAATTTTTGAGTGTGAAGTTGTCTTCAATAATTTTTAAGATTGTAAAGGGATGCTGAGACCAAAAATTTTGAAAACCTCTGGCCCAGCAAATTGAAGAGAGCAATGGGAGTAGGGGCTGTTGTTTTAAAAGAAAACAAGAAAAAAAAGAAATCATATCTAGGGATATCTAGGGGGCACAGTGGATAGAGTGCTAGGCTTGGAGTCAGGATCCTGAGGTCAAATTTGGCCTCAGACACTAGCTGTGTGACCCTAGGCAAGTCACTTAACCCTGTTTCCCTCAGTTTCTTCATCTGTAAAGTAAACTGGGGAAGGAAATGGCAAACCAGTCTAGTATCTCTGCCAAAAAACCCCAAAACACCCAAATGGGTTCACAGAGTTAGATATGACTGAAACAACTAAACAACTCTTCTATTCATTTAGTTAGGGGTGTACTTTTATTTTTGTACAAAATACATACTTCCAAACAAGCATCCAGGAATAATCCCCATCCACACAAAGCACATTCCCAAGAGATAGTTAAACAAAACCACTTAATAGTATGATTGCAATTGGTAGACTAGTAGATGTCACTTTCCATTTTGGTTGTTTATTGACTATTAACAGAAAGGACATATGCTGTAACTTTCAGGGTATGAAACTTCTATTCTCTCTTAAATTTAAACTGAATTTTGCTGTCTCTTGGTGTTGCCTTCATTTACATTGTTATAATAACTGTGTATTACTTGATAACTGAGCTGGCTCAATGCTAGGCTGGGAGACTGTGCTAGACTTGGGAGATCAGTGCTATCCCTTTATGAATCACTTTGTGGTTAAAACGTACAAAGATTGATCAGGAATGCCCCACATTAAGATTATATATGCTTACTTTGAGAGGTTTACTATTTATGGACCATTCTTTCTCATCCAGAGGTTGGGGGGAGAGGATTAATTCCAGATGGTTCTAAAAGTCCTAGTCACAACATTCCCTTATTCAGAAAAAGGGAACCTAAGACACTTCTGAGGATTTGAGGAGTATCTGGATCTCTCTTTTCCTTTCCCTTATATCCTTTTTACTCCACCAACAAATCCATGCATCCTTTTAAACATGTCACACACACACAACCTTTCGTAAACCTTAAATTGCTACATACAATATTAGCTTTTACATACACATATACATGGTATCTTAAGTCTGAGACAATGCCAACCTGTTTTTTAGGATGATGAGCACATCTCAATTTTTCAGGGGTTGATTGCCTAATTTGAGGATTAGCCATGACCTTTCTTCCCTTCTTCTCTCTACCTGCCTTCTTTTCATGGCTCATTAGCACCTCTATTGGACAAGAAATAAAAAAGTGGAATAAAATTAGGGATTATTGATGGATTTCAATTATTGGCACTTTCTCCATCTTCTATTACCTTAGATAAACAAGACATAACTTTAACACAGCTGATGGTAAAGCATATCGAAAATACAAAATGCTTTATAGATTTTAAATGTCGCTACATGTTACAATGATGAGAGGAAGTGGAGACATTTCAGAATATATACTACCTAGTCAATGGGAGACTGACTGCAACTCCCATTTGGAAAGAATGACAAATTCTCAAATTAGCCTGCTCTGTCCACCAACGTCCTCTCACCAAAGTGCACATCAATGTAGTGGGAGTGACATTCAGCGGAGTAATTCAGTTATGGCAAGCCATGGAAATTGACCCGACTCCTACCTTAAGAGTCACAGTACCATGAAGGAACATTTCTCAGTGAACTCTAGGAACTGATATGCTAGTTTGGATTGCATGATGTATGCAATTATGAATTGCATCATTCTATGATATGACACAGAATGAGAAAGCATCTTCTGGTGTGGTAAATTCTTATTGTAGCTTTAGACTAAAATTAAAATACTGAAAAAGTTTTAAAAGAATTTTAAGGGCCAAAGGTATTCACCACTGTTGTGGAAGATAACCAGTTGAAAGCCCGAATGGAGGATGGATTCCCTCTAGACGTTGGTGATACAGTGCTGATTGAATCAAGCCCCAGAATGCTAAACAGTCTCTTTAATGAGATTCACAATCACTGCAAAGAGTTGGAACTGACAATCACCACATAAAAGAACAAATTCTGAAGTATGCTTAGTATTGAGACATCCATTTGGATAGACAACTTGAGTTGGTTTATCAATACGGCTACATGTGGCCAACATGCAGATGGATACTGTTTGGGCCCAGAATTAAATAGAAAGAAAGCAGGCTGGATCAAACTTGAAAAATATAGCAGCATTAAACAAATAAACTGTTCCCTGAAACAAAAGCCCATCTTTTTAACATAAGCATTCTTCTGGAGGAGGTAATATATGACAGTGACTTACAAAAAATACCACAATCTAAAATTGAAAATTACCAAAAGGCCAATGGAAAGATGCATGTTTGGGGCCAATAATCTATATGCAAGAAGGAATATAAAAGGTGTCCTGTAAGAGATGTATGCATGAATAAGGAAGTAGACCAATCATGAGACAGAGGCAAAGGATGGATGGCTCAAATTCTGACTACCCAAGTGTAAAGTTTTTCCACCTCTGATAATTTGCAAGATGATTAAATCACAGGTCTGAAATATGCCACCCTGCCTTGTTATTATTATTATGGAAGGGGAAGGAGTCTCTTTGCTTAATTCTATGAACTGAATGTGGTGTCATACAGAATTTCATGACTGTGTCCCTCATGTTCCAGGAAAATAACTAGGCAAGTATGTATAATTTTATTTTTTAATGGGTTCAAGTACTCTATGACCTGACACAAGGAGTCATACTTGAAGCTTATGCTTTTCCTTACTTAGAGTCAGAAGTTGTCTGAGGGAATTTAAACAAACAACAAAAACAGCAAAGGTGTGCTGCCTGACCCTGTTATGCTGTTAAACAGTAATTAGCAAAACTATTAGGTATTGGATGAAAAGAAATGTTTAAGTGTACACATAGATTAAAGAAAAAGATTGGGAAATCCAGAATTAGAATAAAGGGAATATGATAAATTAGTATTTGATAAATCCAAGCTTGAAAAACACAGAGGGAAGAAAGGACTTGGTGCAGTAGGAAGAGTGCTGGATTTGGAATCGAAGGACTTCAGTCAGAATGCCGGTCCTTTCCCTTTTCGTATGTGTTACCTTGGTTGAGTTATTTATTTAGGTTCTCTAGGTCTTGATATTCTCATCTGTAATGAGGAATTTGAATGGCATGATCTCTAAGGTCTCTTTTAGTTCTAAATTTATGATTTTACTGTTCAATAAAAAATATTGAAAAACCACTAGAGCCATACCTAATATTATCTACCACAATAAATTCCAAGTGGGTCGATGATCTAAATATTTTTTAAAACCTCCATAAAAATTAGAAACAAAAGAAATGATCTGATCACAGTTGTGGAGAGGGAGAGTTTTTTTGCCTATCTTATATTAGAGAAACTTTTGATGAATTTAATTATGTCAAAATTTGCATCTGAAATTGTGCTACATTTCCTCAACAATGCCTTGATGATGGTTAATCATTCTTGTGACTGATGTGGTAGTGCTCTGGTAGTCCACCAATTTCACTGCATAAATGAACATAGCAGGGAAGGCTCTGGGCAGTCTTGTCCCTTTGGACTCAATCTTCCTTGACTCTTCTTGCCCTGAACCTATTTGCTTATTAGTTCCTTGAAATAATATTCTTTGGTTCCTGTCACTTTCTTAAATTTTTTGCACTTTTTACACAGTTCTCCTACTGTTCATTTTCTCTTCTGGTCTTTGCCATGTGTCTGAAATCTGGCTGTGGGTCTAATTGAGCCATTTTTTGTCTCCATTTTAAAGGATTAGTGTAGGATATCTGAAAAAAGTTCCAAAAGCAATACTTCAATGGATCTGAGATCTCATCATTGGTGAAGATCACAATCCGTATCGACCCAGTCCTGTGGGATTCACTTTTCTCCATTTACTTTGACTTACTCACTGTTTGAACATGGATAGGTAATATGGGGTAGGACTAGAAGAGCAGTGACATGTGAATGACACTCTATAAATATTCTCTAATGAAAGCTTTCCTCTATCTGTCTGTGTGATCTCATCCCCAGAGAGACAAATATTTGACTCTTTTTTTCTTCAGTCCATATTCTTAAAGTAAATCATTGTGCTCTTTACTGAATGGAACCAACTCTTCACCCATTTTATCAAGTGTAGAACTGCACCAAAGGTATTTGGCATTGCATTTAGAGTTTTAATAAGTGTACTTCATTATAATTTGTTACATTTGTAACCCTACATTTTTTTAGGCATTTAAACACTTTATTTTGTGGTGTCCAAAGTCTTCACCAGAATGTCAAAGGGATTTATAGACTATGCCAGTTGCTATAGGGTCCATGACACAAAAAAGCTTATGAGTTACAGATAACATTGTACATGGTAAGAACATAGAACTTAGACTCAAAGAACTTTGGCCCAAATTTTGGCACTGCCACCCAGTAGCTCTGTGAGTTTGGGCCAATCATTCAACTTCTCCACCTCAGTTTCTTTATCTGTAAAATGAAGATAACATTCTAAATATCAAACAAGGTCCTGTGTACCTCTAGATCCGTGCTCCTGTGACCCTGTGAAGATAGGCCTCTCCAAAGTTAATGAAACTGGTCCTCAGATAACAGACACACAGTCTGTCACCAGGCCCAGATGGGACATACTTCCAGATTATTGGGATCTGCTAGAACTTCTGTACTGTTTTCTTTGAGAAGCAAGGGTTGCCTCCATGTCACAGTGAGGCACTGGAGTAGGAGTGGCACATTGGAGTAGGAGTGGCACATTGGAGTAGGAGTGGCATATAGTACCTCCGTTTTTTCCTTTAAGAAACTATTAGACAAATGTTTGTGAAATGTTGGACTCGGGTTTTATGTAATTCATGAAGAGGTTAATTGAGAAAACTTGATGAAGGGCATATATTCTTTTCACAGATGGTTAAACAGTGTAACTCCAGAGACCCACAACCACTTCTTGACAATAGGACAATGTATCATGAAAGACACTATTTTGAAGATAGAGAAATCATTTCTGGAATAGTATTGGGCAGATTATATAGTAAAGATGAATGAGAACTCATTTTTTTCCTTTGGAAGGAAAAGAAAGGCCTGATCTACTTTTCCTTGAATTGAGACATTTTATAATTAGGTGGGTAGAGGTGGGAGGGGGGGAAGAGGAAACAGGGTGCAGTGTTTATTCCTGGAAACTGAAAATGGCATTCTATATTGTGTGTGTAAAAAAAAAAACCCATTTCTTAATATGCCTCCAGAATTTTTTTTCAGTGTACTGGCTAATCCCTCTAATACTCACAATGGTAATTAGAAAGGGCAATATGTAAGAATGAATGAAAAGTGTTTATGATGTGCTGTATGTTATTGGGAAAAAAGTCATCATTAATCTTCAGCCTAGAGTGGTTGCCCTTTCTTTGGAAATTTGAAACACAGACTCTCCTTTACATCAGAAGTGTCAAACACCCAGGTGAGCCAAATTAAAATGTAATTGGGAAATAGTTAACAAAATAAATAAACACAATAGAACATAGATAATGTTAATATGTGGTTCTCTAGGTCAGTATGCAAAGATCCTTGTATATGGTTTAGTGCTCCAAACCTTTCTGTTCCAGTTTGACAACACAGATATTAGCTATGCTGTGACAATTATGTATATAAAGTGATTTGCTAACCTTAAGCTTTAAATACAAGTTAAGTATTCTTTTTTATGGCCACTCCTTCCCCAACCCTAGATGTGTCTCAACTTACCTGGACTTGGGCAAAGGAAAACCCAGCAGAGGGTTTTCCACCCTCATTGCTTTTCCTCCAGAGACATCCCTGAACTTGTCTAGGATGGTGGGGAGAGCAGCTACCTTTAGAGTCATCTACCCCTCTCACCTTTTTCCTTTGTCTTGGGTTGTCCAGTGTTGGGTTGTCCATTCATCACCACTTGAGATACCTTCTCCTTCTTGTCTTCTTCCTTCTTGACTGCTTGCAGGATTTCTATGAGATGGAAGTCAGCAACTGTACTCCTTCCTATGAGATGTAGGACCAGGCCATACCACATCTGCTGAATCTATACCCTGCAGAGCTCCAGCATTATAATCCAACCCTGAGTTCTCCCTAAGACTGTGTTTAATCATTGGATTATGAGATCCTGGACTGTTTTTTTTCCCCTTTCTTTGTAACCCCAAACTTAACATATTGCCTAGCACTTAATAAATGCTTCTTGACTGGACTTCCAGATTTCCAGACCTTTCCATCTGCCCTGTTATTTTTCTTGTGGTGGCATGGGAGAGGAATGGGGAAAAATGAGGGCCCCTTGAGGTTCCTAGTTCTTTGATCTCTCTCATACAGCTATTTATCCACTCAACAGTTTCAAATCTCAGAGAGCTAGGTCCATAGCAGTTGTTCTGATGTAACTTAGGCTTCCCTGATGAGAACTCTCCATTGTTAACATATACTGGGGTCTCTAGCATCTCTTGTCAACCCTCCATATTAGAGCTGTCTGCTATAGTAGCTTAAACTGCTAGAAATTCCCCATAACACACATAGTTTTCTATGATCTTGTCAATCCATATAATAGTAATAATGATGATAATATTAACATTTATATAACACTTTCAGGTTTGCAAAGTGGGTTACAAAAATAATCTCATTTTGTCTTCTCAACAATCCTGGTTTATAGGTAGTTATCCTCATTCTTTTATCTCCATTTTACTGGTGATAAACTCAATCAGGCAAAAGTCAAGTGTTTTGCCTAGGGATGGACAGCTAATATGTATCTGAGGCAAGATTTGAACTCAGGTCTTCTGACTTTAGGTCAGGTGCTCTATTCACTGCCACCTAACTTAATATGTCACACAACCCCAGGGGTATATTAGATAGGCCTGCGATCAACCAAGATGGCCCTACCTCTTCCAAAAGGAGAAGGGATGGTAGAGCAGGGGATTTCCAGAAGAGTCCTATTATTTCACTCATTCTCTGCAAAACTGCACTCAAGTCAGAAGCAGAGGAATCATAGTACAGCAACAGTTTCTGGCATCAATACAGCAAGTATTCAAGGCTTATCAAACCTTTTGATAAACTTACCTATTGACTTCAGGTGTGAAGCAGTCAGAGCATAAAGGATGATTTCCTTCTATTTTCCCAAATAATTTTCCTACGTGTTGGTGGGGCTTCCTTCTACTTGAGCTTGGTCCCATTTTTTATACCATTTCTCTACACCTAAGCTGTTCTCATTTGCAGTTCAGATTTTCATGGTTCAAGAAGGTGTTCCCCATTTAAATATATTTATCTGTCAGCTAACACAGCTGCTTTTGGAAGACAGAAGCTCACAAAGCATAGTCATGATTCAGAATGACAGTACAGCTAACTCTCCTAAAAGTCTCATTTGGCTTGTCAGTAAGGCTTTTGCACATAAGCTGGGCCCACCAGGAAGAGCCACCCAAGTTCTGAAAACCATTATTGATGAAAAGATTTTCCCCCCTGAAGCTTCCAGGCAGAGCTAGATATAACATAGGCTTACTTTGGTTCTCATCTACTAAAAGACCAACACCCAACTTCTAAAGACATACCTCTTCCCTGAATCAAAGGGAAATAAGATTTCCAAAAGAGTTTCAGAAGGACTTAACTTACATGTCCAAGCAAGGGAGGAGGGCATATCACAATCTTTCCAGGGGCATAGTAGAAAAGGGCCTGACAGCCTATTACAGATGCTATGGACATGCTCATATATTACCAACTCACAAAAAGCAGAAGATACCACGAGCAGTATATTTACTGGAGTGCTCGTGAAAGAAATAACGAACCATAACAATGGCTTATCTATATGGCAATCTGAATTTATAGGAACAGTGGAAAGTATTGGGAAAGTTGACCTCATGAAGGTGGTGGCAAGACTTTTCTAAAGACTGGACTATTCTTCCTCATAAGGGCTACTTCTCTATCTCAGTATCTAGACATTTGACTATTAAACCCTTTGGATAATATAAAATCATATTTCTTAAATTGACAATTCAGGAACCAAACTTTACCCAATATAAAGAAAAAAGATTTATTAAAACAAACCAACAAACAATATCCCCCCTTTAGATTCACAGAAAGAATAAAAGATCAGTTTAAGATTCTAAGATCAAAACGTAGAATGTAGTCTACAGAGTACAGCCACATAAATGTTCTCTTTCCCTTCCACAATAAATTCTTCTGATCTTTGAACGTAGGTGATTAGAAGGCTGGTTCGGTTTACCTTCTGCTTTGTGTCAGGTCTTCTGCTAGGCACTGGAGGATACAAATTTTAAAAATGAAACAATCTCTTCTTTCAAGGAGCTTTCATTATTCTGAACAGGTGCCATTACTCTGAGAAGTCTGGAAGAGGGAAAAGTTTAAAGGGCGATAGAAATAATTCTGTTGGGGATACTGAGGCTAAATTTTTAGCAGGGTGTCTCAGGGATGATGTTCAAACATCAATTGTATATATGAGACTGGAGTTCAGGGGAAAAGTTAGGGCTGGATATCAGTTACCAAAGTGAAGGGCCATGACATTGTCTGGGGCCCTACGCCTTGACCCCCAAAGGCGGTATGTGATCCACTAATTGGAAAATGGAAAGACAGGTCACATTCCATGCTTGTTGAGATAACCAGTGGTGCACTTGTCTTCAACACAGATATGCTTGCCTTATTTTCTACCACTCTTCTTTCTTTCTCTGATGTTCAGGCTCCCAATCTCCACATTTCTGAGCTGGGTGTTATAAGGGCAAGCAAAGTGGGACTTTTTACTGTTTTTTCTTTTGGAGTGCTTCTCAGTACTAAGGCAATCAAGTGCTTTTGATTGACTCTTGTCTTTGTTTGTACGAAGGCCCACACCCTTTTGCTAATTACGTCACAAAAGATGTGAAGCCCTTGGGCCCTGAAAAAGGGTATATATATTCTGAGGGTAGCCGTTAAGCTAGAACTCTCAGAACTGTGGGAGGAGAGGTTTTCCTTTGGGGGCTCACTCATTGGAAGAGTATTCATGTGATTTGGCCAGACATAGACATTAAGGAGTCCCCTGGCTTTGAAAACCTAGATGTTGGTGCTTCTCTCTCTGGTAGTGTATGTATTGCTATGGTCAGACAGAAGCCTGTCTGTTGATTTGTGTTTATTTGCTCTGTTTATATACTTTCTGCTTGTAATTTCTGTTTGTGTTTTCTCTGAAGTTCAGGGTGCTGGTTTTCCCCCCTGAACTAAGTGAATGGCATATATATGTTTGATTAAAGTGAGATTGTAAACCCTTTAAAGTTGCTTTCCTTAGAAAGGCAGATCAAAAAATCTGTGCTAGCAGCCCTCTTATGTGATGGTGTTATTGGCCTTACACAGCCACAGTAGCTGCAAGTAACATTGTTATTACAGGTGCAGGCCCCTTAGAAGTACTTTTAAACTGTGTATTTTGATCACATATGGGGGGTGTCACATAACAGAATGTGGGGGTAGTGAAAAGTTTGACAACAGTAAAAGGTTTCTATATGTGCAATGACCAAAAATTCAAAATCAAATGCGTAATGAATCTGAGGTGTTTCTGGCAGTGCTTGCCTGTATTGCATTGTGTGATTTCACTACAGCCTTGGTTCTGAACACGCAAAAGTTTGCTGAGTTATCAAGTGTTTAAAATTTGAGTTTCCTAAAAATTGTTAAATGAATTTTGGCTTGGGATTAGAACAGAATTTCCAACAATTTCTGAAATGGCTCCTAAACATACTTCTGCCATTTTGTGTTATGTATGTATTTGAAGTGATGTTGTCAGCATTGATCATTATAAAATCAAAATATTGATCAACTCTGAAAAACATTGAAGATGTTCTTTGTCCTGTAGTATCAAATATTCTGCCAAGATTTAATTCTTTATGTAAAAATAAACAAGCACATCCATCTCATTAGTATGCAAATTTGCTTTCATCTTTGATAAATGGAAAAGTTTTATATATATATATATATATATATATATATATATATATATATCAAAGAATTATTTTAAAATAAATTTCTTTATGATTTATTATCAGTAAATGTTAGATTTGTATACATATTTTATATACCTATATACTTGGCGTTGCAAAAATTCTTGTGTGAAAAGGGATAGCAGTGGAAATGTTTAAGAAGCTCTCCCTTAGAGTAGTAATAACATTAAACTAACCACTCCCTACGTCACTTTGTGTATTTGTCCTTACAAGCCATGCTCAGTGCTTGTGACCAGTGATAAATGAGTAAAAGCCCCATCCCTTTTCCTTTAAGGTGTGACGCAATGAGTCGCAAAGGATGCATAGGCAGGGATTGATTGTGATAGGATCTCTGCTATCATGGTATTATCTTCCACTCCACCAAAAAAAATCCACAGACCTTCCAAACATCATTCTTACTTTCAAGGGCACTAGTATTTTTCATTCATTCAGTTTTTCACAGCCTCAGTGTCATCTTCAACTCTTTGCTCTCCTCTACCTCACATATCCAGTCATTTGCCAAATCTTGCCATTTCTACATAAAAAAGTATCTCTTGTATCTAACTCTTTTTCTTTACTCAGACAGCCACCATCTTAGTTTAAATTCTCTTTGCTTTTTGCCCAGGCTATTGGAATATGCTCCTAATTGACCTCTCTGCCTTAAGTGTCTCCCCTCTCTATCTCATTCCCCACCCAGCTGTCAAAATAATTTCCCTAAGTCTCCAATCTAACCATGTCACTCCCCTACTCAAACTCCAGTGACTCAAGGATCAACTACTATTTTGTCTTTATTTCATCCTTTTAAATGTTAATTTTGTTTACATTTTATAATATATATAATTAATAATGCACGAATGTAATTTATAAAAGACTAAATATGCACGTATTAAGGATAAGTACTCAATTTCTTTTTAAATTGTGTATGTGCATGATCAAAAAAGTTTGGAGACTGGTGGTGGTAATTTGGACTCATTGAAGCAGGTCACACAGAGAGAGTATAAAGAGAGAATTGGATAAAAATGGTCAGGACAAGGAAAGAAAGGGAGGATAAAGCAGTAGAATCTGAGAGAAGTTGTCAAAGGGATGGATGGAGAAGTAGAGGAGAGCAGTATGCAAAGGGAGGAGGTAGCCCATAGTGTGAAAAACTGTAGAAAAGACAACCAATTAATTAGACAAGCAGGATGGAGACTGAGAATGGGCCATCAGATGAAGCTACTGAGAAATTATGGGTGACCATAAAGGAAGCAATTTCAGTAGTTAGGGGGTCAGTAGTCAGACTGCAAGAAGTGGAGGGGTGTGTGGGTGATGAGGAAGTGGAGGTATTCAGTGTCAGTCTCTCTAGGAGTTAGGGAATGAAATGGAATTAAAATATAGGATTATAATTGGAGGGAATAGCAAGGACAAGTGAAGCTTATTATTATTCTTTTAAGGATAGGAGAGAAAAGATTATGGTTGTAGGGAGTCAGCAGTAGTGGGACAATGAGAGTGAGAAGAAATAAAGGACTGCATAAAAGAGAAAGCAGTTCTTTCTTATTCACAGAGAGAGGGAGAGTGGAACACCAGCTTGCAAAAGAAGCTAGCAGTTAATGGAGTTCACCTGTCATCAAAAAATTAACAATTGAAGCTGGAGGAAGAAGCAAAACCTCAAACTTTCTGCAGTTGACCCTATTTGGCAAACAAATGCAAGGTCTCTGACTACCGTAAGTGAGGGCTCACTACAGTTACATTGGTTGGTTGTTGTCCTTTGTTCATGAAGAGGACCAAAATGACATCACTATGCTAGAGTCAAATTAGAATATGTCCATTACAGTGTGGCTGATCAGACTAATATGAGCTTGGAATGTTCTACCACAAGTAGGGTGCAAATAGTCCATGTGAACATTTGGGGTAGATTCTCTAAATTTGCACATCTCACATTTCTTTTGAGGTGTTTCAATTCTGCTTTGCTCATAGAGCACAACACCTTCTCTGATGAAAACATGCCATACTGAGCAGTCCTGTGCCAGTATCTCCCATGTCACACTATTCCAAAATTCTTAAGAGAGACTGTGAGAGTGTCTCTGTGTAATGGCAAGCAGGGTGGGACTTTTTTCGTTTTTTGTTTTGGAGTGCTTCTCAGCACTAAGGCAATCAAGTGCCTTTGAGTCTTGCCTTTGTTTCGATCAAGAGTCTCTGATTGAATTGGGAGTCTTTAATAACCTGCTTAAGTCATGGGAAGGCCTAGGTCACATGGGTTTGAGTTGTATGGTTGTGATGCCCTATGACCCTGAAGGTGTGTGTGTGTGTGTGTGTGTGTGTGTGTGTGTGTGTGTATACGTATATATGTATGCGTGTGTGCATATACATGTGTATATACATATGTATATACACATGTATATGCACACACACACACACACACACACACACTCTAAGGTTAGCATTTTGCTGTGGGCTCATTCATTGGAAGAGTGTTGTTGTAGAGACTCTGGGTAGCTGTTAAGGAGCCCCCTGGCTTTGAAAACCCAGATGTTGGTGCTTCTCTCTCTTTTGTAACTATGTATTGCTTTGGTCAGACAGCTAGAAGCCTGTCTGTTGCTTTGTATTATTTGCTCTGTTTATATTTTTTTCTGTTTGTAATTTCTGTTTGTATTTGCTCTGAAGTTCAGGGTGCTGACTTTTCCCCTTGAATTAAGTGAATGACATATGTATGTTTAATTAAAGTGAGATTGTAAACCCCTTAAAGATGCTTTCCTTAGAAAAGCAGATCAAAGAACCTATGCTGGCAGCCCTCCTGTGTGCTGGTGTTATTGGCCCTACACAGCAACAGTAGCTGCAAGTAACATTGTTGTTACACCCTGTATCACTTCTTCTGACCACCACGTGAATGCTTGCTTTGCGTGAATTCTCCGTGAAATAGTCTCTTTGGCAAGCATACATTTTGCATTAGAACAATGTAGCCATCTCATTGGTGTTGAGCTCCCTGAAGCAGAGTTTGAATGCTTAGTAGTTCAAGAAAGGACACCAGTGCCTGGTGTCTAATCCTGCCAGGTGACCTTCAGAATCTTCCTAAGACAATTTAAGAAACGATAGATTACAGTTGAAGATCCATGTGGGAAGAATTCTTCCTTCTCACAGTAACCTATACTTGGGTTTATTTTTAGTTTTTTTAATCTTAAATTGAACCATATGTTTATCATCAGAAATAAGTGATAATAATAACACATTTCCAACACATGTTAAATATTGTAAAGTACTCTTTAGGCATTACCTTATTTGAGACTTACAAGAGACTTCTGAGTTAAGAGCTACTGGTGTTACTGTCTTTACCTTTTTCTTTATGAGGAGTCAGTTTCAGATAATTGATGTGATTTGTACTTGCACATGGTTATTCATCTCAAGTATTAGCTAAGATGTATTCAAGATGTGATTGGAACCTACCACTCAACACTGTTCCTTCTACTCACACTGCCTTTTTAGGTAGTGATCATTCACCTCTTTAGTAAAGGCTTTTTTTGAAATAGAAAAAGCATGAGAATTTAGAGCATATTTCTGTCCTCAGGAATCCATACCTTCAATAGTCCAAACCAGGTAGCTTGCAAAGGCTTTGGCTCTGGGATCAGAGCAAGAGGAATCAAATCTCATTTCTTATGATTACACTTGTGTGACCCTAGGCAAGCCACTTACCTCCCAAAGACTCATTTTCCTTACTTGTACAATGAAGAGTTTGGCCTAAATAAACACTGAGGTCCCAATTCTAAATCTAGGACTACTAGGCATGGTACCTGAAAGGAGATGTTGACATTATCTATAGAGTTCACATAACACGAAATGTCAAATATTTCTTTTAGCTTGTGGACACAGTTACCTAAAATATTGACAGAATTTCATATCCAATGCTTATCCTTTCCAGGGGTTCTTTTTTGAGTTTAAATCATGATTTATTTATTAAAAAGTTTTAGTTTTCAACATTAATTTTCACAAGAGTTTGAATTATGAATTTTCTCCCCATTTCTACCCTCCCTTCTCCAAGATGGCATATATTCTGATTGCTCTGTTCCCCAGTCAGCCCTCCCTTCTGTCACCCACTCCCCCACATCCTCTTTTCGCTTACTTTCTTGTAGGGCAAGATAGATATTTATGCCCCATTGCCTGTATATGTTATTTCCTAGTTGCATGAGAAAACTTTTTTTTTGAACATCTTCTTTTAAAACTTTGAGTTCCAAATTCTCTACCCTTTTCCCTCCCCACCCACCCTCCCTAAGAAGGCAAGCAATTCAACATAGGCCACATGGGTATCATTATGCAAAACCTTCCACAATACTCATGTTGTGAAAGACTAACTATATTTTGCTCCTTCCTATCCTATCCCCCTTTACCCAGTTTTTTCCCTTGACCCTGTCCCTTTTCAAAAGTGTTTGCTTTTGATTACCTCTTCCCCCATCTGCCCTCCCTTCTATCATCCCCTCTTTTTATCTCCTTCCTCCTTCTTTCCTGTGGGGTAAGATACCCAACTGAGTGTGTATGTTATTCCCTCCTCAGGTCAAATCTGATGAGAGCAAAATTCACTCATTCCTCCTCACTTGCCCCCTCTTCTGTTCTACAGAACTGCTTCTTCTTGCCACTTTTATGTGAGATAATTTACCCCATTCTGTCTCTCCCTTTCTCCCTCTCTCAATATATTCCTCTCCTATCCCTTCATTTGATTTTATTTTTTTAGATATCATCCCTTCATATTCAACTCACTCTGTGCCCTCTGTCTACATATATATGCATATGTATATATATACATACATATGTGTGCATGTACATATATACATATATATGTATATATATGTATGTGTGTGTATATATATACATATATATATACACACACATACACACACACACATTCCCTTCAGCTACGCTAATACTGAGGTCTCATGAATTATACACATCATCTTTCCATGTAGGAATGTAAACAAAACAGTTCAACTTTAGTAAGTCCCTTATGAATTCTCTTCCTTGTTTACCTTTTCATGCTTCTCTTGATTCTTGTGTTTGAAAGTCAAATTTTCTACTCAGCTCTGGTCTTTTCACTGAGAAAGCTTGAAAGTCCTCTATTTTATTGAAAGTTCATATTTTGCCTTGGAGCATAATACTCAGTTTTGCTGGGTAGAACTGCTTGTAGAGTAGAGAGTACTTTGTCCCAAGCTTGAGGGGCTGTGCTGCTATTTTCAGAGCTACTTCTACACAGCAAGCTCTGCCACACTAGCACTCCTCCTCCCCCAAGAACCACCAACCTGCACCTGACTTAGATCTTAAGCAGGCTCTGCACTCCCACTCTGATCTGCCACTTAATTTCTCCCACCAGGTGGGCCTGAGGCCAGAAGCAACTGCAGCTGTAGTTCCATAGCTGCACCCCCCTCGACCCCCCCCCCCCCGCCCCCCTGCCCCAGGGCAGTGGCCGAACTGCAAACTCCTTTCACTCTGTCCCCCTGCAGCTTTTCCACTAACCTTCTCTGTTGTCTTTGGTGTTTGTGGGCTGAGAAGTCTGCAACTGCCACAGCTCACTGATTCAGGGTGCTAGGTCCTGTTTCACCCGGCTCCAGGTCTGGTTGGTTCTGCTGCTGCCCACTCTGGGCTGTGCTCCTCTTTGCTCCCAGCTCCATGTGCAATAGACCTCACCCAGTGACCATCCAGGCTGTCCTGGGCTGGAGCCCTGCTTCCCTCTGCTATTTCTTGTGTTCTGCAGTTGTAGAATTTGTTCAGAGCCATTTTTTATCCATGTTTGAAGGGTCCTGGGGGAGAGCCCTAGGCAAGTCCCTGCTTTCCAGCCGCCATCTTGGCCCTTTCCAGGGGTTCTTAACTGGGAGTCCAAAAATATTTTGATAACTGTATTTCAATATAGCTGGTTGCTTTTGCAAGCATAAGTATTTTATTATAGGCATTTAAAAACACCATGGACTTTACCTGAGTGCCACAAAAAATTCTTAGCATTGTAACCTAAAGTTTGAAGATAAGAAGAGAAACTGAGTCAAGTAGAGGTTAAGTGACTTGCCCAAGGTCACGCAGCTAGTAAGCATCAAAGGTTAAATTTGAACTCAGACCGTCCTGAGGTATTAAAATATAAGGTGGAATTGGTGAGTAGTGTGAACTTTAATTTTTCCAGAGACTTTTTTGTGCCCATAATATACATGTGCAGTGGATAGAATACAAGGCCTGGAGTCAGGAAGACTCATCTTTCTGAGTTCAAATCTGGCCTCACACATTTACTAGCTATGTGACCCTGGGCAAGTCACTTAACTTTATTTATCTCAATTTCTTTACCTGTAAAATGAGTTGGAGAAAAAAAATGGCAAACCTTTCCAATATGTCTGCCAAAAACACCCTCGAATGGGTCATGGAGAGTTGGATGTGACTGAAACAACTTAGCAGCAAAGAATGCTGCACACATGTATTTGTCTCCTCTGTTAGAATATAAGTTTCTTGTGAGTAGGGCTTATTTTATTCTGTGTACCTATGTCCCCAGCAGATAGTACAGTGTTTTCTTGCATACAGTGAACACTCTTGTTCATTTATTGTTTTTTTTTTTTAGGTCTTTAAGTCACTTTGGTTATATGCTCAGTAGAAGGATTATTAAGGATATGAACGGGTTAGTCCCTTTCCTCACATAGTCCCAAACTCTTCTTTGGCCCAAGATGTTGCGATGTAATAAATTTTGGAAACTACACTGTTTACCAGGTCTATCTAGGGAGATTAGATAGCAGGCTTTTCAAAACCTTTTGAAATAAACCACTACACTATTCATTCTGGAATATTTATTGGGCTATGTTTTTTTTTTTGTTTCTTTTTTGGAGGATGACCCTCACTTGTCTTTGTGAGAAACAAAGTTATTTTTGAAATCTCCAAATTCAATACCCAGTTCACTTAATGAAGAGGGATAGGTTTTTATCATACTAGCTTTATTGTAGTCTTTTAATTTCAGATGCTCACGAGACAAAGTAGACACCAATGTTTGAAGATATATTGCCCATTTAATCCTTTGGGGAATGGTAATTAATTGCTAGCTCTCTGCTTTGTTTCCCCAATAGAAAACAGAACAGAGTGAAAACAGAGAAATTGAAAGTGCTGTAGTGGATTTATCTTCCCTGGAAAGCAAAGTAGGAATTGCAAAAGACAGAAATCTGCATTTATGCACGGTTTTAAGATCATCAGCACAAATAGTTCTTATGATGTTCCATTTCTCTAATCACCAGAAAAAATGCGTAGTTTCCTTGCAGCTTTTGTGGCTCAGCCAATTAAAATTCCACCTTTGCATAGTTTCAGTCATAAAAATAAAGAGAATTAGAAATAAAATAAAAATCAAGGTTTGACATCTTACTGTGTCATACAGCCGAATATGCTAGTGTGAAAAGTTGCTTTTGATCAAAACAAAACAAGAAATGAAGGAAACAGTTTTTAAACATAACTGGAATTTTGGAGTATGTATTGAGTGTTACTGACTGATTTTTTTTTGCAATACAGATAACCTCAAAACACAGACATATATACACACATACAACACCACTTCAGAGAAAGAGATTAATGGGTGCTAAGAAGACAGTTAAATTCAAGGACTTGATGTAGAATGAACAGAGTACATTCATATAATAGAATACCCAGAGTCTAGAATTTTCACACTTGAATTACTCCAATGAACAGTTACTTCAATTTTTTTAAAGCTTGATACTTCTGCAACAACATGC
The DNA here is from genome assembly GCF_011100635.1 of Trichosurus vulpecula. Lineage (NCBI taxonomy): Eukaryota > Metazoa > Chordata > Mammalia > Diprotodontia > Phalangeridae > Trichosurus > Trichosurus vulpecula. The sequence goes on along the minus strand of NC_050576.1, from coordinate 292,874,988 downwards.
TATTTGATCACAAAAGAATATGTCTTAGGGCAGTTCAATGTGAAAGAAGTGAATAACAAGCATTTATTAAACAGATACTAAGTGCTGGAGACACAAAGAAAGGCAAAACACTTTAATCCCCGACTTTCCCTCCCTCCAGCTCACACTCTAATGGAGGACACACCGTGCAAACAACTATGTACATGTAAAGATATATACAAGGTAGATGGAAAGTATTCTCAGAGAGAAGTCCCTAACATTAAGAAGACTGTATCATGAAAAAAAGTCCCAAACTATTGAGCAGAGATGGTTTTTCCTAGTTTTCCTCTACCTGTTTAGCCATAAGGTCAATGGACCCCTTAGTTGAAATTTTAACAGTCTGTGTGATCTCTAGAGGATTGCGTAGCACTTCTTCTGGGCAATTTCCTCAACTTGGTAATTATAGATTAGCAGGCTGGGTCCCCCAGAGTGTGGCTACTTTCAGGTTCAAGGGGTACTCTGTGAGTCCATGTTCCTAAAACTATAGCTTTTGTACCACCATTGATGAGCTTTCCCTTAATAGTCAACCAGCAGACATTTACTTGTGGATGGCAATAGAATTGATTTACATTTGCCAGCATGGCTCCTTCTGGCTGTCCATGATGGTAGCAACTGCTGTGTGTGTGTGTGTGTGTGTGTGTGTGTGCGCGCACGTGTACACATATATGCGCAGATATATCCTTTTAAAGTTTGCATAATGCTTTATACAAAACATCTTATTTAAGCCTCACTACAACCTGTGAATTAAATACAAACATTTCAAGAGAACATTAAAAGTATTTTTCCATGGTGCTCTGGTGGTATCATATGTTCCATTTTTTCTCTAGGAGTCTCAAATGTTCCTCTTGTTACTTATAAGACAGCAGACTATTTTATGTACAAATACACCCCATTCCTTTTTTTGCCTTTTCCTTGGCCCACAAGATAATGATTCTGTCTTCAGTTTTTAAATTCACATTCATAGTCTTTACATTTGAGAATATTCTGTATTTATTCTTTCTCTCCTTCACAAACATTTAGTTAGCCTCAGAATTTTTCTCAGGCTTTAAAGGAAAACCAACTTCCTTTAAATTATCTAGTCTGTCATTCTTCACTCTCACTCCCCCAAATGCCCTAAGCAAATATTCTCATAACAGAAACTAACATCTCAGGGTGGCTGCTAAAAACTTATTTTTTTCCTAGAGCTGAGTGAAAAGAAATTCTAAAGGAAAACTACCTAATTTTACAGCTGGAAGGAGTTATATCCTAGGGGCCCCAGAGAAGGATGAAATCTCCCCAATGGCGGTGAGCCACCATACTTCATTGTCTCAATGTATTTTTAAAAATGCGAGCAAAGGGGAAAGATGGTGGAACAGGTCAGAAAATTCCAAGCTCTCAAGATTTTCCCCACAAAAGAGAGGAAATAGCTCCTCAGGGCTAATATTGATCAGTGAAAATAAGTAAGAGTAGGGGCAGAAAAGGGTCATCCTGGAACAATTGGAGAAGATCTGAAGAAAAGTCCCAGGATGAGGTTTGGTCCCTGTGAAGAATAAACACCTCTAGGCTAAGTCCTAGGTCTGCTTAAACAACAAGTGGCAAGCTCTGGAGGTAGCTGGGTTGGCAGGCTGCCTCAGCCTTAGTGGCAGGAACTTTTACCTCCAGGACAGTATGAGGAGTTGGGCATCTGAGCCAGGGAAGATTGAGGGAACCTCTGTTGATGAGGAATGCCAGACCCAGTTGTGCTGCAGAGGTGTGGCCCTGGTGAGAAGGAACTAGAACATGCCCTGGTGAATGCAGAAGCAGTGAGGTGGGGACACTGCTGGCTATGAGCACTTACAGGAAGCTGGAGGTCTTGGTTCCAGTTCCAGAAAGTTGGCCAATTAGAAAAGGAGATCCAGAATCTTAAGGAAGAAAACAAGTCCTTGAAAATCAGAATTGAGCAAGGAGAAGCCAGAGAAATTACAGGAGATCAAGAAAAAACACAAGAGAATGTGAAACATCTCATAAGAAAAATGACTAAACTAGAGAACAATCAAGAAGAGAAAACATAATAATAATTGGACTACTTGAAAGCTATGATCAAAACAAGAATCTTGATACAATAATACAAGAAATAATTAAAGAAAATTGTCCTGAAGCATTGGAACAAGAGGGGAAAGTAGAAATAGAAAAAAAAAAAACACTGATCACCACCTGAAAGAGATCCTATGAGGAAAACCCATAGGACTATTATTCTCAAATTCTGAAACACCCAGTTCAAGGATAAACTATTATGAGCAACAGGAAAAAACCCCAATTTAAATATGGTAGTGCCACAATTAGAATCACAGAAGACTTAGCAGCAGTGACACTAAAAGACGGCAGGTCTTGGAACACCATAAAACAAAGAGCAAAAGAACTGGGGTTCTGGCGGAAAATATCATACTCTGCAAAGCTAAGCAGAATCCTGAATAAAAAACACTGGACATTTAATAAACTGTCAGGTTTTCAAGACTTTGTTTTTAAAAAAAACAAACAAATTTGAACTTAATAAAAGATTTAACACAAAAGAGCCAAGAGAAATATAAGGTACATACTAAAGACTAATTACAAGGGATTCAATAAGGACAGACTGTTTACCTTTTATGTATGTAAAGTGTATGTCTAAGATTGTTGTTAGTAATTGGATAGTTTGTAAGAAAAATTGGGGTAGACCTGAGTATGATATGACTTTACAAATAAAACCATGTAGGAACAGCTAAAATGAGTTTTGTACAAATGAGGTACAAGAGGAAGAACAGAGGAATTAGATGGGGCAAGTGGGCTGTTCCAGAAACCTACTTTCACTGGGAATGGGTTCAAGAGGGAATAATACATATATATCTAGAAGAGTGTAAAAGTCTTTTAAATTCAGAAAGAAATAAAATGCTAAGGGGATGGGGGAAGAGGATAGGGGAGGGATCTCTAGAGGGGAGGGTGAGGGAATAGGCAACAGGAGGGGTATTGAAGGGAGTTTAGATTAATGGGAATGAGGGGACAAGGGGAGGGATCTTTAGAGGGGAGGGTGAGGGAATAGGTCAAAGAGAGGGTATAGAAGGGTGTTTAAATTTTAGGGAATGGGAGGATAAAGGAGGGATCCTTGGAGGGGGGCTAAATTAAGTAATAGGAGGGCAAGGTAAAGGGTCAAAGTAAAGTAGAGGAGTTAGAAGGGATAGGAAATGAGAGATATGTACAAGCATAAAAACAAAGATCAGAAGTAGAATTTGTTATGGAATGTATACATCTATATATCTCGGTAAGTATGTATATGTATGTATATACATCTATCTATATATGTATTTATATATGTATGTATGTATATATAAGTATACACATCTCTATATCTACATACAAATATATCTGCACTTAATTGAAGCCTTCTGGGTTGGGGAAGGAAGAGGGAAAAAGAACAAAGTAAAAAGTGCACAGCAGAGAACAAAAGAAAACTAACAAGGAAGCAAAGATGGACAGCTCTCAACACAACATATAGTATTTATTATATAGGCTTTTTTGAAATGAAAATTTATTGTTGTATATTTTGAATCCTCTCCTACGTTCTGCTGTGTACATGACATGTTTTTTTTTCTTTTCTCATTTTGTATTCCAATATTTAAGTTTATAATATTCTTCCTTTTCTTATTGTATATCTAAGTTTCAGTAATAAAAAAAAAACAAAAAAAATGCAAGCAAAGCTATTTAATACAGATGCACGTAAGGTAGGGAATTATATAATACTTACAGCTTATAGAAAACAAATGTCCTTGTCCACCTAGTGACAGGGTGAATGTTTGGCTTTATCTTCATCAAATCCATTATCCTGTATGTCTCAAGGAGAAGCTCTGGGAAATTTGAATTCCCCACTCAGTTGGCCTCACCTGGAGATACCATAAAGCACAGATTATTAAAATGTTAAAAATTAAAACTGTACAAATATAATTGGTTTCCTTTAATATCCTATGCATTTTAATAATAATAAAATTATAACTAACATCTGTCACTTTTAGGCTTGCAAAGTGCTTTTATATGTTAAAGCTTTTGATTTTATTCACTTGAAAATTCTTCTGAAAAGGGATCTATATGCTTTACCATGCTGTCAAAGGTGTTGAAAAAGTCATATTTTTTTAATATAAAATATTTTGTTTGTGCCTCACTATAACCTGGGAGGTAAATACACATATATATCAAGAGAACAATAAGAGTGTCTTTCCATGGTGCTCATATGTTCCAATCGTGAAAAAGTCAAGAACCCTTTCAATAGAAGGCATGAAAAGGTAAGTGGAGATTAGGGTGCCTAGATGCTAAATCTGGAGGCAATACTTGTACAATTTTAAAGTTTATCACCTGGGTGTTTGGGTAAATGGGTGTGCAAGACTGTATAGTCACTCTGTTTCAGTTTGGGAAAGGGAATGGAAAGTAAGATGGGAGGTGCATTTCTGCTTGTCTTGGGGGTAATTACAGATCCAGAATTGGAAGGGACCTCCAAAGCCATCCAGTCCAATCTCTTCATTTTGTATATTAGGAAAGTGAGGCACAAGGAGGTTAGGTGATGTATCCAAGGTCATACAGGTAATAAGCATCCAGAGCCAGTGTTCTGATTCACTGTCCCACACTGGGTGCTCACTTCTCTAAGGCCAGAGGTTGGAAGAGCTGTACTACAAGGGAGAAACCAAAACCAGGGTATGGCATTGTGTTAGAGCAGAATGTAGGGATGCTGTGTCTGACCAAGCTAAGGAAACTCAAGTGTCCCAACATGCTGCAGGTCTGGTCTTTGAGTAGGATACTACTAAGAGATCAGCAGAAGAAGATATCAGCGCCACCTACTGGGAGCTTGTGAGAAGCCATAGAAAGAATATTAAGCATCTCAGGTTAAGAGCAGCAAAAGATAATGGATATCATCTGCTGGATGGGGCCTGTGGTCCTCAGGACTGTGGAAGAACTCTGATAAAGAGCAAGGAACCCTGATATTTGCTTGGAATCACAGAGAACTGCATTTCGATTGATGAACCACAGTATGTAGGTGCCCCAAGGACCCATGGAAGAGAATGATAATGAGTGATTATAGATAACTTTGCTGGGACTGTGGAGAATCTCAGTAGGAGAAACATACTAAATATCCCTGTTAGAGATGATATGTTTTTAAAGCTTTATGCAGGTCATGACTGTGATTAAATTCATACGTGGAGAATTGTTTACAGGCAGGTATTGTTACTTTTTACGAGTTCCATCATGAACTCTGTTGTTTTAACCTATAAATAAACATGTACATTTTTTGACCCTTGTGAATTTGTTGCTTTTAAAGGGTGGACTTGACATGCAGGATTGGGTTTGATAGTAAGGTTCTCAGATGATCTGTGTGGGAAAACTAAGAAATCTCTCACTGGATATCTAGGCCTTTTATATAATGTGAGACCCTCTGACACGAGAGTTACACATGTAGTAATGTAGCAAAGCATTGCGATTATACTTTGATTAAATTCTATAAATATTTATTAAGCACATATGATAAGTGGGGGCAATATGACAAGTGGAGCTTGGGATAGAAAGATTAAAAATAGCAGTACCTGATATACTCTAGGAGCTTATATTATTAGGGAATAAATAATATCTATATATAGGTTAGGATGAGCTAAGTGAGAGAGAATATATCAGCAGCACACATTTAAGGTTAGAATGGCTCGGTGGATAGAGTGCCAGGTCTATAGTCAGGATTATTCCTTTTCCTAAGTTCAATCAGGTACCTACTAGCTTGTGACTCTGGAAACATCACTTAATCCTCTTAGTCTCAGTTTCCTTATCTGTAAAATGAGCTGAAGAAGGAAATGGCATACCACTCTAGCGTCTTTGCCAAGAATACCCAAAATGGGGTCATAAAGAGTCAGACATGACTGAAAAATGACTAAAACATCAAGGTAGAACCTTACGGGGCAAAGGGGATACTCTGACAAAGTACTGTAAGTAAATCTGAGGAAGAAAAGAATTTTTTTGGCTAGGGTTAGGAAGATCATGAAAGGCTTCATAGCACAGATGGCATGTCAGCTAAGCCTTGAAGAAAGAGAAAAGGATTTTGGTAAGTAGAGATGAAGAGGGAGTACATTCTAGACATGGAAGATGATTTGTACCAATGGGTAGAAATGGGAGATGCTTGGTTGAATTTTGAAAAGAACCAACAATTGAGTTTGACTGGAACATAATGTTTATGATGTGAAGAAATATGAAATAAGAGTAGAATGGTAAATCGGAGTTGGATTTGAAGGGGAGAGTCATAACAGCAATAATAAATAACAACACTTTAAGATTTGCCAAGCCATATTAAGTCATTTGATCTCAAACTCAAGGCTTAGAAGCTTTTATTTTATGCCATTGGCATTTATGCCATAGGCCATTCAGCATTTTTGAGTCAGGGCTATCACATGGCTAGATATGAGCGCTAGACATATTATTTTGGCAGCTGAGTTTTCAGGGAAACGTGAGAAAGCTATTCTAATAGATAATAGCATAAGTAAATAGAAAGGAATAAATGTGAGAGATATGCACAGATGGAACTGATAAGATTGGGCAACTGAGTCACTGCTGAGAGCAAAATGGAAGGAAGACTCAGAGATGGTTCTGTATTTTTAAGCCTTCCTGTAATAATAAGACAAGTAGTGCAAAGAATAGAGTGCTTGAATTGATAGAGGGAATTCCTCAATGGAAGTTCCCTACACCGGTGAAATCACAGTTTGGGTAAAAAAAACCTCAGTTTCTGAGAGAAAAGTGCTTTACAAAGTACTATAAATGTGTGAACTACTATTTCCTTCTCTTTACATTTTTTCTCATTCTTTAAAAATCTAATTAAAAAGCCACCTCTGATTCACTGTTTCTTCCAGTTGATAACAACCTTTTCCCCCACCCCCACCTTCACAAAGCACTTTATTTTGCCTCATTAATTATGTATTACTCATGTCTAATTTTGTATTTTGACTAATTGTCATGTCTTTGTACTCCCTATAGCTGTAAACTTAGTGAGTTCACAGACGATTTTCTTGTATGGGGGGCACTTATATGGCTCTGGGGCCACTCTATCAATCCTAACTCTACTGGCAGGTCAGGTCCTCAGAGCCAGGCTACTGCTTTACCTCCTCTCAGAATTCCAAGCATAACTCAGAGGGGCTGGAAAATGTTTTCTGTAGGACTTTTTCCCCTAATACTCACTAGCTCCTACTGGAATGACTCCCCCCATGGTTATCAGTTGATATTAATTAGTCATACTTAGTTAACTTTTAGAAAGAATATTTACTAAGAACAGTTGGTTAAGAACAATTTCTGTGGCATTGTTTTCCTGCCAGTACGTGTGGAGTCCAGGAGAAAACAGGTTTAAGCTTAGAGCATATATAGCAAAATGGGGTCGTTCACAACTCCTGGAAGTGCTTTTTCTGGAGTCCTCAAGAATGTTTTCTTGAGGTATGGTGTAGCTTGTAGGTTGTAGAGTCTCTTCAGTTAACTTAAGTGGAGTGTGGTAATTTAGTTAAATGACTCAACTGTTCTTTTTCCCCACATGTCAGTCAGTCAGCAAGCAATTTATTAAGTGACTATTATGTTCCCAGTACTAAACTGCTAAATTCTGAAGATGCAGAGAAAGATAAGAGTCCCTTCTCTCAAATGTGAGGTTCAAGATTACCCAATTTGCAAGAAAAACCACTGAGGCAGAGCTCTGAGCCAATAACCCTTTCTTAAAGGGACCAGATTCCATCAATGAACGGGACCTTGGATCTTCATCATAATATGATATGTATCCTCTCTTCTGGGCTTTAGTTCTATAGTGCTTGATATCCAGAGACCCAGAAAAGTAAAAGTAAAATACAGGTCTTATTGGTTGTTAGACTTTGCTTTTGACTCTCCAGGAGGGCCAGAAATGATGCATCAGCATGGTTGGTCCCAGCATGAACAAGGTAAGGATTATCTCTGCTGATGAAGTGGTCATAAGATGGTCCCTTCCTCATACGGGGGAAGAGAGGGTGGTTTGGAGGTACAAAGATAAGTTGGAGGACTTTCCATATCATGTCACGATATCCCACCCATGCTGGGTTTGGTCATCAGCATTGTTAGCAAGTGAACTTAGTAAATACAGAGTGAGCAGTGAATGTAACGGTTTTACAGTTTGAGGCCTAATATGAGAAAAAATCTATTTATCTAATTATCCTTATATGACATAAGTAAGACCTAAAACATATTGAAAAGTTCTCAATATGGCAAAGTTTTGGGAGAATTGTGCAGAATGGCCAAGCATGGATGGGTTATTAACCCTAAAACTCCATAGTTGTCTGGATCTCCCATATCCAAGAGATCCCCGGTCTATCAGAGTATTTGAGAGAATATTCTCTGTTTTCTTTATGGAACTTGAAATGATTGGCCATTCCTTCTTTCATGAAATATTCCTCCCTTGACTTATATGGCAGTACATTATTTGAATTCTCTTACCTTTTTACCTGCTTCTTCCCTGATTCTTTTACCCTAAATGTCAGCGTCCCACAAGATTTAGTCTTCAGTCTTCTGTTTTCTTCACCCTACATTTTTCCCTCAGAAAATTCATTCTTTTCTATCCCTTCAGCTACTGCATCTATACAGGGCATTTGGATAAAGACCGGAGCTGCAATTCCATTGATACAGGGAACTTCCCAGGTAAGGATTCTTCCTCCCCCAGTGCAGGTTATCACCTTCTTTGCTCGAATTAATTTCTAGTCTTAGGGCGCTGCCAAGGGCACCAGGAGGTTAAGTGATTTGTCGGGGTCACACAGCCAGGATGAATCATGGTTGAGACATGAACTCAGGTCTTTTAGGTTTCCAGGGCTGTTCTATATCCATTCTGCCTCAGGAAATGATTCCCAAATTTATACTTCTTGTTCTGAACTCGGTCTTCCATTTCCAACTACATTTTTTTCCTTTTAAAAATGTTTTATTTTTAATTTATGGAATAAAAAAGCATTTCCATAACATAGTACAACAAAAAGATGATTGCACACAAAACTGCAAATCTGCTATGTACAACTTGCTATTCCTTTCACATACGCAGCAAAATTATCATTCTACCAACAATGCATTAGTGTCCCATTTTGTCCATATCCCCTCCAATATTTGTCATTTTCCCCTTCAATCATTTTAGCCAATCTGGTAGGTGTAAAATGATATCTCAGGGTTGTTTTAATTTTCATTTCTCTAATCTGTAACAATTTAGAGCACTTTTTCTTGTGACTGTAAATTGTTTTGATTTCTTTATTGGAAAATTGCCTGTTCATATCCTTTGGCCATTTCTTACCTTTTTAGATATCTGTCACCATGACCTTGGAGTTCGACTTGTCTAGAATCAAGCTCATCATCTTCCACAAACCAGATTCCCTTTATTTGACTTTCACATTTCTCTCGGTGTTATCATCAGTCTTTCCATCACCCACAGTAAGACAGGTTAGGGTAGGGGTCATTTTTGACTCCCTTTTCTCCTTTACCCTTATAACCATTAAATCAATAGGTCTTAGAGAAACCTTCTTTATATATTCTTTTGTATCCATCCCTTTCTTTCCATTTCCATGGCCACATCCCTTGTTCAAGCCTTGACTTATCAGCCCTGCATGCTGGGACAATCATGACAGGGCCACAATTTCTCATAGACATCCTCTGAGTCCTTCTTGGACACTCCTGATGGGTTCGTCATTCTAAAACACTGATTTGGTTGTGTTACCTCATGCAAAGAAAAACAAAACAAAATTCATTAGCGTCCTGCTGCTTTATAGCAGGGGATTTTAACCTTTTAAGTCATAGAATCACACATATGCAGACATGCACAGACGCATGTACACGTATATGTATATACATGTATGTATGCACACATATGTACCCACCTACATATACCTACCTACATGTATACCTATGTATATACATACATACATGCATGCTTACGTATACACACAACCTACAGACATGTATAGGGAATCCTGATCCAGTGCTAGTGTTTTAGTGATTTTATATATATGTGTATATATATATACATCCACAGATACACACACATATAATATATGTAGGTGTGTACATATATATATATATATATACACACACGGCACATGCTGATGAAACAGTATTGGCCCTAGTTCTAGTCTATGATCCCTGTTGCCTGAGGACTAGCAATGCTGAGATATAACAGCAACGAAATCATTGACAACAATAGGTCTGGGCAGATGATTTCACTGGTCTGAGGTGCTCCCAGTCTGGAAGATACAAATCAGCAGCCACTCTACTGTCCTATACCTCTATTTGCTTCAGTTTTCTCAGGTGTAAAATGAGGATAATAATGTTTCCTGTCTCCCAAGGTTGTTGTCAGGACCTAATGAGATAATATTTGTAAAAAAAAACTTAGCCAAGTACCTGGGACATAGTAGGTGTTAACAAATAAGTTTTTTTCTTCCTTCCTTATTTTAAAAGGTGGAGGTGAGGAGAGAAAGCATTCTGGGCATGACAGACAGTCTTTACAAAGGTGCATAAACTGGAAAAAAATGTGTACGGGCAATGGAAAGTAGACCAGTGGTTTTCAAATGTTTAAAGAACTCTCATTGTGCTGATTTCTCCTTTTCAGTGAGCAGTTGGGGCACATTAATGGGGCAGGGGGGATAGGATGACTGGAGACTCCTGAATGTGTATGTACTTGCTGTTGTGAGCTGATTCAATTCACCAGCACACCTAGCCAGAACTAGGGGCATACTCTTCGGGAACTATCAGAATAGACTCATCAAGTGATGGAAATTGTTGAGTTGTTACAGAAAAAAAGAAAATTCATTTATGAGGCCCTTATTATTTGCTCTATCATGCAAAATGCTAGGCACATAAACAGGGAAAGCCAACCAGCCGTGCTTGCAAGGAGTTTACATTCTAATCAGGGAAGATAACATATAAAAGAAAGTTCACTTTTAGGGCAGACGTAAAGGTCCAGGAGTCTCAAAGGTACAAAATAGTAAGGGGATGGAAAGAAGCAGGGGTATTTGGAGGCAACTATGGTGCCAGTGGATGAAGGGCTGGGCCTGGTGTTAGGAAGACCTGAATTCAAGTCCAGCCTTAGACACTTACTAGCTGGGTAACAGTAAGATGACTGTTGGAGATCTGGCTGACATAAGTAGGACAGACAGTAAGTCCTTGACTTCCTAAGGTGACAGAGTAGATGGTAATGCCTAGTAATTCTCTATCTTACTGGAAGGAATAGTTTCGTGACATCAATATCATTCAAGAAACGGGAGCACTCAAGTAGCGTGGATGGGTTCTGGGTGCTTAGGGTCAGGGAATGGAACGAGGTGGGTTTCTTTTCATTTTATTTTGCTTCTTATAAGAAGCATTGTCATCCTAATAATACTTCGCATTTCCATGCTGTTTGAAGGCTCAAGAAGCACTTTACATATGTTATTCCATCGGATGTTAATGCCAATTCTGTGAGGTAGGTGCTATTATTATCTGTCCATTTTATCGGTGAGAAACCTGGGGTTCAGGGTGATTCTGTATCTTGCTTAGGGTCAGATAAATAGCATGTTATCAGAGATGGAATTAAACCTAGGTCTGTCTGACTCCAGTGCTTTATCCACTATGCCAAACCAAGCATGGGCCAGATTCTATTTTCCATTTCTTTATGACACCAATCCAGTCCAGTGTCTGGTACATAATAAGCATTCAATAGATTTTTCTGTTGATTACTATTGATGATTGAGGAAAAACTCTTCAAGTAATTGGAAAAATAATTCACTTTTATCAGTCATAGAATATTTCTGAATGTATAAAACACCCTGAAACAAATAGCATCTTCTAATTGACAGCAATTTGTCAGTATCAGCAAAATATGCCCCTGGTTTTTTAAATTCCCAAGAATACACTTGAGCTATAGAACAGTCGTCTGGCATACCCAAAATAACACAATATACAATTTTGGATCTCTACAAACTCTCCTGTTTGAACCTACGGAATGAAAGCGCCTTCTTTGTGCACGGTTGGGAACAATAACACTGAGTTGGAGACTAGTTCAGACAGTGTCGAGATCTGTGATAAGATTTCTGCTGGAGTAGTTGACAGAGTCTTCTGATCTTGGACTCAACAGTAACAGATAATGCCAAAATACTTCTGCCCAGCTATGCTATTTACAGAAAAGAGGGACAACATCCCTTTTAAAGATCATAAAGTATCTCAAACTAATTATGTTCAGTTCTTTACAGGTTCATCCTTCATTTTTAAAGGCAAGTAACTAATAAGACTAATAATAAAAATAACCATCATTTATATAGTGCTTTGCACTATATGAACCTATATAGGTTTGCAAAGTGCCTTCCAGATATCATTCACATTTCATCCTCATAAGAACTCTAGGAAGTAGATGCTATCATTATTCCCATTTTACAGATGAAGAAACTGAGGCAGACACTGGTTAAGCATCTTGTTTAGGGTCACACAGCTAGAAATCATCTGAAATTAGATTTGAATTCAGGTCTTCTTGACTCTGGGTCCAGCACTCTGTGCATTATGGCACCACCTAGCTGCCTAGACTAGATTAGAATTTCTTATACACAGAAACATTTTGATCGATTGATTGATTTTGGGGGGAGGTAATAACCAAGGAGAGAGAACTTTTATAAGTCAAAGTTGATAGAAATTATAGACTGGGTAGCTGGAGTTGGTTGAGTCCTTGGTTTGTTACTTACTAGTTCTGTGATCTTGAGGAAATTCCTTCACCTCTTTGGTCCTCAGTTTCCTCAACTGTAGAATGAGGCAGTTGTATGAGATACATGCTTGGAAACTTTCAGATTAAATATTCCGTAATCATAAATGATTCCGTAAATCATTTATAATGCCACAGCCATACACACACAAATATAGACTCTCCCTCTCCTTATTACGTGAGATTGTAGTCAAAGTAGTGCCTTTACTTCTTCCTTGTTCTGAAGTCTTTGATTTCCAAAGATATTGCTATTTCAAATTTCAGTTCAGAAGAGTTCTAAAAAGCCTGTTCTACCAAGGCACCAAGTTCATCCTTAAGCATTCCTTTCATTTAACCTGTTCTTCTCAATGATTAATTCTTATACGACTGTCAGTCAGCAGACACAAAGGGTTTGATGCAGTTCCGAAAGAAAGAGAAGTAGATTGAGTAGAAGAAAGTGGATTATGTTTATCTGATTTCCAATAAATGGTTCAGTTGTGTTTTGTACTTGTACACCAATTCTTTTGGTGTATAGAGATAAAGTCTTAGTGGCCCACAAAAGTGCAGTCCAATATAGTTACCTTTTCACTAATGGTAGAAATGAATGAAGTGACCAATTTAAAACAAACAAATGAAATTATGACAAACAGGGGCAACTCTATCTCAGTCAAGGTGACTAAGAAATTTGTTTCCTTTTGTTCACATGGAAGGGTCATGGCTAAGACTCAGAGATGGTGTTGGTAGTGGAAAATTTATAGAAATTAATTCTATAGAAACCGACCATTCTGGTTTGGTTTATCTAATTAGAATGAATGAATAAAAAGTGAATTGTTATTCAAGGTAACATTTTGATAGGCATTGTGCCATGATTTACATTTTCTTAGAAAGTAATTGTAAATGTGTTATGAATTATTTTAAATTGCACTCTAGCATGCAGAAACCTAAGGGCACAAGACACAATGTCAATAAACAAATTAATATAATTAATAAGGGTGCCACTAGATGGCTGTCTTTGCAAGCAGCAATACCTACAGATTTGCTACAATCCATTTGGAAAATAAGTTATTTGCGTTAAGTATCGGAGACAACTCTGACAAATTTCTAAAAGCACATTTGGAAAATGGGATGCTCAGTAATCCAGCAATCGTTAATGCATTTCAACCAGCTACTCAGGGGAAGCCACCTGTCCAAAGTGTTATCTTTGACACCAGAAATTCAGAACTACCAGAAAGAAAAAAATTCCCTCCTATTTCTTGTATCAACTGTACATGGGATGAAATAGATTCAGAAAGAAAACCATTTGAGTGCTAAAAGTTTACTCCCAAGTTATTCACTCTGCCAATGCCCCAGTTGTTTCTTTGATATAGAAGACGCAGATGACTTTGACAAGAATGGATTCTGTAAAGGAAGAAAGTAAGTCTTCCCTGTGGTGGGCCAGTAAATTATAATGAAATCCTCAGGTAACTGCAGATTTTGAGTCACCTTCATCATTTTATTTCCATAAATTCAGTTTGTCTGTCTTCTTAAAGGGACCAACTATTTCTTTTTTGTCTTTGTATCTCTGAGCATCGCACATATTGCCTGACACTGAATAGGTATTTAATAAACATTTATTGAGTTGAATTCTCATGCCCTTCATAGTAACAACCAATCAGTAAGTATGTACTGATTGTACTCCACATTGCTCTAGACAATGTGTGTGGGAAGATACAAAAGCACATGATATTTTCAAACCATCTCATTTTACAAATGAAGAAATAGAGTTGCCGAGAGTCTTGACTAAGGTAACAGGTATGATAGAAGCAGTATTTGAACCCAGATCTTCCAACTTCAAGACTATTATTCTGTAATAATATATGTCATACCATGGTCTTTACTGTACCATACTGTCTCTCCTCAGTATATTACATTGCTTCTTGGCAGTAAAATGATCACAGTGGTGGATTAGAAACAATACTTGAGTAGTGGTGCAAAGGATGAATTATCTTAATATTGCATTTGGATTCCCAACACCTAGAACAGTGCCTGGCATATAGTAAGCACTTAATAAATGCATTTTGGTTGATTGACTAATTGAGATATAATATAAGAAGTGATGAGATCTTGAACCTGGGTGGTTGCATTGGAAATAGAAAGAGATGAAAGAGATATATAGGAGGTAGAATCAGGAGGTTATATCAATTGTTATAGACTGGAGTAATTGGGAACATAGGTGCTATCAACAGAATAATGGGGTTAGGGAGAAGGGCAGTGGGAAAGAATCTGAACAAAGATCATAGGATCATAGATTTAAAGTTATAAATACCCTCAAAGGACCTCTAGTCTTCTTCCCCCAAATTACTGAGTTCCCAGATGGTTGAATGATTTGTCCAAGTTCATGAAGGTAATGTAGATCAGAAATGGAATTAGACCCATAGCCTCTGACTCTAGAGCTAGTAGTTCTTCCACTGTATCATTCAGGGATATGTTGAAGTTGTGATGACAGTGGAATGTTCAAGATATTGATATACCTTTGGAAATATGAGAATAGAATTAGGAGAGTCATGTTGGGTATAGAAATATAGCTTTGGGAATCATCTGCATAGAAGAGATACCTGAAGTCTGAGAGTGGATAAGATTATTAAGAAAGAAAATGTAGAAAACAGAATGAAGGACAAAGATATTACCTTGGTCAATGCCCAGATTTAAGGAGAAGAATAATCCTCAACCACCTATAGACACAAAAGAAAGAGCATTCATAAAGGTAGGAGAATAACCATGAGAGAACAATGTGAGGGGAGCTAAGGGAGAGGAGGGCATCTGGAAGGAGGAGGTGGATGGTGGTGATGTACGGTCCAGATAAGTCAAGGGAAACAAGGATGTAAAAAGAGAACATGGATTTGGCCATAAGAAGGTCATTGGTGACCTTAGAGAGAACTATTTCAGTAGACTAGTGAGGGCCAGAAGCCAAATTCTTTTGAGTTGAGAGAAGTGAGTGGGTTCAGGACACAAAGGCAAGGGAGAGAGAGAGAGAGGAGGAGGAGAGGGGGGGGAGGGGAGGGAGGGAGAAGAAAGAGAGAGAGCACCTAAGAAATATATTTGTGATAAATCGTGCAATGTAGAATCTTCGTACTGCCAAGGTTCAGATAGGAAGAACATCAAAGAGAAAATCTCCAAGGAAGCCTTTGAGATGGAGATTGGATTTGAGCAAGGTCTTGATAGGAAAGGACAGGTATGGATAACAGCAACCTCCCATAACCTAAAGATCAATTCTAGTTAAAAACAAGACAGGGAGTTTTTGGGAAAGAGGTACTAGAGAAAAACTAGTTGTTATTAATGTCGTAATTTTCAAGACTGTAATACTTTTGCACGTGTCCTTGTTCTTTGTGTATTGAAATATTTGTGTTCGATGAATATTAAGTTCACAATAAAAAAAATAAAATTCAATTTAACCCAACAGTAAACTCAGCAGGATCTCATATGATCTATGTCTTTTAATCAATTGCTTAATGATTCTATTCAGTTCTGTCAATTTAAAGAAGTCTCTTTTAAGAAGCAGGTAATGAAAAACCCCAGAGATGAGAAGCATGTCTGAATTTTAAAACTAATGCTGTTTTCACATAAGGTAGACAAAAAGGCTGAGTTATGCCTGAGAAATCAAATTTGATCAAAGTAACTCACCTGTCAGACAAAGGGCAAGAAAGAGGCAAAATAAAAAGACAATGATAACACACAGACACAAACACACACACATACATTTATATTGCTTCCTAAGTGCCAGGCACTATGCTAAGCATTTTTCAATTATTATCTCATTCTATCATCGCAACCACCCTAGAACAGAAGTGCTATTATTATCAGTCCCATTTTACAGATGAGGAAACTGAGGCTGAGAGAGGTTGAGTGACTTACCCAGGGTCACACAGCTAGTGAGAGTCTGAGGCCAGATTTGAAATCAATGTTTCTGATACCAGACTAGGTGCTCTTGCTCCACCTAGATCTGCATGGAACAATTCTGAGCAGCTCACTTTGATTTTTAATTTTATTCTTGCTCTTGCACCTTCACAATAACTCAACTCTTCAATTAGTCAAGAGCCTCCATAGACCAGGTCTGAGAGAATCTTCACAGATCTCTCATCCCCAGTATAACGCCTCCTTTAGACACCTCTGTTTCGGGAGGCACATCACAAATGCATAAGGGAACTTATTGAGCTTAAGCTCAGAAGGGAAAATCCTGCACTGTGGAGAGACCAGCTTCAATAGAGAATGCTGCCATGGATTCATTAATTGGCAGAAATTAATTTTCCAATGGGACATGTGGAATTACAATTATACTACCTACAAGCCACAGGCCAGTTTAAAGCATTCCAATTTTCTACCACAATGATAAAAACAAACTACTTGAGAAAATTGTTACAAGGAAGCAGAAATTCAACGTTATTCATCCTTTTGTTACTATGCGACTGATAACTTAAAAATTTGCTTAAAAACAGACAACCAGGCATTTAGGACTCCATCTCCTCCATTTAATGAAACCAGGAGAGTTCTTTGATTTTCCTTCTTCTCTCTTAGTCGTAATGTTTTTCTCAAGTCTTCCCCTTACCTCCTCTTCTTGAGCTCTATTTCTATGCCTACATCAATTATTCTTTTAGTTTGGAAAACTGTTGTGATCATGCTTTCATATTTTACTGTTCAAGCCACACTAGAGTGCCAAAAGAGGGCCCCACTTGATTGATTCAATTCTAGCCTGAATGAGATAATGTGTACAAAAGAGCTTTGGAAATTGGGAAGGCTTCTCAAATTTAAAGCATCATTATCATCAGTTTTGTTATGATTACTGACTTTTTACATAATTAATTAATTTTTGGTTTTCATCATTCATTCCCATAAGAGTTTGTTTTGAATTTTCTCCCCCATTTTCTCCTCCCCTCTCCCCAAAATGGTGTGCAATCTGATATAGGCTGTACTTATACCTTCTTATTAAACATATTTTCACATTAGTCATGATGTAAAGAAGAATTAGAAGTAATGGGAAGAACCATGAGAAAGTAAAACAAAACAAAACAACAAAAGGAAACGAGAGCAAATAGTATGCTTCCATCTGCATTCACACTCCAAAATTATTTCTCTGGATGTGGATAGCATTTTCTATCATGAGTCTTTTGGAGTTGTCTTAGTTGCTGAGAAGAGCTAAGTCTATCAAGGTCAGTCATCGCACAATGTGCCTGTTACTGTGAACAATGTTCTCCTGGTTCTGCTCATTTCACTCAGCGTCAGTTCATATATGTCTTTTCAGGTTTTTCTGAAGTCTGCCTGCTCATCATTTGTTATAGTACAATAGTATTCCATTACATTCACATACCATGACTTGTTCAGCCATTCCCCAATTGATGGATATCTCAATTTCCGATTCTTGGCCACCACAAAAAGAACTACTATAAATATTTTTGTACATGTGGGTCCTTTTCTTGTTTTTTATGATCCCTTTGAGATACAGACCTAGAAGTGCTATTGCTGGGTCAAAGAGTACACACAATTTTATAGCCCTTTGATCATAGTTCCAAATTGCTCCACAGAATGGTTGGATCAGTTCACAACTCCACCAATGAGTCATTAGTGTTCCAATTTTCCCACATCTTCTCCAACATTTATCATTTTCCTGTTTTGTCATGTTAGGTAATCTGATAGTTTTGATGTGGTACTTTAGAGTCATTTTGATTTGCATTTCTCTAATCAATAGTGATTTTAGAGCATTTTTCATATGATTATAGATAGCTTTAATTTCTTCCCTTGAAAACTGCCCATTCACATCCTTTGAGCATTTATCATTTGGGGACTGACTTGTATTCTTATAAATTTGACTCAGTTCTCTCTATATATATTTTGAAACTGAGGCATTTATCAGAGACACTGGTTGTAAAAATTATTTCCCAGCTGTTTCCCTTCTAATCTTGGTTGTGTTGGTTTTGTTTTGGCAAAAACTTTTTAATTTAATGTAATCAAAATCATCCATTTTACATTTCATAATGTTCTCCATCTTGTTTGGTCATAAATTCTTCCCTTCTCCATAGATCTGACAAGTAAACTATTCCTTACTCTCCCAGTTTGCTTATAGGATCAGTCTTATATCTAAATGATGTACTTATTTTTAATCTTGCTATATGCCATGCCTATTTTCTGCCATACTATTTTCTTGTTTTCCTCTGCAGTTTTTGTTAAATAGTGAGTTCTCATCCCTGGAGCTGGATTTGTGTTTGTCCTTCATTTTCAAAGAGGACCATGACATCAGGGAAATGATGACATGACTTGCATTCAACTTTGATTTGAGTGAGGGAGGGCTGTGCAAGGTCACCAGACTCACTTTTTCCTTAGCCATTAGATAAGTTGTTGTAATCTTTTTGCTAATATTTTATTTAAAAATTTTTGCATCTATATTCATTAGGGAAATGGGTCTATAATTTTCTTTCTCTGTTTTGGGTCCTCCTGGTTTGGGTATCAGAACCATATTTGTATCATAAAAAATTTTGTAGGACTCTTTCTTTGCCTATTTTCTCAAATAATTTATATAATATTAGAATTAATTTTTCTTTAAATGTTTGATAGAATTCACTGTAAATCCATCTGGCCCTAGAGATTTTTTCCTGGGGAGTTCATTGATGGCTTGTTCAATTTTTTTTTTCTGAAATGGTATTATTTAAGTATTTTATTTCCTCTTCCATTAATCTGGGCAACTTATTCTTTTTGTAAATATTCATCCATTTCACTAAGATTGTCAAATTTATTGGCATACAGTTGGGCAAAATAGCTCCAAATTATTGTTTTGATTGGTGGTGAATTCACCCTTTTCATTTTTGATGCTGGTGATTTGGCTTTCTTCTTTTTAATCAAAAGAACCAAAGGTCTAACTATTTTATGGTTTTTTCATAAAACCAACTCAATTTTATTTGTTAGTTCAACAGTTTTTTAATTTCAATTTTATTAATCTCTTCTTTGTTTTTCAGAATTTCTAATTTGGTATTTAATTCGGTATTAATTTTTAATTTGTTCTTTTTCTAGCTTTTTAAGTTGCATGCCAAATACCTTGATCTCTTCTTTTTCTATTTTATTCAAGTAAGCATTTAGAGATATAAAACTTCCCCTAAGAACAGGTTTCATTGCATCCCATAAGTTTTGGTATGTTGTCTTTGGTATATTGTCATTTTCTTGAATGAAGTTATCAATTGTTTCTATGATTTCTTGTTTGACCCATTCATTCTTTAGGATTAGGTTATTTAGTTTGCCCAATTAATTTTTAGTCTATGTTTCCATGGCCCTTTATTACATGTAATTTTTATTACATCGTGATCTGAAAAGGATGCATTTAATATTTCTGCCTTTCTGCATTGGATTGTGAGGTTTTTATGCCCTTATTCATGGTCAGTTTTTGTGTAGGTGCCATGTACCACTGAGAAAAACATATATTCCTTTCTATCCCCATTCAATTTTCTCCAGAGGTCAACCATATCTAACTTTTCTAAAATTCTACTCCTCTCCTCAACTTCTTTCTTGTTTATTTTGCAGTTAGATTTATCTAGTTCTGAGAAGGGGAGGTTGAGTTCCCCAACTAGTATAGTTTTGCTGTCTATTTTGTCCTTTAGCTCCCTTAACTTCTTATCTAAGAATCTGGATGCTATACCACTTGCTGCATATATGTTTAGTAATGATATTACTTCATTGTCTGTTATCTTTTAGCACAATGTAGTCCTCTTCAGTGAGTTTTTGTGCCTCCTTTTCCATTTGGCCAATTCTACTTTTTAAGGAATTATTTTTTACAGTCAATCTTTCCACTTCTTTTTCCAAGCTATTGACTCTCTCTTGCATACCTCTTATTTCTTTTACCAATTTTTCTTCTACCTCTCTTATTTCACTTTTAAATCCTTCTTAAGTTCTTCTAAGAAGGCTTTTTGGGCTTGAGACCCATTCATATCTCCCTTTGAGGTTTTGGATGTAGGTGTATTGACAATGTTGTCCTCTTTTGAATTTGTGCCTTGATCTTCCCTGTGGCCATGATAAGAATCATATGGTCATATGTCATTTGCTCATGGTGTTTGCCTAATTCCTGACTTTTAGAGTTGAGCTCTTCTGCTGGAGCACAGGGAGCAATGATCCAAGCTTCTTGTGCTGGGACTCCGGGACCTGGTCAGTGCCTTTGTGTGCTGGGGCCTGAGGTGCTGGCAGCTGGAGGTAGTTTACTCAGTGCTGAGCTGGGGTCAGCAACACTGGAGCTCTGGGGTAGGGGTTGGGAATCTGGCCCCTGGGGGACATCTGCTCACCCCAGCCTTGCACTCTGATGTATGGCTGCTGGGGGATGTCTGCCAGCCTGGAACTGTGCCTCCAAGAGATGTGCTTCCTGGAGCTGTGCTGAAGCAATAGGAGATTTGGCTGCTGGAAAATGTTCGCACACATGGTAGTTTTCCAAGCTGGTGTCCACTGGTTCTCCTGCCTGTGCTGTGGCACTGGGGGGCATGTTCTGGTATTGATGCTTGCCTACTCCCCTACCGTGGGGCTCAGGATGTCCCCCTGGTTTGCTGAGGTGGGGCTTGCTGCTAGCCTTCTGGGATACCTTCTGTACTGCTCCCCCTCCCCCAGAGTGAGAGGGGCCTTTCCCATTAATCTCCTAAGCTTCCTGGGCTACAAGACTGGTACAGCCCATCTTTCTGCTGGTTCAGCTGTTTCAGGGTTTTACCTGGGGCAATATTTTCTGGGCTTTCAGAGGTCACTTAGGAAGGGTGAGAGCTACTTACTTCTTATTCCACCATCTTGGCTTCTAGAAGCAGAACCTGATTACTGACTTTGTTTTGGGCACACAATTATGTCATACATGTGAAGTGTTTTGCCAGCCTTAGAGTGCTATATAAATACCAGCTATCATTATTGATATTGTTGGCACAATTGTCGTTTTCAAGACTGGAGTTCTTTGGCATATACTCCTATTCTCCTTTGTGTATTGAAATGTTTATATTTGATGATCACTAAATTCACCCTAAAAACCAACAAAATTCAGTTTTAAAAATGATTAAGTACAGCAGAATCTCACACAAACTTCATCTTTTAGTCAATTCCACAATAGCAAATATGTGTGCCATTGTAGAATGTTGTTTGACCTCAATTCATACAGAGAGCAGTTTATATTTTGTAGAAATGGAAAAATAGGCATATAGATTGGTGCTAGCTAAGTAGCCTTTTGTTGGTGTTGTCAGTCAGTCATTGGGAAGTCACCTGGGCTCCATCCCTAATTTTTTCACATCAGGGGAATGAGGAAAGCAGGTCTTATGCCAATGTCACAAGGAGGCAATGGATTTCTCTACTTGGCACACTCTGTGGATACTCTTTTGTATTTACTATGGTACATCTATAGACAGAAGTTCATTTTGGGGTGGTGATGCCCATCTGATCTACAGAAGAGCTCTTCAGTTTGCCTCACTATGCCAAAGGAATCAGAATCCTGACCAAATTCAGAGAAATCAAAATTCCACTCAGAAAAATTAGGCTTGTCAACTGAATGCAACCAGAATTTAAGAGCTTATCATGTGCCATGCACTTACATGTCTGGCTGTGAGACATGGGAGAGAGCAGTTTCCAAAGAACTAACAATGAGTATCACAGACGGGCAATAGAGAAATGAATGGCAAATGTGAGTGAGGTGCAACATATAACCACTGAAAACTTTCTTTTGTGGTTGGGTCTCTACCTCATCTGGTAGGAAAATGCAGTACTCTCTGGTTTACTTCTTATTGTTATGGGAGCCTTGACCTGTTTCATTCCTGACCTGGGCCAAGGTACCCTACAATAGGCTTCCTGATGGCCCCTGCCACTACATGCTCACCATAATGGTGTTAGATTCAGTGAGGACACTTGATTGTCTTTAGGCCACTATGTATTCAAGCAGTCTCCTAGTCTCAGACTCCTGGTAGCAGGGTTTACAGGTATGTGCCATTACACACAGGCCCAGTAAGAAAGTTTGAAGATTAGAAGTAAAAGTTATAATCAGTGAAATTTATTGTAAGAAGAGGACAGGAGCTGGTCATACGGCAAGGGCAAGGGATGATGAATGGCCAGAATGCATGCTCCTCTTGACATCAGGAGAAATTGAGAATGGCCTTCAGCATATTGGGTGGACCCCCTCTGGTGAACTTATGAGAGAGCATCGACAAGAGTCCCCTAGGATGAGGAGATCTGAATGGCTTGCCATCTGCATCAGTGAAGGGCATATCCAAACTTACAAGACTGCAGATTTATTTGAACATTTGCATATTTGAATTTTGGGTTCAATCAATGAACTACCCATTATTAAGCATCTACTTTCTGACAGGCTATTCTAAGCCCTGGAGTGACAAAGGCCACAAACAACCCCTATTTTCAAATATCTTAGAGTCTGTGTACAAACAAGCATAAACAGGATAAACTAACTATAACCAACAGAGGGAAGGCACTAGCGTTAAGGGTGATCAAGCGAGGCTTCTTGTAGAAGGTGGGATTTTAACTAGTCTTGATAGAACCCGGAAGGTGGAGATGAGGGAGAGAGCTCTGGCCATGGATAATAGCCAGTGAAAATGCAAGGACTTAGATGATATAATGTCTTGTGCTAAATAGTAAGGAATAATGTCACTTGATTGTTGAGTACATGAGGAGGGAGCGTAAGGAGTAAGAAGACTTATTCCTTATAAGAGGTAGGAAAGGGTCAGATTATGGAGGATTTTATAAGACAAACAGTGGATTTTATAGTTGATCCTATCTGAGGCAAGATGGAACCTCTGGAATGATTAAATGGGGGTGACGTGGAGAGACATAGCCAAACTTTTTTTTATTGTTGAGTCATTTTTCAATTGTGTAGAATTTTTTATAACCCCATTTGGGGTTTTCTTGGCAAAGATACTGGAATGCTTTGCCATTCCTTCTCTAGCTCATTTTACAGGTGAGGAAAATGCTGTGCTTTGGGAAGATCAATTTGATAGCTGAAGGAAGGATAGATTTGGATGTGGAAAGACACAAGGTAGAGAGACAAAGAAGCAGGCTCTTACAATGGTCCAGGTGTGAGGTGATGAGGGCCTGCACCAGAGTGTTGGCAGTGCCAGAGGAGCAAGTGGCACACATACAAGAGATATTACACAGACAGAAATGGCAGGACTTGGCAATTCATTGGATATGGGGGGAGGGGGATGAGAGAGAGAAGTTGAAGATGACATCTAGATTGTAAGCCTGGGAGACTGGGAGGATGTTCATCACAACCCAAAAGTAAAAGCATAACTAATAGAATAAAAACAATTCACAGAAATTTAAAGTTCATAAAATAATTCTCTATAAAATCTTATTGGTATAAATATGTAGTAGGTATAAAATATTATCTACATCTACATTTTACAGGTTAGGAAGCTGATATTTAGCGTTGTTATGATAAAAGAATCAGATTTAGAATTGAAAGACAACTTACACTTTTAAAATCTATTAGTAATCCAGTTGAATTTGAATTTCTCTAATCTTTTTCCTGTTTTCAGGGCTGAATTGTTTGGATATATTTACTGATAGATGAGTGCACTGCTTCCTTCAAGACCACTGTGACATATTGACTGTGATTGAAGTTTTAAATTGAGCACAACAGTAAGGATGGTGTGAGCCCGGCTTTGTCTCAGGGGGTGGAAATTTAGAGGACATTGGTACTCTTAGCAGTCTTTAAGCAATGTAGAAACAATGGAGCTTAGCACCTAATTAGCTAGAAAATTAATAAAAGAAAAAGCTTTGAGATGATTAGTTGTCTCCTCTAGTGACAACAATCTTCCTAAGCTTCTCCCCCCTTGCAAATGATTCTCCTTCCAAGCAGAGACCTTGTTACGTCCTGGGGTCTCTTTCATTTTCTAAATTGAGTATACTTAAAAAAATACTACACATACAAACAAAAATTTAAAACTCTGGCAACAATTCCAAGGAAATGAAGGGACAAATTTCCTCTTGCCAAACTTAGTTTGAAAAAAATGTACAAATTAAAAAAGTTTTCAATCGAATTAGGAATGCTGTTTTTAGAAAATACAAGAACTATTGATTTTTATTACTAAAGAAATATTTATCAAACTCTAGTGGCAAGGATAAGGTTGAGGTAAGCACCAGGGAGGTCTTTCTTCTACCCAAAATTAGTGTCTTCAGTGATAGTAATGATAGTAAGTGATAGTCTTAAGAGAGGAAATAAATGGAATAATTGGGTTTTGGCTGCAATTCTCCCCCTTATTTATATTTAAAATAGATTTTTTAGTCACTGAGGTGTCTGATTGCACACTCAATGATTTAAAGACAGGAGAGATGAATGGAAATTCAAATGAGGCAGATATAAAAATCAGTGGAACAAAACTTCTTTCATGTTGAATGCCCTGAGGACAATTTGAGATGTCAGAAGAGAATAATAGGAAGAGACCTCCAGAGATAAGTATGTTCTTTCCATCTCTGGTCTCTCAATCTCTTGAATCATCAATGTCATAAAAACTCAACAGACTTCATCTGTTAGTTCTTTATAAATTATCTTAAATGTCATGTATATGTTTGTCTATAGTGAAGAATAGCAGTTGGGTCAGCCACCTGCCAATGAGGCAGGGAGGTAGAGATCATTTAAGTAGAAAGCTGTGTCATGGCCTAGTGGGGTTCAGCAGAATTGTGGGGATGAATCACCAGAGCTATATCCATTAGCTCAGCAGAAGAGAAAGAACTCAGCACTCCTAGCACCTGGAGCACAGCCATAGCCAGTCTTGGCGGAGAGTTGGGAGATGTTCATGGAGCCAAGCTGCACTGCTTCCCTTTCCAGGTTCCTTGGGTGGTCTCCATAGTAAGCTTTCTCACTCCATAATCTCCCTTCTAGTCACCCTTTAGCTTGTACCTATGGGAGTAACTATTTGTCTATCTTTTGACAAGGTGAAATAATTTAGTTTATTTCCATGTTGTAGGATTTGTCACTGCTGTTGGGACTCAATCCCAGAAGTCAGTTACTATGGCTACTTTCTCTCTTCTCAAGGGTAATCTTTAGGATGGTAATGAAACCATCCCATCATGCAACAAGGGGGAGATGAAACAAATGAACAAAAGCCCCTAATGCAATTATAAGGCTGGAATTTGATGCAATCCCATTCAACAAATAATTTCTAAGACCTATTATGTGGGCAGCATTTTCTAGGTGCTAGGGATATAGTTCCCTCAAGGAACTAACTATTCCGTTGCCATAGGGGAATTACATATACATGAATTTTAAAATTCTAATATACAATGATGATTCAATTCATAATAAAGGTCAGAGTATACTGAGGGATTTAAGAGCAAAAATTCACTTTTAGCTGGGAATAATCTGGGAAAACATCTTGGGAAAGGTGGCACCTGATCTGAGCCTTTGAAGAAGGAGAATGATTTCAACAGCAGTGGGGGTGCTATCAGAGAGCCCACACAAGACAGAGTGATGGAAATACCAGCAAGGGGAGGACAGGCTCAGTTTATGCGAAAGGGAATTCTGTGAAACAGGACTTTAAACTTAGACTGAAGCTAATTTGTAGAAAGCAGCAAAGGAGATGAAGAAGGAATGGTCCAAGAAGTAGGAAGAGAACCAACGGGTGCCTTATCATGGAAGCCAGAGGAGAGAATATCAAGTGGGGCGTGACCCCTGGCATTTGACTTGGTCAAATGGTGCAAAAGTTGGGGAGATAAGTACTTATTATTAAATATTGTTACTGATGAGTGATAATTGAGTCACTGGTGACTTTAGAGAGTGCATTTACAGTAGAAGCCCCAAAAGTTAGATACAGGGAGTTGAGGAATGAGTGGGTAATAAAGAACTGAAGCATGAATTTTAGATTATTCCTTCTACAGCAGGGATGGGGAACCTGCAGCCTCAAGGTCACATGTGGCCCTCAAGTACAGCCCTTTGATTGCATCCGATGCAGTATTCGAGGACTGAGGCTGTACTTGAGGACCTAGAGGGCCACATGTGGCCTCGAGGCTGCAGGTTCCCCACTCCTGTCCTAGAATGGAGAGGAGGAGAAAAAGAAGGAATGAAAGAGACAGATAGAGGGAGAGAGAGATAGAAAGATAGAGAAAAAGAGAGACAGAGATAGAGACAGAGAAAAGCAGAAACACACACAGACATAGACACAGGCAGAGACACACACACACAGAATATATGTGAGAGTGTACTAGAGATAAGGAAAATTTTTTTAAATTAAAAATAGTGAAGATCTGGTTCTAGGCACAACTGATCAATATAATCTTAGAATTATTTACATTTATATATCCCCAAAGGCTACTGATTAAGCTTTATTACAACTACAAAGGAATATTTAAACATTAATCAGTATTTTTTAAAAGGTGTTTTTTTGGGGAAAAGAAATCTCAGCAACTTTTATGTGCCGTGTATACTATACCTATTGATTAGTATTGGGTATTTATATGATTCTTAATTTTAAGAAGTTCATTAAAATCCATCATTGTTCTCTATGGTGAGAGTATAGAACCACTAAATCTTAGAATTTATAGACTCGTGCTCTCTTTCCTTTTCTCTCTGAATGAATTTACAGTTGGCTCATTCCATCGAGGTTTTGGCTTCTTGGAAGATTCCATCTGTAAGTCTATGTGCTGTCTCACCTTTGCTTTATACGATCTGCCTAGCATTTCTTTATATGATTAATTTCTTTTAGTACACATGTTACCCCTGACCTTTTTAAGATGCTATTCACTTGTGATTATGCAGGGAGATTCTGAACATCCTTCCTTCACATGAGTGTCTGCTTTCAATGGATCCATCGCAGACAAGGGTTCTAATTATATAAGTTAAGGTAGACAAGGCTATGGAATAAGCTATTTCTTAGAAAAATACATACTAAAACAGCAAAAGCTACAGTCACCAAAGCCTCCATAGCCCTCCTGTGGTAGCTATTTATTTGATTTTCCAGTAGAACTCTTCTACAGAGGAAGAGTGGCCTCAAATCTTTAAGCAGGAGAGATATGTGATTGAAATAAATCTGTAAAGCTAACAAAACAGTTCACTAACAAATCTCTTATATTCTGCCTCCACCCCATCCCCACCCCTGACATTGGTGACTCTAACCTGGGCCAAAGATGGGAGATGAATTAAGGTAGAGGCAGGCCAGAAAGTGGAATTTGAAAAATGCTGTCAGTGCCCTATAAATTTCCCCCCTTCAGGAGAAATCCCAAGTTGTTCCAACTGAGGTTGGGGTAGTTAGGAGGTACGGTAGATGGAGTGATGAGTCTGAAGTGAGAAAGACATATTCCTGAGTTCAAATCTTGCCTCAGACACTTAATTAGCTCTGTGACCATGGGCAAGTCACTTAACCTTCTTTACCTCAGTTCCTCCTCTGTAAAATGAGCTGGAGAAGGAAACGGTAAACCATTCTAGTATCTTTGGCAAGAAAACCCCAAATAGAGTCACAAAGAGTCAGACTTGACTGGAAAATGAATCAAAAACTACAACAATAGATTCTAAATGAGAGGAGGCTCTATTAAAAGGAAGGTGAAAAAATTTCAGTTATTGTATGATATGTCTTACTAAAAGCCATGCCTTAGAAAATCAGAACAAAACAAAATTTTTATTGATTTTTTTATTTATTTCATTTAGAACCCATACTCAATGGCAGATGTAACTAGAATGCAGCAACTCAACTTTCCCAAAGGATATGCAGTTTAAAGGACACTGACAGTATTTTTCAGATGAGCACTTTCCTGTCCTGATCCTGCTTGGTTCTGTCTTCCAATAGTGACCTGCTGATGATCTGGGATCTCTCTCTAAGGATGCCATTCTTTGATAATGTCCTGGTGTCTCTGATTACTCACTGACAGTGGGTGGTATCCAGGACTTCCTTCCCCTATAAGATCTTTATGCTGAGGACTGAGGTATTTTCTTGCCATCTTACCTATTCTCCCCTCCCCTAAGTAAATTTATTAAAGTGATTTGAGGGCACCTTTACTTCTTGCCCCAGTTGTGCTTTGTGTTGTGTGCTGCAAGAGGTATAATTATTAATTATAGCTCTGCTCAGAATCTGCATGAGGACTAGCTACCAATATCGGGCTGTACAAGTATGAGGGCTGGGTTTCTAAATACCATAAACTACTTTAACTCTTCTATTCCAACAGATGCACAGACTATTTTTAACAAGTACAAATCAGTACCATTTCCAATCTAAACACTAAAGTCTAAAATAGATATGCTTAGTCATTGGGATGCACATTTCTTACTCCAGATAGCAAAAACAATTAAAAGGGATTATAGTAGTTTGCTCCAACTGGTCAGTTTTCCTTAACTCAGTCACCCTTTCATTGACAAGGGGCTTCCAAATAGCATCTACTGGTGAGATCAAAGGGAGACACCCCCAGGTTCCCTCGGCCTAACAAACTTGTATCTGAGCAGTTTCTGAACAACAGAACCTCCCACTTGATCTTTACAAAGGCCCCAAGAAGCTGGAATCAGGCCAAAAATGTGATCTAAGTGAGGTGATCTAAGTGGGCACCAGCTCAAGAATATAGTAGACATGGCTGATTATTTTCTCCCTAACATGGAAATGCTCAGAACTAGTTGAGTCACTGATTTCATTGGTCATTTTAAAAATCAGTAGCAAAGCTCATTTAGATACTATAAGTAAAGTACCACAGTATTTCACTTTCTCCAAAAAAGCTTTCTTGGTTCCCCTTAAAGGTAGTGTCTTCCATTTGCTGATTATCTCCAGTTTATCCAGCATATATAGTTTGGCCAAAGCTGTTTGCCTGTTGCCACCCCATTCAACATAGAGTAGGCACTAGTTGTTTTTTTTTTGTCTTTATAAATTCTCTAATAGAATAGTATCTGACACATAGCAGGTGCTTAACAAGTGCTTGTTCACTGACTGACACAGTGATGTGCAGATTAACATATTGGTCTGATTCCTTTTATGAAATCAACTTTGAAATGTTACCTTTCTTTTTTTTATTAGACATGTGACTTCACTGGTGTAGGGTACTCTGCCAGCACATATTGATTCTCACTCTAAAACTGATAATGATAATAAATAATAACAATAATAGTTAACATTTATTTAGTGCTTTAAGGTTTGCAAAGGGCTTTAACTACATTATCTCATTTGAAAATAGACTTTGGTCAAAGTTCTAAAATCCTGGTAACATTTGTGTAGAGCTTTAAATTTGCAAAACACTGTGCAGAAGATTAACCATTCTGTCTCTCACAATAACTGTATAAAATATATGCCACCGTTATCCTCATTTTACAGATGAAGAAATAGAAGCCAAGAGTTTAATGATTTGCCAAGGGCCCAACAAGTAGTAAGTATCTAAGGGAGGATTTGAACTCAGGTCTTCCTGATTCCATTTTCAGCATGCCATGTACTGCATCCAAGTCATATAGCTAGTAAGTGTCTGATGAAGATTTTGAATCCAACTCCTCTTGATTGGGTTTTATTCACTGTACCACCTGGCTGCCTCTAAACTCTGCCCCTTTTCTAAAATGTTTTAATTGATACATGTTAAGTATTTGTCTAATTTCAGTCATTTTCATTCCTTGCATTCCACAGGAACAATAGGAGATAGGTACTCATGGAACATTTTCATTAAGCCCTGCCAAAAAACAGTGATTTGAGAATTAATTCCATTTCAGTAAATTTATTGTTGGTCTGTCAAAACTATAAAAATTAACTAATTTAGAGCAATGGTGGGTGGTTAAATGGATACACCCTCCAAAGTGTTACATGTTACCCCAAAGTAGCCTGTTCTTTTCTTAGAAAGACTCTTGGGTAAGCTACAGTCTACTGGGGAATATGGAAGGCACCAGAATCCTATGAAATTGAAAGTATTTATTTCAGGAGCTTGGGCTAAGCATATCAGTGGAATCAGTTTAGTTTAGAAAGTATACAGAATTGTAGAGGATAGTTAAGCTGTGTTTGGGTGCTAATTATTGGCACCCTCAGAAAAAGTTGATAAGCATTGATGTTAAAATCACCACTATATTATGAAGGAAGGCTGTCATCAAGGACCTCCCCACTCCTTTTGGGAGGTGACTTTTAGTACCCTCCCCACCTCCAGTCACTTAGTGCTTTTATCCTATGTGCACCACTTCTTGGGAATCATCCCATGCTTTGGACCCCCATCACTTGCCCCTCTGCCTGGCAGCTAGGTGACACAGGGGTTAGAGCACTGCTCCTGGAGTTGGGGATGCTTTAGTTCAAGTCTGGCCTCAGACAACTTCCTACCTGTGTGGCCCTAGGCAACTCTATTAACCTCTGCCTGGCTCAGCTTCGTCAACTGTAAAATGAGGGAAATAATACACCTACTTATCTAGGATGGTTGTGAGGATTAACTAAGATAATATTTCTAAAGTGCTTAGCACAGCACCTGACACATAAGGTGCTTAATAAATACTTGTTCCCTTTCCCTCTCCTTTCAAATTTCACTGTCCTCAGGTTTGGTGTAGTCCTGCTTTCCAATGTGACGATTAGCTAAAGTAGTGAATTAATCTAACTTTGTGAAAGACATTAATATACTAAAGGAAAAGAGGGCTCCACCTTCTCCCAGGTAATTTGGTGCTTTCTCATCAGCCATCTGTCTTTGACTCTTCATTTTTTTATCTTATGGGGAATAAAACTAGAGGTGGTGTCAGCCAGTGAAAAGGAAGTGACTTTCAGAGCTCCTCAAAGTAATTGCATTATACATGTGTCTGCTTTATCTTTCTTGGCCAAGGCTTTATCTCTATTGCCACGCTTGAGTGAAACTAGACACTGTCTAGTGTTTGGCATTTTAGAGAAATACCAGGATAAAACAGACCTCCAGCTATTGTGGAAGGTAATAAGTAGTTGGAATTGTCTTTTGCATTTGAAAATACTACCTTGACGAAGTTATTTCTCATGCATTTAGAAGTTTTTGAAAAGATTGAGGACCATGGGAATCCATATTCGCATACATTATAATATTGTGTTTGAGCCAGTCTACTTTGATGGATTTAGGATTTAGTCTGTAAGGACACTGATTCCACAAATAGAGATTATGACCTTGCCCCATAATTTCATTCTCTCAGTGTCTTTCCCCTCTTCACCTCTACTGTTTAGAAGTTCTGCTTTCCTTCAAGCTCAGGTGCCACCTTTTGTATGAAGCCTTTCCTAATCTTCCAGGGCTTCCAGGGCTCTACCTCCTCAAATTATCTTGTATTTAATTATCTATGTTTGGGTTCTGCCCTCTTCTTCAGGAGAAGGTAACCTTTGAAGGGAGGGAGCCTTTCATTTTCATCTTTCTACTGCTGTAGCCTAGTACGGTGCTTGGAACTTAATACGTGCTTGTTGAATTGAATTAATTCTTTTGAGGATCTACCTTATGTTCTGGAAATGTCTCTCTCTCTCTCTCTATATATATATATATTTTTTACTCTCTTAGAAGTACCAGTGAACCATTTGGTCATATGTTGTTTTCTGTCATTTTCAATAAAGGACCGGGATGCCTTGTTTTCTAGTCATACATGTCTATAATTGGTTTTCTTTTGGAGGTGGGAAGGCAGGGTAATTGGGGTTAAAGACTTGCCCAAGGTCACACAGCTAGTAAGTGTGTCAAGTGTCTGAGGCCAGATTTGAACTTAGGTCCTCCTGACTTCAGGGCTGGTGCTCTACTCACTGCACTGCCTAGCATATATGTCTATAATGATGTCTTTGATGCCACTTTTCATTCTTAATAAGGTGTCCCTGGTATTTCCTTCCATTGCCCTTTGGATTATATGCATTAGGATTCTTCAGAAATCTTGTTGTTCCGTAGACATATAGCATAACTGAGAAAATATTTGCGTTAAAGAGATTTTTTGTGTCATTAAGTATATTTCAAACATGGGAAAATTTTCTGACTTTGATTTCATCTCACTTCCAATTCTGGGCCCAACTCATTGTCCATCTCTATCACCTCTCTGAGATATACATATATACATACATACGTAAATACACATATACACACAACGCATATGTGCGTATATGTGTGTGTGTGTATGTGTGTGTGTGAATAGGCTAATTTAATGGGCTGCTTATCCAGCTAGATTTCATAGAACAGACAATATATATCATCTACTTTATTTTTCCAATGTGCTTAATTCAACCAAATACCTTTGACATTACAGATTTTTCTGAGGAGTTTTTGCAGCGTTCAATTAAAAATGTTAACATACATTTATTAATCACTGATAATGTTCCAGGTACTGTTTAAGGCATGGAGGGGGATATAAAATCCAAAATGAAACAATCTCTGCCTTCAAGAAGCATGGAAACAACATGTACATATTAAAGTACATCCAAAATACATACAAGGTAATGTTTGTGAAATGGTACCAGTAGTTGGGAGGAATCAGAAAAGGGATCTTGAAGAAAATAGGGTTTGAGCTGAGCTTTGGAGGAAACTAAAGATTCTAAGAGATGAAGAGGAAGTGAATGAGGGACAGTGTGTGCTAAGACACTGGTGAGAAAAGGAGTGAAAATCAGCCAGAAGGTCAGTTTGACTGGACTAAAGTAGGTATAAAAAGAAATTATATATATATATATATATATGTGTGTGTGTGTGTGTGTGTATGTGTATATATATATATGTATATATATATATATATATATATATATATATATTTATATGTGCACACACACACACACAAAATGAGGTTGAAAAGGTAGATTGGAGTGATTGTGGATAGGGAAGCTGGTTATATTTAATCCTGGTGGTAATAGGATGATATCAGAGTTTATTAAGTAGGAGAGTGATATAGTGAGACTTATGCTTTAGGAATATCGCTTTGGCAGCTGTGTTAAGGATGGATTGGTTTTGAGATAGGGAGAGAAATTAGGAAGTTATCGCAATAAACCAGACAAGAAATGATGAAGGATTGAATTTGAGTGGTAGATGTATTTATGGAGAGAAGGGGATGAAAACATGAAAACAAATGATTTTACGGAAGTAGAACCCATAAGATTTGGCATTAGATATATGGGATGTGAAAGATAAGGAGTATTTGGGGCTTGATGCTATCAGAATACAGTCTTATAGCAATAGGAGCATTTGGAACACTTCACTATCATTTTTTTTTCTTTGCCTGCAAGACAGTTTCTGTGACCCTGGAAAATAACTGAAGTGAACATGTGTTTTCTGTTTTATGCCTTACATTATGTCACCCCTCCATATGGTTTCCCCTATGCCTTATTTAAATGACCTGTGGTTCTTGAAGACTGTCCCAGTGGAGCTCCAGCAAGTTCTAGCAAGCCAGAAAAGCATCGAGTATGGGGCTTCCAATGTAGTTTGGTTCTTCTAGTAGTGTATCATTGACTTGATGATTATTGAAGACCATACCTTAAGAATATCAACAATTAAATAAATGTTTATATGTGGTCCAAGAATTGTGTGACTCTAAATATCCTCTGCTTCCCTTCTTATCACTCACCCTTGTCATCATGAAAGCAGAAAGGAGTCTGTAGCTGTGTTTTATTTACTTTATGGGTCACTGTATCTAAAAAAAATTCATCATCTCTCATGAGTTGGCCAACA
Organism: Trichosurus vulpecula; assembly: GCF_011100635.1. Classification (NCBI taxonomy): domain Eukaryota; kingdom Metazoa; phylum Chordata; class Mammalia; order Diprotodontia; family Phalangeridae; genus Trichosurus; species Trichosurus vulpecula. The sequence continues at coordinate 292,840,742 of NC_050576.1, read as the reverse complement.
TCCTCGTGATGAGTCCTCCTACCTTTCCATACTTAACAAACCAGTCCTTGGTTAATAAGATTTATCACTTGGACTATACACAATCCACAGGGACATGGTGGTAAAAAAGTGGGGAAGTGTATTCACAAGCATACAGCTCTTAAACTATCAGTGGATATTCATTTAAATGTTACTCCTTTTAGTGGACGATCTTCATCTAATACTCAACAAGTCAATGATGTCTAAAGCAGTCTAAAGGAACTAAATCACATCTTTATTGAAATTTATGTTATAAATGAAACCAGAAGACATACAGAAATTGTAGCTAGTTGTTCTTAGGCATCTTGCCCTACAGATGATGAGCTTAAACAAATAGAACACCACAAAAATAATTACAGCTTATGTGCCAACAACTGCTACAGAGAATGAAATGGAGAAATTCTGTGAAGAGCCTGACAAGCATCTCTAAATTAAGTCAATATACACCTTGGTACTCTATAATTTTATTAAGTTGAGCACAAGGGAGGATAGCAAAAATACATTAGAATATATAGTTTGGGATCAAGAAATGAAAAAGACATGTGTAGATTACCAAGAAAGCTCCTGCTTGTACAGAATAAATACTCTCCTTAAGAAGTCATAAGTCCTTGAAAATGGTAAGCACTGAACAAAACCAATAAGGATTTAGAAGGAAAGATAAAGATAAGACACTGAATCCCTTTCTATCATTTCTAACCTGATCTGTTTAAAGAAAGCTATGGGTTTCATTTCCATGTCCAAAAATGGTAAAAAAAAAAAAGGCAAAACAAAAATATTCACTTTATTACCATTTCTTAGAGAGTTTTAAATTGTAAAAGATTTACTACAATATGGATGGCAAATTCCAAAAACTACCTCAACCAGCAAACATGTAATCTTCTTGACAAGCTAAAAGACATGCAACCAAAGGACACAGTTGTTTAAGTTCCTGCTCCCCTGCCCTCTTAAATCATTCCAGAGGAGTATGACAGACAATTGTGAACACTATATCTTTCAATAACAACAAAAGGCAACTGAATGGGAAATAGATGTAGAGATTAGCATGAGACCCAGCTGATTTAGATCATCCAATGAGCATTTGCCTATTAAATTGGAAGGAAGAATAGACCTGAAGTTGAACAGATCTGCTAGTGTCTCTATTGTGAACTATTCTTAGTGGTGATAACAATGACGAGACTGTGTAGTTTAATGGAGAGGGTTCTGGAACTTGAGGCAGAAGGTTCAGATCTGGATTCTTCCATTTACTTCCTGTGCAACCTTAGGCAAGTCACCTCCCTCATTGATCCTCACTATCCTCATCTGAAAGACTGAAGGTTGGATTACATGGTCTTTCAGGTCCTTTCCATCTTAAATCTAGGATCATATGATTCTATGAAAAAATGGAACTCTTGCATTTGTGTGATAACATGGCAGTACTTGAGCTATTATGTGAGGATAGGTACCAGACCAAATCTAAACTTTGTGAAAGCCAGGAAAAAACTACATACAAATTAAGAAGAAAATAGTTTCTCTCCCACAGCTGGTTTTCCAGACATCAATAAACAAACATTTATTAAGTGCCTCCTGGGTGCCAGGCCCCATGTTAGACTCTGTGTATCAGTAATTAAGGTGGGCTTTTAGCACTTATTTAATCAAGTGCCCTTGGAAAGTTTGGCCATTGTTTCTTTGATTAAATTAGGAGTCTTTGATGACCTCCTTGTCTAGGGAAAGCCTAGTTTAAGTGGGTGTGAGTCACATATTTGTGATGTCGGAAGCTTTTAGGCCACGTGGGTTTAAGTCACATGTTTGTGACACTTTTAGGTCACGTGGGTGAGTCCAATATTTGTGATGCTCTTTGACCCTGAACAAGATATATAAACCCAGAGGTTGGCGTTCTCCCTTGGAGCTCTTAGTCCCTGGAAGAGTGTTGTGTGACTCTGGCCAGCCATTGTTAAGAGCTCCCCTGTTCGTAAACCCAGATGTTGATGCTTCCCTGGTAACTATGAATTGTGATTTGGTCTGTTCATGTTGTGTATGTTTGTAACTTGTTTGTACTTGCTCTGAAGTTTAGGTTTCTACCTTTTCCTCCTGAACTAAGTGAGTTTATATGTATATGTTGGATTAAAGTAAGATTGTCAACCCCTTAATGTTGCTTTCTTTAGTAAAGCAGATCAAAGAACCTGTGCTGGAAGCTCTTGATGCTGGTCTTGTTAGGTCTTACACCTCAACAGCAGCTGCTAGCCGAATTGTGACTACACTCTGAGTATATAAATTCAAAGAATGTGAAAAACCCTGTAGTTAGGAAACTTGCCTTTTATCAGAGGAGACAATAAGCTTTAACAGAATAAATATGAAGTGAATAAATAACAAGTAATAGGACAGAAGATACAGTGGAGGATGTTGTCAGGAAAGACTTCATGTGAAGGATGGTACTTGGGCTGAGTCTTAAAGAAAGAAAGGGATTATTTGGGTGGGAAGAGAGGAAAATACTTTGTAGCTATGGCACATGGCCAGTGCAATGGCAAAGAGATGGAAAATTGAGTGTTCTGTTTGAAGAACGAATAAAACTTGATATCTATGGTGATGGAAAGATATGTTGGGACAAGGTTGTGAGCACCTTTCAAAGCTAAGCAGTGGGGTTCATGTTTTATCTTAGAACCAATAAGGAGTCTCTAGAGTAGAGTGAACAGAAGAGTCACATTGACAGATCTGTGCCTATTGAATCAGGCAACATGCTTCCCTTCTTCGCTGTTCTTTCCCTTTCCCTTTTCTTATTCAACCTGTTTTCTCTGTTGTTATTTAACAAAACAGACTATGAAATATTTACACTAAAATTTGTACTTGCCTGTCTCAGAGTGATCTGTGAAAAGATCCATCACATTACCTAGGGAAAGGAAAGTTTGAAAAAGATAGCACTGGACTTTTTTGTTGTTCTGTTGCAAAGTAGGTATCATATAACTTTTCTTGAGTTGGCGTTGCTGTTTTTTTCTTCCTATAACTTTTATTTGTTTGTTGAGCAACAACTCTGAAAATCACAGGGATGCTAAAAAGTGACAGGGTGCTAATTAACTTACAAAAAGAGACAGATTTTGGAATGCAAAAATCTAGCTTCATATTATTTTGGTTTCACCATAGGAATTTCACATATCAAAAGCTGGGACTTTATCCACGTCTCATTACGTAACCCAAAGAGCTGTAAATATCTGAGGGATAAAGGAGAGACTTAAGTCACAGTCTGGTTTTCCAGAACAACTCGGCCTCTTTAATGAGGGCCTTTAGAGTAGTGTAGGAAAAAGGAACACTCTTTGCCTATTCCATAACTAGAGAAGTTAACCTTATATGGAATTTAATTGAGAGACTGTAACCTGAACTAGATATTTTTCAGAATAATTTCATGTCTTTGCTAATGAAGAATACAAATGTTACAGCAAATCACTAATAAGGTGCCTGAAATACACACACATACACACACACACACACGTTATTATCATCATCACTGGCAGGACTATGCTGCCATTGTGACTTAATATTCAGTCAGCTTTAAGTTATGTAAATGGCAGTAGTTGTCAGGAGGCTTAGAAGTGATTGACAATCTGAAAGTATCACATGTAGACATCTCATATGGTTGGTTCGATTATAACTATTAACATTCTTAGAGGGGTTTTGTCACCCTGTAGAAAGATAGATACATTTATTCCCTAAACTTTTCCCTTTGATTGGATCTGTTTCTAAACTGCCTTCTCCCCAGAATAAAGGGAAACGTTAAACAATTTTTCTTCATCCTTATTATACTCCCATCCCCTTTTCTTCCCATAGCTCCCAAACACATTTGGGAGAGAAAAGAGGCAAAAATGGCATCAAAAAGATTTTAATATTTTAAATAATAATTGCTTTTATTTATGAAAAAAAGTTCTGCTGATGCTTTATGTATATGGAATTATAAGGTTGACCCCAATTTGGATAAATGACAGACTGTTCATTCTTCTCTCTCTCCTCTCTCTCCCTCTCTCTCTCCTCCTTCTCTTCCTCCCCCTCTCCTTTCTCTCTCCCCTTTTTCTCTCCCTCTGTCATGTAAAATCAGAAATAATATAGCTGAACAAAGTAAGTAGAAATGTACATAAAAGAAATGGACTTTGTCTCAGACTAAATAAATCTAAATTTCCAAGTTATTTTAGCTATGGTTGCCCTATACCTAACTTGGCCTCTGACCTACTTTAGGCCTGGAGCACCAAACCAAAATAATGGCTTTCTCAAGACCAGAACACTCCTGACAATAAATGTATCTGGATGACCTTCCTCATACTTATACTACTCCACAAGAGAAAAGTAAATTAGGCATGTATTACAAGATATACTAGTGGCTCCAAACAATCTAGAGATACAAAGCCCAGTGATTACAAGATGTAGAATCATAGCATTTAGAGCTGGACAGAATCTTAAGATTTTATTCCTCATCTCCATTCTCATTTCACAGAAAAGAAAACTGAAACCAAAAGAAGTTAAATCACTTGGCCAAAGATAAATAAAAATTAGCAGATTCAGAATTCAAACCTCAGTACTTTAATTCTGAATCAAGGTGTTTTACACCACGTCATATCAACTGCTTGGAACTGGCAGCTGCAGAGATTGCCTCCAAGCTGGCTGTTTCATTGGCTTGTTAAGATCCTTGGACTTGGATTTGACTCCCTCCTCTGATGCTTACTTACTGTTGGTCCACAGTCAAGATCTTTAATCTTGCTGGGCCTGAATTTCCTCATCTGTGCAATGCTGGTACCATTTATATCACAGTGATAAGAAGAGAGAAACAGGGCTACACAAATATGAGCTCTTGTTTTATTATTTGTGGGAAGGCAGTGATAGCTTTATTCAAATTAATACATTGTAGTCACAGGGCAGTGACCCAAACAGTAACTATAGACACTGACCAGAGGAGAGATTATGGTTCATAGGAGTGGGTGGAGATCAGCAGGTGACAAATTGGTTGTTCTGGTCATAGTTGAATTTGGAAATAAAATACCCAAAGTGGTAATTATTTGGATGAGGAAGGTCATGACCATCCTTTCCCCCTTGTGTAACCTATGTAAATACGTTTTGTTCTATTCTGAGGCAGTTATGTGTCAATAGGAGACAAAAATGAGACAGGAAGACCTTTTAGCCTCTTACTTCCTTGACCATTCTGACTTAATGTAAATATCTTGCACCTTACCTTCCTAAGTAAAAGTTCTTCCATCTATCCATTTTTGTAATGATTTATTGGGAAAAGTTCTTCACTTAATAAGTCTGAGATGAGAAGTAAGCCCTGGATACTTTCCCTGCCTATCATGCTTAAGCCAAGGAGCAAAGCTAGAATGAGTTTCTCCAAAGGCCATGACCACTATGAAAAGATGAAATGCAGTCCATTCAAGGAGATCTTTACCCAGAGGCAAAAAATGTCAGTGAAGAAAAGAGTTAGAGAGCTCTGCTGAATCTGAGCTAGACTGCCAAGTCCAATAGTAGCTTCCCTACAATAAGTGATTTAACATTTATTAAGCATTTATCATGTATCAGTTTGCTAAGCTCTGGAGATGCAAATACAAAAATCAAGTCACTCTCCAAGCTTCTTAGGGAGCTTACATTCTTTTAAAATTGTTTTTATTTCAATAACTTTTTATTAAATTTTTTATATCACTAAAATTTTTAAAAGTTATCCCTCTACTTTGAACACCTATTATAACAAAGAGATGCCTATATAACAAATAATATTTTAAGAAGACAAAGAAAAACTAGGAGAAAATGTCAAAACTAATCAATACATTGCAAAAATCTGAAAATATGTGCAATATGTCATAATTTTGGACCTCATATCTTGGCGTGGGGAGGAATGGGAATTTCTTCTTTGGAGGCAAAATTCTTTATAATTTTGCAGCACTCATTTTTTATTTCTTTTGTGCTTCCTTCTGTTTATATCATTGTCACTGTGTCTATTGTTTTCTTGGCTTTGCTAATGTCATTCTGCAACAGTTTATGCAGATTTTTTTCTTGCCTCATTGTACGAGTCATATTCATCATTTCTTACAGTTAGGTGGCATGGCAGATGGAATGTTGGGCTTGGAGTCAGGAAGACCTGAGTTCATATCCTGCATTAGACATTTACCAATTGTGCAGGGCAAGAAGCTTAACCTTCATCTGCCTGTTTCCTCATCTATAAAATACGGGTGATAAATATAGGACCTCCCTCAGGTTATTGGGAAGATAAAATGAAATAATATTTGTAAAGTGTTTTGCAAACCTCTGTTTATTACATATTGTACACATACACACATATATATACACACACATTGCACTTCATAAATACTACCTGTTATTATTCTTACAGCACAGTAAGATTCCATTACATTCATGTACCATGATTAATTTAGTCATTTCCCAATCGATAGACACCTACTTTGGTTCCAATTGTGCTGCCATAAACATTTGGATGGATATGGGGACTTTTGTTCTCCCATTGGCTTCCTTGGGGTATAGAACTAGTAATGGAATCTCTAAGCGAAATGATATAAACATTTTAGTCACCTTGTTTATAAATTAGGAATTACCTTCCATAATGGTTGTCCTGATTAATGGGTTCACCAATTATGTGCTTTCCATGTGCTTATCTTCCAACAGTTTTTATTATTTCCATCTTTCATTGCCTTTGCCAGTTTGCTGGGAGTGAGGTGTATCCTCAGGATTGTTTTTATTTGCATTTCCCTTATTATTAGTGATTTGGAGCATTTTTTCTATAGTTATTAATAATTTGCAATTTTTTATTTGTTCATCTTCTTTGACCACTTGTCTATTGAGGAATGATTATATCTCTTTGCCCATATCTACAGATTTCTCTAAATATGTTTATATTATATTCATATTGGATATATTTATGTACATGTATGTGTTAATTGTTTATATATCTTAGATACAAAATCTTTATCAGAAATATTTGAAAGGTTTTTTCCCATTCTGCTTCCTCCTTTCCTATTTACCATGAGAATTATTCGTTTGTGCTGAGGTTTTTCAATAATATGTAATCAAAGTCATCTATTTTGTCTTTTATAATTGCCTTCCTTTTTTCCTTTAAAGGTTTGTTAGAATTCTACTGCAAATGTATCAGGACTAGAAGCTTTTTACTTTGGTAATTCCATTAGAGCTAATTCTCTTTCTTTTTCTGAGATTGGATGATTTAAGATCTCTATTTGATTTCCTGTTGGTTTGGGTATTTTATAGTTTGGAAGGTATTCCTTTATTTATTTTGTGTTTTCAGTTTTGGTATTGCAATTTAGTTAATTTTTTTGCTTAGTAATTTAGATGCTGAGGCATTTGGAGAATATAAAATTTGAGGCTTAACACAGATGTTTCTTTTCTGTGGTTCCTTACAACATAATGTAATTTCCTTGTTTATCTCTTCTTATGTTGTGAATGTTTGTTTTTGCTTTGTTAGTGCTTGTGACTCTTGATTTTTTGGATTCATCTGAAATATGCTACTACTACTGTTAAAATTAGCTAACATTTATATTCCACTCAGGCACTGTGCTGAGAGCTTTACAAATATTATCTGATTGATTCTCATGATAACCCTAGGAGGGAGGTGCTATTAACATCTGCATTTGATAGATGAAGAAACTGAAGCAGACAGAGGTTAAGTGACTTGCCCAGAGTCACACAACTAGTTAGTGACTGAGTTCAGATTTGAACTCATGACTTCCTGAATTCAGGCTCAGTGCTCTATTCACTGCACTATCTAACTGTCCCTATGATCGCTAATTTTTGTTTTTACCTGTCATAATAGGAGAAGACATCACATATAAAAGAGTAGTGTTCAGGGAAGGGTGTTGGTTTGGTAAGTCATAGGGAAGGTCAGTTGAACAAGAGAGTAAATTACCAACTCATCCTTTCTAGGAAGTTTAGTGTTAAATCGATTACTGCTCCTAGAACTAGAGGGGTGTGGTAGTGTAGAAAGGATCTCTGTACAGTTGTGTGAGAAGAAGGTGGCTAGACAACAGCTCGACAGGTCTACCTCTGAGTTAGATATGAATTGTGAATACCAATATTTAGCCTTAAACCCAAGAGAGAAACTAAATGGAAGTATCAGGGTTGGAGGGTCAGGGAGGCTGGGGCTGGGACTAGAAGGCATGGAATGAAGATGGTTGGAGAGTATGACCCCCATTCTTCACTGAAAAGCCTGAAGTCTAGTTCAACTGAAGCTTGTAGTGATAGCGATCCAGTTGTATCTTTGTCCTCTGATAACCCCTCTCTGCTTTATCTTGAAACTCTCTTATTATTCTTTGTTTCCTGGTCTATGTGTGTGAGTGTGTGTAAGGGGCCATAATCTGTGGTCTATAAATTTGTCTTTATAAAACTTGTTTGATAACTGTATTTTGTTGTAATTGCTTTGTTTTGCAATCATTTGTATCTAATTTTTGTATTTAAAAGCATTCTTTTGAGAAAAGGTCTGTAGTTTCGCCAGCATGCCAAAGAAGTCCAATATGTGAAAAACAAGGACAAAAAAACAAGAAGTTAAAAATACCTCCCTAGTACCTCCCCCTGGCAAGTTAGAAACAGGCCATAATAGAAGATCAATTGTTTCATGAATTATTGGTCTGTTCTGTTGTGGTGGTTGAAATTCCCTTTAACTGTACCTGGGGTTAAGACCTGGGACATTTAAATATTAAGAACTCCTATATACTTTATATATATACACACACATATATAGCATCAAATAAAATGTTTAGCATCAAGTAAAGTCATCTGAAATCACCTCCTTAATTTGATCAAAATTAAGAAAGCCAAGATGCAGGATTCAGGCAAAAAAAATCTCCCCCCAAACAAAAAAACCTAAGATAGGGTTCTGATTTTCTTGAAGGTCTTAAACCTTAAAATGTCTTTGTCCTTTTTATACCACTATGTTTATACACAAATGCTATAGGAAATGAATCCCAATCCCATATTTAATTATATATTCTTTTCTATTTTGAGGAAGTTGTTTTCATTTGTTTCTCCTGCATATCATTCTACTTACTTTGGTTGGTAGCAGCAGTATTAGGAGTATTCTAAATGTTTGATCTGAGCAGTTTATGAGAAATGATAGATCTTTTATTTTTAATGATTTTTTTGAGTTTTTCTATTACTAATAAAAGTATTTCCACATGAAATGGAACCGAAAAAGATGATTTTATATGTGAAACCACAAATCTTTAAGTATAGCTTATCTTTAATATTATATAAGAAAAGCAACTTATTACTCTCAAAACCATCCTGCTTATATGTAGTTTCCTCTGAACTTTTATTTCTCCTCCTCCTCCTCCTCCTCCTCTTCCTTCTCCTCTTCCTCTTTTTTTCCTGTTTCCTTCTTCACCTTTCTTCTCCTCTTTTTTTTCTTATAAAAGGGAAAAACAAAATCTTTGAAACAAATGAGCATAATCAGGTAAATCAAATCCATACACTTGTAATGTACAAAAAAAGTATTTTATTCTGGCCCTTGTATTCATCACTCCTCTAACAAAAGGTGGGTAGCATATATTTTATAAGGTATCATAGTCATATCTGGTCATTGATTTGATTATAACTCTTTAATCTTTCCAAGGAGTTTTTCTTTATGATGCTGTTTCTGTTTAAATGGCTCTCCTTGTTCTTTTCCCTTTACTCTGAATCAGTTTATACAAGTCTTCCCGGACTTCCTTGAAGTCATGCCTGTCATCATTTCTTTCAGTGCAACATTACATTCGTATAACCATAGTTTGTTCAGCTATTGCCTGACTCATGCACATTCTCTTAATTTCCAGTTCTGTACTACAACAAAAAAGTGATGTTTCATAAGTGTTTGTACCTAGGGCTCTTTTTCTTCTTTCTTTGATCTCTTTGAGGATATAGGTAAAGCAGAAAGTGCTTAGTGAAGGCTAAGCAATAGTCAATGGAGTTTTGATGCCTGCTAGTGGGCAAATAAAGTTTCAGATTATAGCATTTGAAATCCTAGGGGGACAGTAGTGGAAAGTCAGTTGTTCAGTGAGCATTTATTACATGGTTACCATGTGGCAGAGACTGTACTAAGCTCTAGGGATACAAAGGCAAAAGGCAGTCCTTGCTCAAAGGACACATCATCAGTACCCAAGAGAACTGGTTTAAATCCTGCCTCTACTACTGATGAGCTTAAGAAAATCACTGCTGACCTTCAGTTTCCTCACCTATAAACTGAGGGAGTGAAAACAATGACCTTTAATGCCCATACAAGGTCTAAATCAGTGGTGGGATTCAGCTGGTTAGCACCAGTTTGGGAGAATCAGCACCTAATTTTAGGATGAGTTTGGGGAGCTGGTTGTTAGTGGGGGTGGTGGCTGCACCTTGGCTTGGTTCTGTGGAGAACTGGTTGTCCATTTACTTGAATCCCACCACTGGTCTAAATCAATTATCCTGTCAGCAGTATTATCTGGGAAAATTTTGGTCGCATAATTCTTTTCCCATTGAGCAAAATAGCTTCCAGTAGGGTGAGAATTATGTGACCAAAAGCAGCACGTGTGGATGACGTTCACATAAATAAACATTTTTGTTTCCTCAACAAGGTACTTAAAAGGTGAATAGTGCATGGAAATGAAATAAATAACAAAACCACAGGCAAAAAAAAAATAAAAACATGAAATTCATTCATTGGAAATATTACTTATTTAGGAAAAGTATGCTATGGGCAAATGAGTAAATAGAAATTATTCTTTTGTTCCAAAATTTAGATAAACTCTAACAACCCCAGCATTGGAATTTCATTCATGTAATATCATACTCAATGCATTTCCAAGTGCATAAATGTGATGAGAGATATGATAAATATTTTTCTGTATTTTTAGATGATCCTAAGGAAATGTGCCTAATGTGTGAATCATATATGCTCTTTCTAAGCATAGAAGAATAAGTCAGATTTATGTAATGTAGAACAAGTCCTTTTATCTTTCTCAACCTTAACTTTCTCATCTTTAGAGCTAGTTGGGAAGGGAATAAGCATTTACATAGCATCTACTATGTAATTGGTACTATGCTACGTGCTTTATAATATTATCTCATTTGATTCTCACAACAACCCTGGAGATAGGTGCTGTTATTATGCCCTTAAAGTTATTTGCTCAGGGTCACACTGCTAATAAGTATCTGAGGCTATGTTTGAACTCAGGTCTTCCTAATTCCAAGCCCAGTGTTCTATCCGCTACACCATGTGACTTCTCTTGTGAGATGAGTCTACTAGATCAACTATAAGTTGGCCAATCTGTCAACAAGCATTTGTTAGCGTTTACTATTGGCAGACACAGTGCTAAGTGCCGAGGCTACAAAGAAAGTCCAGAGTAAATTAAAAAAGGCCCTTCCATCAAGGAGCATACAATCCAAGGGTAAGATAGAATATAAGGAGCCAGGTGCATAGAAGAGATATAGAAAGTAGATAGAAGGTAGTCTGAGAGAAGAGGACATTAGTACCTGAGGGCACTTGGGAAGGCCTCTGGCAGAAGGTGGGTATGAGATGATTCTTAAAGGAAGCCAGGTGAGGAGGTAGGACATTCCTGGAGTGGTGGTGGGGGAGGCAGCCAATTCAAAGAGGCACATTGATGGTAAATACAATACTATGTTAGAGGCACTGCAAGTGAGTCACTATAGCTGGATTGTAGAGTATGTGGAGGGTAGTAAGGTTTAAGAAGACTAGAAATATGGGGGTCAGATTATGAAGAGCTTTAAATGCCAAATAAGTGGTCTTCATATTTGATCCTGGAAATAAAAGGAACTCATTGACATGGGTTCATGACATGGATTAGAAAAAATCATGTTGGCCCCTGAGTAGACTGGAGTGGGAAGAGACTTGAGGCAGGGAGACTAATTAAGGGGCTTTTTTTTTTTTGCAAAAATCCAGACCAAAGATGATGAGGGCGTGAATTATAGTTATGGCTGTTTTGATTTCAAAGAAGTGGACACGTACAAGAGATATTGTGGAAGTAGAACAGACAAGATTTAGTAACTGGTTGGTTATGTGGGGTGAGTCAAGGATGAGAGCAAGGCTGCAGGCTTGGTTAACTGGATGGATTGTGGTATCCTTGACCCTCTTAGGGAAGTGTGGAAGAGGGGAAAGTTTGGGGGGAAAGGTAATGAGTTCTCTTTTTGGACATGTTGAGTTTGAAATTCCCGTTTGACATCTCAGTGAGGAAGTTGGACACATATAACTAAATTTTATGATCCTATGATTGATAAGCTAATATCCTCGTGCCTAATTATAAAGGTAGGCTTCCCATTCTTCCTCATTCTTGAGAATTAAATTTCCTTTCTCCTGGCTTCCATCTTTTCCAGATTCCCTCCCTCCAACAAACTTCTGTTGAGAGTCTAATACAGAAAATGCACTTAGGCTTGTAAAAGGTAGAGAGTAAATTCCATCTATCTTTACTTTTATGTTAAAATTGATCTGAGAAAACAGTAGAAACATACTTCTTTCTAATTCATTTACTAATGTGCTTGGAAATGTAGTTGGTTCTTTTTCTCCATCTAGAAAATATTAATATATTCTTGCAAATCAAAGACCTAATTTAGTGACCCTTGGGGTTCTATTCAAGTTTGAAAAGGCAGAGAAAAAAGAGACCAAACTAAATCTTGCTTGACTGCATCACCTCTGGTGTGTCCCGTTGAAAGGAAAACTATTTCATGGATATGCAAAAAACGTGGAAATACTGAATTATTTGAATAATTATTTTAATGGCATGGTTGGGCTTGGCCTCTGGAAGTCTAGACTGTATACTGTAAGAGTATGAATGGAAGAAGACAGGTTCAGAAAGATAAAAAATGGATGAAGAGAGATTTAGATAACCAACTGTTATCTCCACTTCTCCACATGGTGGTTGATAACTTAAAAATATCTTCACCTACCTTTAATTTGAACATCACCTTCTTCTAAGAATGTACCTCTCCTCCCTCTCCAAATCAATGAATAAATCATCCTTTCTAACTAGATATGTAATATAACACATTCCTTGCTCCCCACCTCTGCAAATAAAAGGATCAGATGCATTTAGTCAAGTCTTTTATTGTGTCTTGGTTATTACAATTACATAGCATTCCATTTAACTTTTTTACTTTTCATATATTATTGTAATCATTTGTGATGTTTAAAAAGTTCAAGAGACATAATTTCTGGATAATTATCCATTTTATTTAAAATGCTATCATTTTAATAAAAGGTCAGTGGCACTCTCAAATGCCAGTCAATCATGGCGGCAGGCTCAAGGCTCATATGCCCTTGGAAAAGTGGATGTTCCAGATGGTGGCAATCAATGTTGATTGGTTAACAAGTAATGAAAGAAAATGAATATTATGATGAGGGGCTTGAGCTATTCAAATGAATTTTGATTATGTTATTTACTTCTATACGATCCCCAGCCTTGAGGAATCTAATCAAAGAATTTAGCCCCACACAAACCTATGTAGAGCACAACAGGCTTCCCCATCCTAGATTAAATTCCTCTTAAGGTTGTGTGGGGTCTGTCCATGACTGAGAAGAAAATTCAGTCTTCAGAGATTGAGCTTAAAAATGAGGACTTTAGAAAAAGGGGGAATTCTAGATCTCCCCAAATCATTGGTTATTAATAATTATTTCTCTCACATTGTATATATTTCTGCTTACTTTACTTTGTATCAGGTCATATCCAACTTCCTGCTTTATTTGCTGGAGTTTACCTAAGTAGATCTCTACCTTAGGGTTTTTTTGGGGGGTGGGGAGGAAGGAGGGGTCTTCCATAGTTACTTTATGGCATGTTCAATTAATTTTTGAGATGGGATTGTTTAATATCTCCATTTCATATTATGTTAATTTATATTTTAATAGAAAATCCTCCATTTATTTTAAAACTTCAGGTTTTCTGGCATAATATTGTGGTTAGTAGGGTTGGATAATTCTTTTCCTTTCTAACAGTGATTTCACATTTTTGTTTTAATAATTTAATTTTTCTTCATTTTCTTTTGTTTCAGGCTTACTGAATGTTAATTAATTTCATTAATCTATTCAGAGAGCTTTTACTTTATTAGTTTTATAATCTTTGTTTTCCATTTTGCTGATATTTCTAATTTAAAATATTTCATCATTTGTCTTCATTTCCTAATTTCTAATCCTTGCTTTTTCTGTTTTGCTTTTGAAAACACATTTTATCCTCTGAGGATTGATTTAGGTGCATCATTTCTGGGGATAGTTACTATCTTTATGATTTGCTCATTAGTTCATTTACTATTATCATAAATGATGGATATGGACTTATTACTAAATCTTTTATTAATGATTGGGCTTACTTGCTTCATGTTTCTATTGCTCGTGGTGTTTGCAAATTGAATAATCTGCTTGTCTCTCTTTTTTAAAAGCAATGTCTCACATGCTTCTAGTTGTTGAAATTCAGTTTTTTCTATCTATGATCATCTTCAGGTTTCTAGATTATGTTATTTTGGGTTGTAGTTTAAGTTTCTTTGTTTTATAAAACATACTATTCTGTTCCCTTCTTGGGAATGAGGATTAGTTCTGGGTCATTGGAATCTCCTTTTCTTTTATATTTGACAATATCCCCTGCTCCCCTTGTCTTTTTGAAAAAAAAATTGTTTGTTATGGTTCATTTGAAGTTTTACCATTTCATGCCTTGAAGTAATAATTGTGGGGCTTTTTTCTGATGGTGTTCTGGGGTTCTTCTCACAATTAAAAATGGGACAGTTTCCTTGTATTTTTCCTAAGTATGGTATTCACATTTTTTATTTAGTATAGAATATAATCTTGTTAGGTTATCTTTGTTTTTCCTGTCTTTAAGGTCCATTATTTTTAGATTACACAGGATACATGTACTCTTTTAATATTATCCTTTGTTTCTCTTCTTCCAACTTTTATTCTACTTCAGTATTTTTTAAAATATATATTCCAAATAAGTTATTCTCTTTTTCAGGGCCTCTACTTCTTTGGAAAGCATCTCTATCATTTATTCTTTTTTTCTACTCTGCTATTATCAAGTTTTTAATTCTGCATTGAAATCTCTGATTTCCTAGATGAACTCATTCATTCCTAATTCCTTCTTTTAAAAACTTTATTTCTTTTTTGAACCATTAAGAAATTTCCTGATTTTGAAATGTTCCATGATTTTTAAGAAGTGAGTAAAATTCTTTTTTATTAGATAATTTTGAATCATTTCCCTTTGATGTTTAATTCCTTTTTTTAAGATTTTATTTAGTATTTTATTTTTCCCTAGTTGCATGTAAGAACAATTTTTAATATTCATTTTTAAAACTTAGAGCTCTAAATTCTCTCCTATCCTTCCTCCCCTCCCTCCTGCCATTGAAAAAGTCTGCAATTCCATATAGGTTATACATGTGTAGTCATGCAAAACATAGTCCTAATAGAAATGTTGTGAAAGAAAACACAGACAAGAAAAAACAGCAAGAAAAATAAATTTAAAAAAAGTATGGCTCAATTTGTATTCAGACACAGGAACAGTTCTTTCTCTGGGGATGGATAATATTTTCCATCATAAGTCCTTCAGAGTTGTCTTGGATCATTGTATTGCTGAGAATAGCTAACTCATTCAATTGATCATCTTACAGTATTTCTGCTACTTTGGGTACAATGCATTTCACTTTGCATCAGTTCATGCAAGTCTTTCCAGGTTTTTCTGAGAGCATCCTGCTTACCATCTCTCAAGTACAATACTATTCCATCATAATCATGTACTACAATTTGTTCAGCCATTCCCCAATTGATAGACATCCTCTCACCTTCAAATTTCTTTACTCGCAGAAAAGAGCTGCTATACAATTTTTGTACATATAGGTCCTTTTCCTTTTTGTTTATCTTTTTTTGGGATACAGACCTAGTAGCGGTATTGCTAGATCAAAGGGTATGCATGGTTTTTTAGCCTTTTGGGCATAATTCTAAATTACTACAGAATGGTTGAATCAATTCACAACTCCACCAACAGTGCGTTAAAGTCTCATTTTTTCCCACATTCCCTCCAACATTTGTCATTCACCTTTTCTGTCCTATTAGCCAATCTAATAGGTATGATGTTTAATTCTTATTTGATATGTTTTGAACTCTTGTTTTTTGCCTTCTTCCTTTATCATCTTCTTTGTTACTTTATTTGTGAACTAAGATTTTATTAAGGCTTTCTCATTTGAAATTTTAGTCATTCAACCTTTCTATGTATTTACAGAGTACTTTTGCTTAGTTTTAATAAAATGTACTAATCATAATTCTTACATTCCTTGTTCTTTTTTGGTGCCCCCCCTTCCACTGCTACACAGACCTCTGAGGTTAGGCTATTATATATCCTTAACCTCCTTTTATTGGGTCTATGACTGTCAGTCTCACCTGGGTCACTGCCCTAAGTAAGCTCAGATTTTCACTCAGTTCCCAGTTCCCTTTCCCTGAGGTTTCTGCTATGTTCTAAACGCTGCTACTGTTTTCTGCCCTCCACTTACCACTTCCTTTAGTTCTCATGTTTTCTTTCAAATGAGTGGGCAGGATCACTGCTTGCCATCTCTTGTGAGTTTGGGGAGAGAGACATACATCAAGCTGAATCATTTCCATGGGGGTAGTAGGCAGAGATTCTCACACCCGGGCCAGAAACCATACAACCCTCAAATTTCCTTACTGTAACACTACCCAACATGTTAGTGGGTTGGGGTTAGGGATGTTGTGTGAAATTTAAGTAATTAATTAGTAATGAGATTTAAAGTTTGTATGATCTTTGTTTTCTTATCTTGTAGACTCAGTTTCTCTTTATGGTTAGTACTTGATTCCTTTCCCTGTAATTTTTGTGTTGTTGGGGGATTTCTGAGAGCAACCACTGTACTATCTTGCAGGTTACATCAGTTAATAGTTTTTATAAGCTAAGATTAATGCTTTAAAAGATTATAGTTAACTTGTGATATAGACTGAGAGATAATGATAATAATATATGCTGGAAAAAGGAAGATAATTTATTGTATCCCTGCAGCAGTTCTGTACATATCCTAACTTGACATGAAATGATTACTATAGTGCCTTCAACTTGGTGAAACTCAACAAGTATTGCTAGCTCAATGGTAATGCAAATGATATCTTATTTAACATGTCATTACCCTATTAGTACCCTCATTACCCACTTCAGTGTAACCATCTTAGCTAGGTCATTTAGCTGAGTCACTACATCTGCTGCATTTGAAATTTTTCCTCTTTTTCATGTAATTTTCATACACATTTTACCAAATGACCCCACTCTCTCAAATTATGGTGTTGTATAAAAAGAAGCAGTTATCATTTCCCATTAAATCCTGTGTCATCTTGAAACATCATATTTTATCCCCATCTCACCTTTTCAGATAAAAGGATTCCATATTCTATAATTTCTTAAGAAATAGGTATATATATGTAGGCATGTATGTATAGGTATCTATGTGTATGTGTTCATATGTTTACATACCTAATTTATACCTCTCTTCATTTCACTCTTACTCTTTTTTCAATTTCATTGCTAACTTTCTTCTTTAGTCCACATTATACACAGTATTCTAGATGAGGCTGCCTTATTATCTGATGTAATAGCATTATGGCATATTCTCTTTAAGAGGCTCAGATCTCTTTTTTGATGTATATGGAAATTCAGAAATTCATTCCATTTACCAAAGAATTGATAGTTACAATTAAAAATGGCAGCTTTGGAATGAATGGGTGGATTGATGGATGAATGAAAGAAAGAGTGAACAGATATCTCTTTCTGTGTTTCTAGAGTACCTTTATTTAGTGTTTTTAATAATGTATACTATTTCATAATGTTTGTCTCTTGGATAAAGAATGTGAAACTCAGAGTATACTTCTATAACTCAATTCTTGCCTCTTTCTTCCCTCACTTTTCCTAGTCCCCTACCAACCAAAAGGAGGAAAAGGAAAAAAAAAACAGTGGAAAAGGGAAAAGGACTGGGTATACTATAAAAACAAGTTGATTTGTTTGTTCAGTTTATCTCTTTGGAATTTAGGCTCTCACTGGTTAAACATCATACCTATTTTTCCACACTACCCCATTCTCTAATGCACCTTGCACATTTATGATGAATTATGTCGGTTCTACTATTGTGTTTGAATATATCCCATTAATAATAGTTGATTCTCCTGGGAAAAGAGAACAGAAAATCCTCTCCACTTGCCTTCTTTTCTTTATCATAATAGCCACCAGGCTTCTACTTGCTATCAGAATTATCATCATTCCATTTTGTTCCATGGATGCATCTCATAATTTGCAGTGTGAATTGTGCATCCCTGCTAAGCTGCAGGCACCATCTATGCTATTACAGTTTGCTCCTCAGTCTTATTGGGTTCACTGGGTCTCTGACTTGCCACTAAATAATCCCTAGATGCAACAACATATTGAGGCCAAAAAAGAAAGGGAAAGAGAAAGGATAGATACCTTGACTGTCATCCCTCATTGAAGAGCTTATGTGTGAAGAAAGTCTGGAGCTGTAGTCAGTGGCACAGAAGTGCAGAACTCTCATTTATTTTCTCTAGTTGCAATTCTATGCATCACTGGCATTAGATTCCTCCTCTGTACTGTTTTAACATTTGGATTTTAAGCACTACTTTGATATGTGTGTCAGCCATACCTGGGAGCCAAGAGTTTTAAATATGGCCTCATAGTTGCATTTTCTTATGTGAGCAGTTGTCGGCTCTTGCACAAAAATTGTATCCCTAAATGTATCAGTAATATTACAATGGAATTGAGATATCCCAGATTTATAATAGCAATTGGGACTTGCAGACCATGACAATTGCTTCTCGAATGCTTGTCCCTCACTATATTATAGGGTCATAAGATTCCAAAGTTGGACCTTGGAGATATCCTCTTCATTTTACAGAGGAAGAAACTGAGGTATAGAGAAGTACAGCAGTTGTCAACTGTTACCCAGCTAGCTGGGGACAGAGTAGCCAGATCAATTGACTCCAAATCCATGGCTCTTTACACTATACATACAAATACATAATTCCAATCCAACCTTGCCTGTGTCTAAATGCCTGGCTCAAGTTGTATCTCCTTCATGAAACTTTGCTCAATTGCTTTGACCTCTCCCCTCCACAAATCCCCATCCTTTCTGAAGCCTCCTCCTCCAATGCACATAGGCTTTATACTATGTTGCATGATACTTGATTACATAGTATTTTGAATTGTACTCCATTTGTGTCATAAGTGTATAGTCTTGTCCCTCTATACCATAAGCTCCTTGAAGCAGTGATTGTGTTTTACACCCTTTGCATGTTCCCTTAGTACTTAGCACTGTTGTCAGACAATGTTATAGGCTCCTAAGGCACTTTTTTGTTGACTATTGATTAAATACTGAGATTTGAACCACTCTATTCATTTTGGGACCCATATTGGTTGGTTGAGAGTCAGTGAGGAATAGTGGGTATAGAGCTAGCCTTAGCCAAGAAAACTTGAATTTGAAGTCCATTTCTGCTATATTCTGACTGTATGACCCTGGACAAGTGACTTAGCCTTTTACCAAAGACCCTGCATTCCAGATAAACTGGTCTTTTCTCTATACCTCACACATAATATTCCACCTTCCATCCCTCCGCTTTTGTAGTAGCTATCCCCCTAGGAACATATTTCCTCCTATTAGAATCCTTTTTTTTTTCAAAACTTAGCTTAAGTACCACATGTTATATGAAGCCTTGCCTCATCCACCCCAACTGTACCGTCCTGTACGCTCCTTCCCAAACTACTTCGTATTTAATTGCTTTGAATTTATTTTCTTTTCATTTATCATGCATATTCTTATCATGGACTTGTCTCATTAGAGCCCTGGATTTGGAGTTAATAGACCTGGCTATTCTGCCTCAAACAGGCTGAATAACAGTAGACATCTGCTATACCTCTCTATGCCTTATTTTCTCCTTCTATAAAGTGAAAAGGATATCTCCAAGATCCTACTCTGGTGAGTAGGGATTATTTCATTCTTGGTATTGGTATCACCAGTACCTAGAACAGTGGTTAACTCATAGTAGGGACTTAATAAATGCTTGTTGAATGATACATTGAAAAATTTCTGTATTGGCAGAAAGAGTTTCTAGGTAATCCATTCCATATGCTGATGAAATCACTGTTTCTTTTTTTTTTTAGTCATGTCCAACTCTTTGTGAGGTTTTCTTGTCAAAGATACTGGAGGGGTTTGTCATTTCCTTCACCAGCTCATTTTGCAGATGAGGAAACTGAGGCAAACAGGGTTAAGCGACTTGCCCATGATCACACAGCTAGTAAGTGTCTGAAGCCAGATTTGAACTCGGGAAGATAAACCTTCCTGACTCTAGCATGGTGCCCTATCCATTGTGACTCCCAGCAGCTCCTAAGGTAATCACTAGTTTGGTTAAAAAAATGATTAATGAGCTCAACCTGTAAAAGGAACCCTATGTTCTTAAAAGTTGGAAGCTTAGCTTTTACTTTAGAAACTTTTAATTTTCAACATGGAGAAGAGAATTATTTTTTTGATTTTTGGTGATTCTCCATCCCCTGTAGTTAGGCCACTTGAAGTGGTGATTCCTGTCCCTTAATGGTTGACTAAATTTAAGGGTTCTCTGCCTAACTACAGATCATAGCTCTAGATGCTCACCATCATGTAGGAAGAATTCTCAAAAAAACCCTAACCAACCACTTGAGTCAAGTTTTGATTACAAACCATGCTGGAGTTTTGTGCATATTAAACATAATTACATTGTTAATTAAAAATACTTCCACAGTTCTTTCTTTTATTTATTTCCTTTCTAAAAATAGTAGTGATGATTGAAAGTATGATGTATTGACTAGGGACTGATAGGAACCTAGCAAAGTCAAATCAGAGGATTTAGAATTGAGATTATGTATTGTAAATCTCTCATTTCACAGATGAGAAAACTGAGTCACAGAGAGGTCAGATGATATGCCCATGGTTCCTAACATAGTTCTTTGGACTCTAAATCCAGGGTACTTTTCATTATACCATATTGTAAGTTTATCAATTTCTGCAAGCTAGAATAAATTATTCCAGGAAGTAGTCTGTCTGGGTTTATAATGGACCATACTTGCCCTCTAATATATGTTGTCTGATGTACCTTGTCCTCCCTAGATTGGATCTTCCAACTGAAGAACAAAACGAGCCTTTTTCCTTTTAAATAACTTAATATATTTTCCATCTTCCTTGCTCTGTTCTTAATATTGAAAGGCCACTGAGCTCACTCACTTCATATTGCATTCCTTATTTGATAAATAGTATAGTAACCACTACTTCCTAGCATCCATCTCATAAAGATTTTTGTACATCAGTGCATTGGAGGATAATATAAAAGGACTTCACACCCCCCAAGTATAAACCTTTTTTTTTCTTTCTAGAATCTATTTATAGTTTTCTGATATCAGCACATCATCTCAAGAAGGCTCATTTTCGTGCACCGGCACATCTCAATTTTGTTCTGACCCAGTGAGTCCTTGAATTACTCAGGTTAGTATCCATAGTAGGGATGAAATAATATGCTATTGTTCATCTAAGAATTATTAAGAGCTTTCTGGGCTTGGTGATAGCAAGATGTAGGTGTAGATAGAGCTTAAAGTGCTGAGATGACTGGCTATATGATTGCTCAAAGACCCTGAGTCATCATGGTGCCTGGGAGTAAACACCGAATGACAGCACTCAGCTCCCTGCTTCAAGCACCTAATAATGCTTCCTAACCAGGGGACCAGAGGCAGCCAGATGACTCAATGGATAGAGCACTAGACCTGGAGTCAGGAAGACCTGAGTTAAAATCTGTACTCAGACACTTACTAGCTGTGTAACCCTGGTCAAGTCACTTAACCTCTGTTTGCCTTATGTACTGAAGAAGGAAATGATAAGCCACTCTAAATCTTTGCAAAAAAAACCCCGTGCACTGGATTGTTGTGCTAAGGTCCATGGGGTCATGAAGAGTCAAACATGACTGAATGACTAAAAAAACAACAAACAAGGGAATAAGTCTGAGTTTGTTATGTGAATTAGATTCTGGGATACAGAAAGCTTGGAGTCATAATATTCTGGCTTAATAAGGGTTTGCTTCAAAACCTAGAGGGTCAGAGATTGACCAATTTTCTGCTTTTTTCCCCTCTGAAACAAATCTGGGCAGTCATTTATAGCAGAACACTTTCAAATCACTGGATAAAAGACAACTAGTGATGTCTAGGCTTTTGGACCTTACTGATAATCTGGGACCACCTTCTGATTGCACATCCTTTTCCCAACTAGCAATTTAATAATTGCAAAATATCGTCCATTGATTCATTCTGCTTTGGTGTTTCCCATTCCAAGTGCTAATATGCGGTAGGCTTTCTATCAATGTTTGATGGCTTTATAGTTTTTCTCTCAATCATCTTAATACTATCAACATTTTCTAGAAGAGTCCTGAGAATGCAGTGTAAGTTCTTTGAGGGCAAGGGTAGTATTTTGGTTGTTATCTGAGTGCCCAGAGCTTAGCACAGTGCTTGGTATGTAGTAAGTGCTTAATAAATGCTTGATGATGATGAAGATCATGATGATGATGGATATGAAGACTTTCCTTCAATGAAGGTCAGCTGTCTCCTGCTTTAAGCCCATGATATTGTCTGTCTTGATTAGTTTCTACTAGAGTCCTCCTCTGATATCTCGTGATGGCATGGGCAGTGTGTTGGTTCCTCAAAAACTAGGCATGAGGAACATAAGACCTGATCATTCCCAACAAGATGTAAACAGGCCTGGTGGAGACAGCTACATCTATCATTTTAGGACCAGCTGAGCCATGTGCAGAGAGGCACACCACCAGGTTTTCCTGAAATAGATGAATCTTTTCATCCGTGGAAACTCATTTAATAGTCTACTAAATTATACAGAACTTGTAATCTGCATGGGTGCAGGGTATGAACATGCCAAAAAAGTTTCAAATCCTTCAAGTGTTGAAGTAATTGGTTTTCCATCATTACCTTTAGTAGTCATGTTCTAAGTATTTTTTATAAAAGTATTTTGGAAAAGAAGCTTGGTTATTCCAGGTTTCATAAACTTATTGTTTGTAATTAAAAAGTATGCTTTGAACTTTATACACTTGGACTCTGTTGTGCCTGATTGCTTACACCTCAAATTTGAAAGACAGAAACAAGAAAGAGTGCCAGAGTTGGAGTCTGATGACCTGGGTTCAAATCCTGCCATTGTTACTTAGTCAATAAGAATTTATTAAGTACCTATTATGTGCCAGGCACTGTGCTAAGCACTGGGAATACACAAAAAGGCAAAAACCAATCCCAGCTTTCAAGCAGCTCACAGTCAAATAGGGGAGAAATACATATGTACAAACAAGGTACATATTGGCTAAAGAGGAGATAATTAACAGAGGAGAGGAGGTTGGAATAAGGGGCACCCTAATGTAAACAGCACAAGAAGGTGAGAGGCCTTGAATTTGGAAGGGAGGAAAAGTCTGTTAGCTTAGTGGAATAGAAAAGTTGCAGGTCAGCTGTAGGGGCTGAAAGAGAATTTGATGCCATTGCCCTTGAGGTGGATACCATCAGGGAGAGAAGCAATCGGATAACCCTGAGGAGAGAGACTGGGGAAACAGAGTTCAACTCTGGCCAGCTTCTGGGGTGGTTGGAGGTCACTGCACCTCCATAGTCATACCTGAGCTTGTCTTTCCCAAGATGATTGTCGCATCTGATCCCTTTTCCTCCTTCCCTCCTCCCAGCAGCTTCTATGGATTTATTTACTACCTGTGTGGCCTTGGACAAGTCACTTGACATTTAATGGCCTCAGTTTGCTCATTTTAAAAAATGAGGGGAATGAACTAGACCACGGGTTCTTATTCTGGAGTCCATGAAGTTCTTACATTTGCATGACTGATGATAGTCAATAGTTAATGATGACAATGATGATAGTTAAGATAGTTTCCTCCATAATCTGATCTATTTAATTTTATGCATTTAGAAACATTATACTGAGAAAGGGGTTGATAGATTTTACCAGACTGCTACCAAAGGGGTCCATGACATCAAAAAAGTTAAAAATCCCAGAACTAGATGATCTCTGAGATCTCTCCCGCTCTAAATCTATAATCCTACAAAGTACACAGCTAACAGGTATCTTTCACCCCTACCTTTCCTCCACCCCCACTGCCTTTATGGAGCCAAAAGATACGTGTGACTTAAAGGGGGGCAAGATGATGAACATGAGGAACCAGATGAAGGGAAATATATTGCTATGAGACAACGGGCATTCCTTTTCTTTTGCTGCTTCTTCTTTTGCTGGATGAGACTGAAAGTTAGGCTGTTTATTTCCTATAGGGGAAAATCTTTCAGACTCACAGTTGTTTAAGGAGGCAGAGATAATTCTAAAGGAATGTAGTAGGAAAAATAGCTATGGCTTGGGGACTGGAAGGTGGATGGGATAAGACCAGAGGTATTCTCCCTCCTGAGACAGAGTCCACTTGCAGAGGGACTGGCAGAAGCAGCCTGAATTCCTGAGTGTCCCTAACACTTGCCAGACCAGGGGTAGAGAACCTGCAGCCTAGAGACCTCCTAGGTCTGTGGGTGTGGCCTTTTGAGGGAGTCCAAGTTTTATAGAACAAATCCTTTTATTAAGGGGATTTATTCTGTGAAGTTTGGATTCAGTCAAAGGGCTGCACTTGAGGACCTAGAGGGCTACATGTGGCCATGAGGCTGCAGGTTCCCCTCCCCTGCCCCAGACTGAACTTCCCAGGATGTTTTGCTGTGGCAGTCTCTTGGAACAGATTCCTTGCTCGGGTTGGAATGCTCAGAGAGGCAATGAACTCTGGGGCTTGGAGGTTTGACTTGCAGGGGATTACATAGCATGTAGGGAGATGCCCTTTGGGTGCAGTAATATCAACTACTTCATTCATTCGCAATATTCTGATTAAAGTTTTAGACACTGTGCTTTGTAACTGAGTCAATGAGATTCAAAGCTAGTGACTTAAGGAAGGGGGAAAGCCATTGGGAAAGAGTAGAACACAACCTGATTGGGTCAAACACATCAGCCACAGTCTAGGAGAAAGGATCTGGGCCAATATGTAGAGGACAGGAGTCAAAGGTGGTGGTGGGAGCAATCTCCAAAGTTTTCTGGGATCCTGAGGGAGACCTGGGGGCCAGGCTGATAACCCTGAGTACTTTCTGGTGTTTGATGGCATACCGAAAGGTGTCATGGGTGCTTAATCAACAACCGTTATGTTGGTCCTAGCACTTTGGGGGAAAAATTTAAACCTAAGTCCTCAAAAAGATGGCAAATAATAGCCTTTCTGCTGCTATTATCATTGTCTAAACCACTATCTCATGGCTCTGTACACATTCATTCACTCAACAAGAACTTAAGTCCTAATTTGCATAGCAGGTGTATATGTGTCTTCACATTTAATATGGAGCAAGTATTTGGGTGACAGACACCCAAAACTAAGACTGTGAGCTCCTTGAAAGCAGGGGACTGTTTTTGCCTTTCTTTGTATCACTGGTGCTTTCCACAGTGCCTAACGCATAGTACTTTTTGTATTGACACATCTAAAAGGATAAAAAAATACAATTACTAAAAGTAAACCTTTAGTGTTTGTATGATGCAGAGCCCTTATGCCATTGCCTCATGTGAATATGTAAGGGAGGGAGGTTACAGTATACCTTTAAGCATCTGGATGAAGAGCATTTGGCCATCTGGATAAAGGCGATAGTGTGAAAGGAAGAACTGAAGGAAGCAAGTGTTTGCCTATATAAAGTAGAGAGTGTCAGGTAATTTTGGGGAAGGACTAGGGCTCTGGTGACAGCTATGAACAATTTGAGTCATGTGTTTTGGATACTGGGAAATAGTGGAGATGTGGGGACCAATGTGTTCAAAGCAATGTACGGAAATACAATTTTCTTTGGTGCCTCTTAGAATCTTTAGTTTGCTGCAAGGCTCAGTTCAGGTGTTGCCTGCCATGTGAATCTTTCCTGATTTACCCTTACCTAGAAAGTGTTCTCCTCCACCTTTAATTATCTTGCATTTATAACTGTAAATGTCACAGAATGTAAGTTCCTTGAGGGCAGGGATTATTTTTCCTTTTGTGTTTGTATTCAAAGCACTGAGCACAGGGTCTTGCCCAAAGTAGGACTTAAGTTCTTGTTGAATGAATGAATGTGTACAGAGCCATGAGATAGTGGTTTAGACAATGATGATAGCAGCAGAAAGGCTATTATTTGCCATCTTTTTGAGGAATTAGGTTTAACTTTTTCCCCCAAAGTGCATTTCCAAATGGAGTATATGCTATCACCAAATGGTGACAGAGTTCTTGATTCAATTTGAATTCATTCTGAAGTCAGTCTTGCTGTCTTAAGTACAAGGATCATACTTTGATAGCAGTACAACTTTTCTATTTCTCTTATGGGCTCTTGTCATTCAGAGGGCATGATTCTGAGAACAGCTGATCAATTAAAATATTAATAAAAAGAAGGCTCATTCACTGACCTGTTCAATTAACTAAAATGGAAGTCCATGATATAAGGAGACACCTGTGGGCTAGGCTTTAAAAAGTACACATTGGAGTAGGATTTGTTATATTGGGACTCTCTAAGCTTCCCAGGGTGGTAACCCTCAGATATCTCCTGCATCCAGATGTCTAATTCCTACCCTTCCCTCTGTGGTCTTCTTCTGGCTCCCTCGCTCATCTGCTCAGCTCCTGTTTTGTGTGTGATGTATCATGGAACTGAAAATGCCAGCTGGAGCAACCTGATAATGATGAGGACAAGAGGGTGGCAGCTCCTTGAAGGAGGAGATTCAAATAAAATCAGGAGTTGCTAATACCTAACAGAACTTGGTCAATACAGAACATTCAGCAGCCTGTTGACAGTCTACGGGATGTATATATGTGAAATATTTAGAGGAGCATTTTGGGTGTAGGACACAAAGATCAAATGATGAATTACCTAAACAAAAGGCCACATATATAACCAGGATTTACTGTATTTGCTGCGATAATAGTTCTTATACAAATTCTTATTTAAATACCCACTAAAGTCTTACTTAAATGCTTTACTCTTGTCAAATGCTTCTTTTTGGAGACCAACCTCTCAGACTGAGCCCAACCCACAGGAAATCATTGATGGGGCTCCTTTGCTGGAGATGGTGCCCCTAGGCTTCCTAGGCCAGCAGGATCTTTACATGTGGGAAAAGAATCAATTTGCTTATGTGATTCTTCCCCAATTGTTGTCCAGGTCTCAAGCACTTTTGCCCCCTTTTTGTATAGTTAAAAGATAAAAACAAGAACACATTAATAGCATATTGTTATTTCCTCAATCAGAGGAAATCTCTCTCTGTGTCTCTCTGTCTCTATCTCTCTCTCCAACCCCCCAATCAGAAATTAATTTACTATTTTTGATGGGTTGTGTGATTTTGTTAGTATAGAGAACATCTGATAAGGGACTTTCTTCCCTAATGCACCTTCATTGTAACTGATATCCTTAGAATGAGTTGTGTGAGTCATTGAGAAGTTAAGTGAATTGTACAGGGTCACATAGCCAGTGTGTGGCATGGGCAGGATGTGATCTTAGATCTTTTTCACTCATAGGGAAGCTTGCTATCTGCCAGGTGCTACTTCCTCTTCTTTCACTGTGAAAAATCTGAACTAATCTTTCTTTACCAAATGGGAGCCTGATTTAAACCATTTTTAATTAGACTTCCTTTTGGCAACTCCCAGTAGGACAGAAGGTCACCTGCAATTATTACAATGCTGTATCTGACACATTCTTCATGCTCCTTATTCAGGGATTGGAACTGTGTTTTGCTTATTAATAATTGCTGGATAGTTACAGGGAACATTTCAAATGAGAAATATATTTAACCAATATGCTTCTTTAATCAAAATAAAAATATCTAGAATGAATTAATTCAGAGTAATTTATCCATATTTAACAATAGATTGCTCAAGCATGTGCATGAAAAAGTTATAATCCATAATTTCACAATGATAAAAGAAAAACAATGAAATTGCCCTCCCCCAACAAATTAGGTAAGGTTTTTTGTTTTTAATATATATAATAATATGTAATATATAAATATATATACACACATTATATTTACATATACACCTATTTATATGTATATATATACACACTTCCAAATACGTATATATATACACATCCAAATACATGTGTGTATGTGGTATATATGTTTATTCAAATACTATATGTATACGTATACTGACTATACACAAACTAAAGATGCTACATACATGTGTATATATATATGCATATATATATAATGTATATACATATATGTATAGTACTAATACATATTACTAGGACACAGTACATAAATATCATAAATTGTGTATATGCACATATGTATACACATGCATATATACAAACATTTGTTTATCCAAATACATGTGCTATATGTACATACCGAGAAATACATGTGCATCTATGTGGATAAACAATGGAATATAGAAATAAAATTGAATAGGCATTCTAATAACAGAAAAAGATATTTTTACAGAAAGTTTTTTCTCATTCTTTCTTCATTTGATGTTGATCAGATCATACCATTTAAAAAAGTTATGCCCATGCAACAACACACTAGTTAGTTTATAAGAGAATATGGAGGAAAGAATAGAAAAAAAAGAAAGCATGCCTTCAACTTTACAGTAGTAAAGCATCAGTTGCATCTTTCCTCTTCTCTTTCTGGTGGTGTAGTTGTATCTATCCCATTGATAGGCCTGCCTATTACTCAATATCTGATCTGCCTTATTGACAAACTGAATTATCCACAAAAGGTTTCCATTGATTGACTAATTGGTATGGACCTTTTTATTTTAAAATGAACTTCATTTTAGCATTTACCATTCTGCTATGCTATCTTGAAGGTAATGTGAGATGGTTCTCATTATTGGGCTTCTGGTTGGTCATGGTGTGCCAGACTTAAGAAAGTAGTGGAGAAACTGTTAATAGTAAGATGAATAACTGTTAATAATTAACTGTTAATAGTACAGTTTAAAAGTGTTTATTTGATTTTTTCAGCAAGCCAGTTATTAAACATTTGCCAAAACAGTTTCGTCTAGGTCAGGAGGAAGGAAATAAGCATACGTAGAACACCTACTATGTGCCGTGCTCTATGCTAAGCACTTTAAAAATATTGTCTCATTTGATAGCATGAAGTATTTGATTTAATCATCACAAAAATCTAGTGATGTAGGTAAGGGAATTATTTCCATTTTGAGGGATGGTTCATATGAGGTTCAGAGATGTCTTAGGATTAGTTCTGTGCCACACAATTTATAAATGACAAAAATGGGACTAAAATGTAGAGCCTATTTTCCCCAAAACTGTTCTCTTTCTCCTATGCCATGCTTCTTCCCTAGTGAGCACATTTATCAGAAGATAGTCCTGGGGAGACATGATAGGGACTATCCTAAGGATTTTGTCATAAGGATTATAAGGCTAGCATCTTAAGTCTGTTGTCTAAACCAACCAACCAATCAAATAACAAGTAATTATTAAGTGCTTACTATGTACCAGATATTGTGCAAAGAGGTGGCGATACAAAGGAAAAGCAAAACCAGTTTCTGCCATCGAGCAACTTACCTTGTAATGAGTGAAACACCATCTATAAATCAATGTATACAAGGTAAACGCAGGGTAGATGGAAGGTAACCTTAGTGGGATTGGCTCTAATAGCTCAGGAAACGGGAAACAGTTCTTAAGGATTATAAACTACCTGAAGAGGTCATTCCTGTTCTAAAATTGCTCTAGAGTAGTGATGTCCAATCAGATTAAAAAAGGAGGCCACCAAACCCTAAAAAGATTCCTTGTAGGCCACTTATTGCTTTCGACGACCACATACTCATAGCATCTATGTTTTATTGTGTTTTTATTTATTTTGTTAGATATTTCCCAATTGATTTTACTTTGGTTCAACAGTTCTCAGAAAGTGTTGCAGGCTGTAGGGGAGAGTGTTTGACACTTTTGCTCTAAAGGGTCAATCAGTTTAAGTGAAAACTCTGTCATACACACACACACAGAGACACAAATAAACACACACATAATTTATATATAGATTTTTTATATAGTTTTTGGTAGGTGAAATTCAGATGAAGTCTTACCTAATGTACACATTAGTTCCCACATTGACTCCCTTACTGTCAATTGTTAACATAGATTTCTTCTCTAAAAGGCAAATAAGGCTTCCTAATGTTAAGATAGCAGTTCTTCAAAGATCTATAACTTCATTGGAGTAGTTAATCTAGATGCAGATCACAATTCTCTCTTATTTATTAAATGATCCATCTCCCAGAGTTGCTGTACTAGAAAAATTCAATGTCCTTTGGCCAACCTGGTGAGGAGCCTTTACAAACTTAGTGAGGTTTATTATAGGTCAAAAGACACATAATCCATTGCCCTTCTAGCTTGATGGGATCTACCAACTCTTGTGCTACATTGGTATAGACACTGAGGTAGCAGAATGGGATTTCAGCGGAGGAAGGTAGACACATCCCAAAAGATAGCTGAAGAATCTGCAAATAAGTCGTTTGCAAATACTGGTGGCTGTATTCAGTCTGCAACAGTTATATTTCAGCAACAGTACCAGGGATGCATCAAATCAGGTGGAAGCTTTTATATCTTCGGTTGCTATTACTCTTTGGTAGTGATAGGGGACCACTACAGTTGCTCAGCGATTATTTATGGTGTGGTCAGAACATGTGTTTTTGAAAGTGGTAAATATTTTAATTATAATTCAAATTTTATTTAGCCTCATAGGATATACCTGGAAAGACCTTATTTGTATGATGAGTAAGGGGAAGCATTCTTCCAGAGATATGGAAATGCTCACCTGATTTTATTTTGTGCTTTTTAAAATTCAGGATGCAACCCCCACCAAAACATGATTTGACTGTGATTGATGGTTGTCTATAAATACCTTAATTTGTTGGTTCCATGATCTAATAATTTATAACAACCCTAGCTAGCACTTTTATAATACTTTAAGGTTTGCGAAGCTCTTTACAAATATTACCTCATTTACAGAACATATTTTTCTTAGTAGTCTCTCACATCACATGAGATGTAGGCCCCTCAAAAGATTTTGGCCCAGCTGTTCACATGGAAAAAACAAAGTGGTTGGTTTCATAGGAGAAAGCCACATATACATATTTTCACTTAAAAAGTAGGTTGTAAAAAGACTAGAAGTTCAGGTGGTTGATAGATTTAACTATCAATAATACATTATTTATTTATTTAGACAGATTATTTATGTATTTAAATATTTATTTAAAATAAATTTATTATTTATTTAACTATTAATGATACATTAATAATGCATCAATCAAAAAATCCCCATGTATTCTGGATTTTTGCCATCCTTCAAAACACCTGTTACTTTGGACATTTTCAAAAATGGAGAAGCAAGATACCTACATAAAAGTTATGTTTAAATGTCAAAGTGGGTAAGTAATCCAAAGTTCATTAAAAATACTCTTTCAGAGACATTATTACCAAAATACCAGGGCAAATGGGGAAGAATCTGGCTAGGCAGTGTGGTAATAGGATTTGAATCTTTTTATCTATGTTATTAGGGGTGGCAGATAGGAAAAGAGGAGGCAAAGTTATACCAAAAGTTATCACAATAAAATAAAGGGGTTAGTCCATTTAATCCATGGGAGAAATCCCTGCTTCCCCTCCCCCTACCCCCAATTTTCAGTTTTTCAGTGTATTGGTAATTTAAGGATGTAGTAATAATGTGTGTGTGTGTGTGTGTGTGTGTAACAGCACCTTTTATAGTTCACTAGGATGTTAAGGGAGGATGTAGAATGGTTTCTCACATTACATTATATCACATCATATGAAGATGTTGACTGCCATTTAAGATTTTAATTTAAGAAAAAATATTTAGATATGTTTTAACAAAAATAAGAATGGGAATACATAGAGAAAAAAGTTTTAAGCTGTTCTCTGTTCTCTTTTAAATGTTTAGCAATTCTTATCATAAAAGAGGGTAAAAATGAGAAATTTAGAGAATTAAAGATAAGTGAAATGAGTAGGGAGTTGTCTCTTTTTAAATAATTTCTTTTAAAAATAAATTATGTTGGTATCTTTTAAATTTTGATATTATCTAAATTTCTCCCAGTACCCCTCTTCTCCCTCTCTCAGAAAGACATCCCATTTAAGAAAGAATATTTTAATGACAAAAAGAGAAAAAAGATCACCACATTGATCATTACATCAAAAAAAGCCTGAAAATATGTATAATATTCCACACCTATACACCTACCATTGCAAAGGGACAAGGGGAGATGTCTTCTCATATCTTTTCTTTGAGGTCAGGCTTATTGTTTGTACTTCTCTAATGTTCATTTTCAAATGTTTCATAGTTATTCATTTACATTGTTGTAGTCACTGTATACATTGTTTTCTTTGTTCTATATACTTCATTCTCCTTCAGGTCATATAATTCTTTTCCTGTATCTCTGTGTTCATCATGGTCATTGTTTCTTACGACAGAATAAATGCTCCATTCCATTCCATTCATGCAGCACAATTTTCTTAGACATTTTCCAACCAATGGGCAGCTGCTTGTTACCATAAAAAGTGCTGCTATGCAAATTTTGTTGTCTATGAGGAATTTCTTCTTATCAATAACCTCCTTGGTACATATGCTTAGTAGTGGAATGTATGGCTCAAAGGCCATGGACATTTTAAGTAACTGTATTTGTATAATTCCAAATTTTTCTTTAACTAACAACATCTCAGTGTGCCTCTCTACAACTCCTCCAACTTTGTCTCTTTACGTGCTTTCACATATCTACAAATTTACTGGACGTGAGGTGAAGTTTCAGGGTTGTTTTAGTTATAATTGTCTATTATTAGTGTTTTGGAACATTCTTTAACATGCAATTCTTTTGAGAACCATTCATATCCTTTCACTATTTATCTTTTGGGAATCTCTATCTATCTATCTGTCTATCTATCTATCTACATATCTATTGGTTGTCTATGTATCCTAGGAAGCAGACTTTTGTGGGAATTCTAATTATAAAATTTTTTCCTATTCTGTCTTATTTTTTCCTGCCCAAGAATAGAGCTGGGCTTTGGCAAAATCTTGTTAGGGATGAGGTTAATCTGTGTTACTCCTGTTTCTGCCCTTTGGGATTCCTCTCATTTTCCCCAGCCTGTATTACCCGCTGCATGACCAAAACTTTACCATAATACTTTATTTGATCTAGCTCTCCACATCTTTCTTCACTATGTCCCCAATGAAAAATATATTTCTCTGCTCCCTTGACCAACTTATTATGAAGGCACTGATTTTTGTTAAGTTGTTTAAAAGTTGTATCTGACTCTCCATGACTCTGGGGTTTTCTTGGCAGAAATACTGGAGTGGTTTACCAATCCCTTCTCCAGCTCATTTTACAAATGAGAAACTGAGGCAAACAGGGTGAAGTGACTTGCCCAGGGTCACACAGCTAAGTGTCTGAGGCCAGATTTGAACTAAAAAACATGAGTCTTCCTAATTCCAGGCCAGGTACTATATCCACTATGCCACCTAGCTGCCCCAAAGGAACTAATAAGTCATCATCATTAATATCATTAAATTTAATGGTAGAGAGGACCTTAGATATTATGTAAACCAGTGGTGTTAAGCTCAAATAGAAATGATCCGTGTGAGCTGCATATTGATTTAGAAAATCACAAATTGATCTCCATGGCCAGGAACTGGGAGGTACTCTTTTTGTCACAAATGTTCTCTACACATTTCATTATTTAGTGCTCCATCTCCCCACAAACTCTACTTGTATTTGTTGGAGAATTTATGCTAGATTTTGTGGAGAATGTTTTGTAGCAATTATTTTTTTTTTGCTTTACTACCATAATAAATACCTTTTGATAGAAGCTTATTGAAGCCATACTGACTAAAATGAATGGGAAGCATATTGATGGGGGCTTGTGACAATCCTAGAAACTTAGCTCCTCAGAATTACCCCTGCAACCTTGACAGAGTGGCAGTTGCCTTCTGGGGACTCCACCCACCAAGACTAGTTGAAGTTAGAGAAATAGACCTGGAGATGATTTTACAAAAGGAAGGAAGCATCTACTAGATCCTTGATTAAACTTACATTCCTGCTATTAGGAGAAGTGACCATATTTTTCTGAAATACATTGCTAGAAAACAATAATTTCTGGGAACAGTAGGAAGGTACAATTCACTCCCAATTTGGAACACCTCTGGATCTCACAAATATGCTTCAGAATAAGTGAGGGAAACTGTAGAAGCAACTAAGCAAACTGCTGATACAAATTTAGCTACTTATGGCCATTAGAATTCTTCACGTGCAAGAACTACATCCAAATCTCCAAGGGAAATCCTACTTGAATAGAATACTATTTGGGATATTACCCCTTAGATG
Source organism: Trichosurus vulpecula (assembly GCF_011100635.1). Classification (NCBI taxonomy): domain Eukaryota; kingdom Metazoa; phylum Chordata; class Mammalia; order Diprotodontia; family Phalangeridae; genus Trichosurus; species Trichosurus vulpecula. The sequence goes on along the minus strand of NC_050576.1, from coordinate 292,806,331 downwards.
AAATGATACATACTTGTATTATATGTAACTTTTTCTGAAAAGTATAGAGAATTCAGTGCTCTTAGGCAAATATCCCGGCTGCAACAGATCATAGACATCAGAGCTTGTGAAGCAAACATCACTATTGCTTGCCAAGCTCCACTGGTTCAATCTCATTCCTAAAATAGAGAGTAATTAGGGCTTAGAATATATGGATATCAACGAAAGCAGTCTGATCCAAATAAGTTTTTTATTCCTGTTGGAAATAGACAATGGGAAATTGTAGCATCGGTGATGCCAGTCTTTTGACTGATGCAAAAATTCAGTAATAGAATGGAATATTCATGTAAACAAGCCTCACAAGGAAAATATTCATAGCTGGACTGCTTTGATTGACCTGAGGCAGCACACCGGGTCACTAGCATTTAGCATCTGTTGCATTTCCCAAAGGCAGAAAGTCTGTTGCTTTAGAAAGAAACATTTCAGAAACATGCCTGTGTCAGAAATTGGAGCTGAGACCTGAAAACTGATTATAAAAACAGTACGGTGTGTCTTCTTATTTCCCTTCAATGTCATTTAATTCAAGTCTACTCATTAGAGGGTCAGAGAAAATTTCTCAGTGCAATTATTCCAGGTTCAAATTAAATATAACTACTCCCTGAAAAAAATACTTGTATTAAGTGCCTTTTAAAAAGACTTTTAAGCAAAATGGGACAGGATGCCATGTCTGAAGAATATTTGGAAAGAATTCCTGGGATTAAACTATAAAAATAGACCAACACTTACTGGCCAACACACCTGGTATTTTTCTACTTTTTCTAAACCAATAAAGCATTGGAACTTATTGATATTTCCGTGTGAAGGTGTCTAGTTTAGTGGGAACATCACAAAAGCTTAATTTTTCTATTTCTTCTAGGAAAATCAGACAAGCTGGGCCTAGATGTGGCAGAAGAGCAGAAACGCTGGAGGAATCCTAAAGTAAAGGTAAATTAACCTTAGCATCTAGACTGGTTCTATAAACACTAGTTGGACATCTTAAATTACTGAGGATTTAGTCCTCAAACTTGGGTGCCAATTCAGGCACAATTTTAGATTCTTTACATTCTATAACTAAATTCTATTTATATTTTATAAATATATGTGTTTGAACAAAGGTACCCTTTTGGTTATATTCAGAAAACATGAAATTTGTGTTTAAAAACAAAACAACAGCAACAAAAAACCCATTTGTATTTTATAATGCTTTTATTTTGTGAAACATTTTTTCTTGAGTGTTTCATTTACCCTTAAGTATTTTGAGGTAGGCAGATGCTACCCCCATTTTAAAGATGGAGAAACTGAGATAGTGAGGATAGTTGAGTGACTTGAGAAGACTAGATACCTAGTTACTAATGAAGTTGAACTAGAATCATGATCATATTATATTACACTGCATCCTGCCAAAATGAGAGCGTGGCATGTGTGTTTGTGTGTGTGTGTGTGTGTATGTGTGTTGTGGGGTAAACAGTATAGAAGTAGCCAATGCTGTCTGGAACACACCCACATAATCAAAGAAATGTGGAAATGGTACTGAACATTAGGGCATTCTAGTCTTGCACTATATGTATTTATTTATTGCCTAAATACTTATTACAGTGAAGTCAATTTTTTATTTTGCTTAAGCTTCTTTATTTTACCATTGATATGCTTATGTATCTTACACAGAACTTGCCATAGTGCCTGGCACATAGTAAGTGCTTAATAAATGCTTGTTGACTTGTTGCTTTTCAACTGTTTTCAGGTGTCTTCATTGTAAACCCCTTACATTGGGGTGGGGTGTATATTTTCTATTTTTTTTATTTTTCTTTGTGACCATCATTCATTCTAAAGCCTGTAAGTAAGCAGTTTGTGAATCAGTTATCTTTAGGGGACGCATGCAGGAATTCTGGATAAATGAGGTCCTAGGGGTGAGGGGAGGCGGCCTTTCCAGCTGGAGCCTGCTTAGGTCAAAATAATACCAACCCCCAGAATACCACCGTGTAGTTATGGCTTGGGTTGACTGGCAGCTAAAGGAAAAACCACCCTGAGATTTAATGATGAGTAAGAACATCTGTGGGAGAAGTCCATGCCTAACAATCTCAAGAAGGAAAAATGGAAGAAGCAGCAGGGCTTCCATAAAATTAAAGAAGAAGACATCAAAGGGGAGAGGAATGAGCTTTTAATTTCTCCACATGCCATTTTACAATATTCAGGAAATGCTGTTGAAACAGTGCAGCTGAGTACAAAGACAAATGATCACTCCCAGTATGAGCTTCCAAAGCTCTGTTCATTATGTGAGCCCCGTCCAGTGTCATGGTTTTGAGTGGAGCATGAGAAATAAAGCACTAGGCTATTGCTGGTTTGCATAAGTGTCATGCAATATGTCTTGCACCAGCTCTGTAGCAATTTTCCTTATTCCTAGAAAGAAACTAGGTCCAATTGGCCATCATTTTTTTTTTGTTTCTCCAAGCTCAGCAAACTTATTTTCTCATTTGCTCTTCATCTTCTCAGATCTTTGATCTTTCAAATTATTTTCCATTCTCTTAATAGTACTGTTGTATAGCTCAGATGAAGACAATGGTAAAAGCTCACTAAAGGGGGTAGAGGGAGACACAATAATATCTCACTTTTAGGGGCAAAAATCACCTTCAGGCAGATGCCATCTGGTCTTCTTCTTGGTTTCAGACTGCAGAGTAAAAGTTATATACTTTTGGTAATCTTCTTCTGGCAGGGACTGAGCCAATCTAATGAAATCTTTTCATACCACAGTCACATAAATCTACATACATATTAGGTAAGGCACCACATTCTTACAAACCAAATAGAATTTCATGTCGAAATAAACACTTTACTTATAATTTTCACTTAATGCCTTTCATAATTATTAAATCACACTCATAACAGTAGATAATTCTTAGGATTGATACTTTATCATCAAACTTTCAGCAAATTTGACTCAGGAAAGAATATCACTACAATTTCTTCCTCACAATAAAACCAAAATCCAGACACCTGCACTGGCATGTGTAATGTACTTTAGACAGCATCCTCAATTTCACCTTTGTTTTCCTCAGGGTCGGTGATAGTTTCGGTTGGCTTTAAAGACTCCTTTAGTGATATGGCATCCACCTGCTTCTCTTCATTTTCATTGGGTTCCTCGTTGATCCACTGATGGAGACAATCTTGTTCTGAGTTGCTCCTGACATATCCTGGTAAATTCACATGGCTGTCAGGCTGTCTGTTGACATTCCTAGGAGCTTTGCCAGAGATTAGCACCAGGCGGGCACTTGTCACCATCTGAGACTGGCTGCTGGTACTATGAGTCATGTTGGTGAGGACAGAGCCATACCGATAGTTGCCACACGGAGTTGTCCTTTTCCAGTCAACGGCCAGATTCCATCTGGTCCACGTCTTCTTGATTTCAGCTTGAACCTAGAGCAAAATAATTTGACCATATTTTTAAAATCATAAGTGAAAATTGCAAAGTTGTTTTAAGACTATTTGACCAGTTTTAAGTTCTTTGCCAAAAGTGGGTATGGGGCCAAATAGAAATTGCTTATTGGTGGAGAGAAGAAAACATCTCCTGAAAGTAGGTACCATGGGGAGTAATCCACCAAGTAAATAATGTGTACTTAATGCTCACTGTGGATAGATGTGATGGGGGTAGTCTTTAGCTAGCAATGTGAAAAACACTCATCATTTTTTCCCCGAGGAGTACTGCAGGAGGGGAAAAAGGGAGAAAGAAGGAAGGTGTTAAGAATAGCCATTAATGAGAAATTGGTTTCATTAGGTTAGAACTTATCCTCAGATTTCTGATTTTGTTTCATCATGCTAATTGTCCAGACTGATGTATTCTAGAAGAGGGATACAGGGTGCACCCCATTCTTAAAGTGCTTATGAACCCCAATGACATTTGAAATAACATTTGCCAAGACCTTTTCCCCTTGGGGAAAAATGAAAAATAAAACAGTAAACAAACACACATATAGTAATACACATATCTCAAAAGTACAAAACAAAAGTTCTCCTCAAAGATTCAATAAGATTCCCTTCAATTTAACACAGTATGAACTAGTCAATTTCTAAACCTTGGCTGTGTGCGGAATAAATAGCTAGCCAGCACCAACAGGAGCCACAGTTATATTTGCTTATTTTTTCTTTCATCATTTCTTTTCCAGGGCTTACATCAGATTTGTAATAGGAAAGGGAGACAACCTGTAGCTTCCCCCAGCCTAGATCATCAGTAATGAAATTGCCTTAAAATGTTTAGGTCATAATTTGCCACCAGTTTTTTGTTACTTTCTAGTCCATTAGAACTACCTAAACTTGACCCATCACCAGTTTGTAATAGGGGTAGCTAACATGTGGTAAAGGGTTTTTGCTAATTAAAATACATGTTGGAATTTCTTGAGAATGTGGACTCAACCAACCAATATGGTAAAAGAGGTCCAAAAACCAGTGAGGAGAAGAATGCCTTAAAAGGCAGAATTGGCCAAATGGAAAAGGAGGTCCAAAGGCTCACTGAAGAAAATAATTCCTTAAAAATTAGAATGGAGCAAGTGGAGGCTAATGACTTTATGAGAAGTCAAGAAATTATAAAACAGAATCAAAGGAATGAAAAAATAGAACACAATGTGAAATATCTCATTGGAAAAACACGGATCTGGAAAAGAGATTCAGAAGAGATAATTTAAAAATCACTGGACTACCTGAAAGCCATGGTCAAAAAAAGAGCCTGGCCATCATCTTTCAAAAAATTATCAAGGAAAAGTCCCCTGATATTCTAGAGTTTGAAAGAATGTACCAATTGCCTCTTGAAAAAGATTCCAAAAGGAAAACTCCTAGGAATATTGTCACCAAATTCCAGAATTCCCAGGTCAAGGAGAAAATATTGCAAGTGGCCAGAAAGAAACAATTTGAGTATTGTGGAGACACAATCAGGGTAATACAAGATCTAGCAGCTTCTAAGGGATTAAAGGGTGTGGAATATGATGTTCTGGAGGTCAAAGAGCTAGAATTAATCAAGAATTATCTATCCAGCAAAACTGAGTATAATACTTTAGGGGAAAAATGGGTATTCAGTGAAATAGAGGACTTTGAAGCATTCTGGATGAAAAGACCAGAGCTGAATAGAAAATTTGACTTTCAAATACAAATATCAAGAGAAGCATGAAAAAGTAAATAGGAAAGAGAAATCATAAGGGACTTATTAAAGTTGAACTGTTTACATTCCTACTTGGAAAGATGATATTTTAAACTCATGAGACCTTTCTCAATATTAGGGTAGTTGAAGGCAATATACATACATACATATATATATATATAATACAATATATATTATATATGTATATATAGACAGAGGGCACAGGATGAGTTGAATATGAAGGGATGATATCTAAAAATAAAATTAAGGGGTGAGGAAAGAATATATTGAGACATGGAAAAAGGGAGAGATAGAACGGGGTCAATTATCTCACATAAAAGAGGCAAGAAAAAGCTGTTGCAATGGAGGGGAAGGGGGCGGGGTCGGTGAAAGGGAATGAATTAACCTTACTCTCATCTGACTTGGCTTAAGGAAAGAAAAACATACACACTCAATTGGGTATCTTATCCTACAGGAAAGTAGGGGGGAAGGAGATAAGAGGGAAGGGATGATAGAAGGGACAGCAGATTGGGGGAGGAAGTAGTCAGAAGCAAACACTTTTGAAAAGGGACAGGGTCAAAGGAGAAAATAGAATAAAAGGGGGGTGGAAAAGGATGGAGGGAAATATAGTTAGTCTTTCACAATATGGCTATTATGGAAGTATTTTGTATAACTACACATGTATAACCTATATTGAATTGGTTGCCTTCTCAATGAGGGTAGAGGAGGAGGAAAGAAGAGAGAGAATCTGGAACTCAAAATTTTAAAAACAAAAGTTAAAAATTGTTTTTACACGCAACTGGGAAATAAGATATATAGGCAATGGGGTGCAGAAATCTATCTTACCCTACCACAAAGTAAAGCGGAAAGGGATAAGATGGGGCAGATGGGGTGATAGAAAGGAGGGCAGACTGGGGGAAGTGGTAATCAGAATGCATGCCATCTTGGGGTGGGGGGGAGGGGAGAGATGGGGACAAAATTTGGAACTCAAGATCTTATGGAAATGAATGTTGAAAACTAAAAATAAATAAATTAATTAAAGAAATAATGTGACTCAACCTAGCTTATATGCATGGGATATCATAAAGTAATGTTCAATACCCTTAGAGTTAAGTTGTCTAATGTTTTCCTGGAGGGTTTCAAGTCAGTGCTTGGAACATTTAGCCACTGCTTTGTACCTCTTAAATGAATTTATCATATGTTATAATTATCTCATTACTTAAACATATCTACCAGATTCCATGGGCAGTTAGGTGGCACAATGGATAGAGTGTCAGGCCTGGTGTCAGGAAGACTTATCTTCCTGAGCTCAAATCCAGCCTCAGACACCTACTAGCTGTGTAACCCTGTTTGCCTCAGTTTCTGCATTTGTAAAATGAGCTGGAGAAGGACATGGCAAACTATTCCAGTATTTCTGCCAAGAAAACTCCAAATTGGGTCACAAAGAGTTTGACACAGTTGAAATGACTGAACAACAAAAACAACACTAGATCCCAAGAGGATGGGTATCAAGTCCCATTTAGACAAGCACATGGTTGGCACTTAACAAATGCTTGTAGATTAACTGATTTCCTTCCATGCTAGCACTGTGCTCTGTATGAAGCAGATGCTTAATAGTGCTTGCTGAATCATATTTTTATTGAATTGAGAAGTTTTATGGCCCCAGTATTATGAGAACTTGAGATCATAGCTTCATGGACTGAGACTTAGTTTAGAAGTCATCTAGTCTAATCTTCTCATTTTACAGATGAAGAAACTGAAACCAGGGAGGTTAAGGGACTTGTCTGGGCTTAAACTGCTAGTAAATGGCAGAGCCAGGATTTGAATCCAGGTCTTTAGACTTGAGTAGAACACCATGAAGGAACATCAGCATCTGCGAAGCTTTGCTAATTTTCATTGGAATTTGACTTACTGCTCTAAAGTTTTACAGGGAAAATGACTCCTCTTTCTTTTATCTCTTAACACTGGAAAAATTGTCACCTTTCTGAAGTGGCTTGAATGCTGTCACACCCTTAATGAATGCTGTTTTCAACTTACCTCTCCATTGCAGTAGCAGTAGATGATAGAAACAAAGAAACCCTGTGGAACGAAGAATCAGGTAATTAGTGCATTTGAGCATTCAAAGAAAGGAACAAATTATCACCCACTTAATATATCGATATAAAAATGATTCACAACTTTCCAGACCATAAAATCATAGAATTAAAGCTTAAAGAGACCTTAGAAGATATTTAGTCTAGTTCTCTCAAAAAAACTAGAAAGTTTATAGAGAGTAAATGTGAGAGTTGGAATTCGAACTCAAATCATTTAACTCAAGATTCAATACTCTTTACATCATACCACTTTTCCTTCTTAGGGGTATTTATTTCTTCCTTGGGAATCTAAATAAAAAAGATAAATAATAAAGATAAATTATGGTAGAACCATAATTTTATTTCGAAATTTATTCCCACTAGTTCCAATTGCATTATGATTGAAAGACTATGGAGTATTTTTTTGTGATTCTTAGCTACTTAAAAAGGTATAATAATGGCATCCAGCAGGGTATAACAATCAGTGTTGAGAGTTTCAACATACCCAACAGCCACATGGCATAATGAAAAAAAAAGTATTGGACTTAGAGTCAAAAGACTTTGCAAGAAATCACAATTCTGCCACTTAGAAGATGTGAGAACATGGTCAAGTCACACATTTCACTTCTCTAAGCTATATACCTTCGTCAAAAAGAAGCAAAAAAAGGAAGGGAATTGGCCAACATTTATCACCTTTCTGTCCTTTGTACCTGAAAGGAGTTAAAGAAGAGTTCACAGTGCATCCGAATCTGCCATCCTAATCCAGTGAAAGTATGGGGCAGACACCCAAACACAATATAATGGACCCCAAAGACCAAGATCAGAACCAAAGTAGACTTCGCAAGTTTTCTGAAAAAGAACGACAACAATTTTTCCCCTTAGAATTAATTAGAATATCTTGAAGTAAACATGACTCGAGAAAGAAATGGTGCATTGATTAATGAAGCTAGGAGTCTCCCTCCCTCTCTCTCTCTCTCTCTCTCTCTCTCTCTCTCTCATCTATCTTGACTCATCCCTTCTCCAACCCAGCTATGTTGTCTCTCATTCTTCCTTTTACTTCCAAATTGAAAAGTGGACTCTATTCTCATTTCCTCTAATTCTTATCATTGACTTTTCCTTAATCTTGTTTTATTCCTTCAACTTAATAATTAAGATTCTTTTTTTTCAAGCAGTAAGGACTTGGAGTAAAAAGATTGGATTTGGGTATGTCATTTCAACTCTCTAAACCAGTTTCTTTATCTACAAAATGAGAACTCTAATTCACTGAATTATCTTAAGGAAAATTCTTTGTAAAAGCCCTACCAGTTTTAGCTGTAATGCTACTCACGTAAATGAATGCTTTTCATTGTCCTAAACATTCATGATTGCTGAACTTAGGGTTAAGCATCAGGCCAAGTATGGCCATTATAATTACCCAGAATTCATTTAAAATATTTCTCTTTTATCCATTTAATATTTTGGTTGTCATAAGGTATATGGTTTTCCTGCTGTCTTCATTTTGCATCAATTTCTGTGTCTCTCTCTCATGCTTCTGTGAATTCCTCATAGTTATTGTTTCTCATGGCACAATAATGCTCTATTATATTTATATTCAAATCTGGCCTCAAACACTTACTGACTGTGTGACCCTGGGCAACTCATTTAACTTCAGTTTGCACCCGTTTCCTCACCTCTAAAATGAAACTAATAACACCTACCTCCCAGAGTTGTTGTTAGGATAAAATGAGATAGCAATTCTAAGTACTTTGCAAAAGTGAGTCCTATAAAAATGCTAATTATTTGTCCTCCTCCTCCTCCTTCTTTTCCATCTCTTCCTCCTCCTTCTCTTTCTCCACCTTCCTTCTTCTTATCTTCTTCTTTCTCCTCTTCCTCCTTTAATATTTTTCCCTGTATGTTGAACCCATATGTCTTTAACCTCATTGGAGTATATGTTTAACTATAGGATCTCAGAGTCAAAGATTACCAGCAATTTAGTGACAGTATTTTTCTAAATTGCTTTCCATACTGTTGTACTGATTCACACTTCTGATTCTGTCTCAATTCCACAGCTCCATCCAATGTTGATAGTGTTTGTCATCTTTGCCATTTTGCTGGTTGTGAAGTCATACCTCAGTATTGTTTTAATTTTAATTCCCCTCCCTTTTTAGCTATTTGGAAAAGTGACATGACTGATAGCTTCCAATTCTTTTGAGAACTATTTGCTTATGTTCTTTGATCATGTAACCATTTGAGGGAATGGGCTCTTGGTTTTATATATTTATTTGTTTTAGTTACCTACACATCTTAGATACAAGATCTTTATCAGTAATATTTGATATGATTTCCCTCAAAATGACTACTTCCCTTCTTGTCATAGTTGTGTTGGTTTAGTTTGTTGCAAAAGTTTCCAATTTCATGTAATCAAATTTCTCTATTTTTATCATCATATTTATCCCTAATTTGGTTAAGAATTCTACCCTAGACACAAAAATAAAAGGGATCAGATATGTTTTTCTTCTATGTTTTAAAAAAATATTGTGACATTAACATTTAGGATATATATCAGGTTGGAACTTATTGTGGTATATGGTGTAAGGTGCTCATTTAAATCTAATTTATGCCAAACTGCTTTCTAGTTTTCATAGTAATTCTTAGAGTTCTTCACCAAGTAATTTATGTTTTGGTGTTTTTTGAACATTGGGTTACTGAATGTTTCTAATAGTAGTTTATCTAATCTGTTTCACTGATCTACTTTGCTATTTTTTTAACCAGCACAGCTAGTTTTCATTATCACTGATTTAGAATATAATTTGAAATTTGGAAGCACTATTACAATGCATTTCTACTCCTCCACCTCCATTATTTCTCATTCTTTCAAATGAATTTTACTATTTTTCATATCCATTTAAGGTATCTTCCTGGTAGTTTGATTGGTCTGGCACTATCTATTTATTAGATTATATAATATTGTTAGATTGGTAGATTGACTCCCAGATATTTTATACATTTTGTAGTTATTTTATTTATTTATTTTTGGAGGGGGGGTGGTAATTGGTGTTAAGTGACTTGCCCAAGGCCATACAACTAGTAAATGTCAAGTGCTTGAGGTCGGATTTGAACTCGGGTCCTCCTGATTCAAGGGCTGGTGCTTTATTCACTGCACCACCTAGCTACCCCTTTGTAGCTATTTTCAATGGGGCTTCCCTTTCTATTATTTCCTCCTGGATTTTGTTATTGCTTCATAGAATTGATATAATTTTATAGATTTATTTTTTAACCTGCTTCTTTATTGAATCTGTCAATAGCTTCAATTAGTTTCTTTGCTAATTCTTCAGGGTTTTCTAAACAAATCATGGTGTCATCAGCAAATATGGATAGCTTCTTTGCCAGTGTTTGTGTCTTTGATTTTTCTTATTTTTTTGTTCTCCTTAGCATTTTTAGAAACATGTCAAATTACAGTGAAGAAAGGTGAGCATCCTTTATTTACTATTAAATTTATTGCTGTTTTTCTATGCCATATATATACTGGTTTTAATATATCTATCTATCTATCTATATATATATATATCTATATATATATCACACTAAAAACTAATATTTTTTGCCTTTTGATCCCAGTGAGAGAAAATTTGCAAGGCAACAAATTAGCAGAAGATTAGAGGAAAGGGGATTTGGCATATTTGTTGTTAAGAGCATTTGTCAGTTATTGCTCTACATTCCACATGATGTACTCATACATCAAAAGGTTATTCCATAAAAAAGCCCTTCTGTGGTTATACATTAGAGGGTTTTTAGCATAACCATTGTGTTTTGCCAAAGGCTTTTCATGAATCTATTGATATCATGTATTTTAATTTTTTTATTTTTAATATGGCTATGTTCACTCTTTTCCAATGTTCAAGCATTCTTCTATTACTGATCTAAATCCAATTTGATCATATTAAATTTTTTTTGATATATTGATATTGTCTTTTTGCTAGCATGTTTTTTTAAATTCAATTGAATACATATTTACTGGTGATCACCCTGATTTACCTTACATGTCCGCCAGTCCCTTTATTTCATCCTCATCATATCCTTCTTTTATGCTCTATAAAGTACATTTTTTCATTATTCAAAATTTGTCTTTAGAACTCCTTTCTTCAGAAGGACTCTCTGGAATAAATGCAAATACTGTTTGATTTTTCCTATACTAACCCTTTATCTTATATCTCATCTCTGAGAGGCTTTAAACCCTCTGAAATCAGAGGCTTTACTCTCTCTGTGGGATATCACCTAATTGCTACTTTTCTAGTGCCAGCCACTTTGTAGGCACTCAGTACATTTTAATTGAATAGAATACAGCAGAGAGGAATGCCATTAATTTTACCTTTGGTGCCTTAGAATCTTTGTATAATGTGTTTGAAATGCATTCCATCTCTCTAGGGCAGGCATTCTTAACCTGGAGTCCATAGACTCCTAAAGGGTTTGTGAATTGCTTTTGAGGGTCTGAGAAGTTGATGGGGAAAAATTATGCCTTTATTTTCACTTATTGTTAACAGAAATTTAGTTTCCAATTATGAATTTAAAAATTTAAAAATATTATCCTGCTGTCATCACTCTGCATCATTTCCTTTGTCTTCTCATACTTCTCTGAATTCCTCATAGTTATTGTTTTTATAGAACAATATTATTCTATTGCATCCATGCATCATGATTTGTTTAATAACATTTTTTCACTTATCTGTAACTGAAATTTAACCTCCAAGTAGGAAATTAAAAAAATATCATTCAGAAAAGGGTCCACAGGTTCCACCAGACTGCTCAAGGGGTGAATGACCCAGGAAAGGTTTAGAACCCCTCTTATGGGGTGAAATCATAAGTCCTTCTGAGGTGTTTTGTCAAAACCAAGGCTGCTTTGAGAACAGTGACTATATCAATGGCACAAGACAATTTGGTAAAAGTAAAGTGAGAGATTTGCCTCACAATACCACAGTCATTCTTCTTCACTAATGGCTATCACTAAGATGGAGTTTAGTGATCAAATTTTCCAGGTCTGACTTTGGATCTCCTAGAAGTTGTTACAACACCCTAGGAACAGTATGCTGATTTGCTTGGCAGACCTATCTCTGCACATAGGCATAACATCTGCATAGCATACATCATCATTATACGCAGGCTTTGCAGACAGCTCAAATAAGAAGGAATTAATTACCTATGAAATGATTAAAGAAAGTACTCATAGAGAAAGGCCTGCCAGAATCACAAAATGCATGAAGAAGTTAAAATTATTGGGGTCCTCTTAAGAAGGTGGATAAACACATTGTCTAAGTAAAACTCAGAGGAGGACAATTTTAATTTCCAGTGCTTGAATGATTCAATGCTCAAACTATTAAAAAGGTTAGGATTATTTTTCCATGTAAGTTTGAATTGGAAATATATCTTGTTCTTCTAGAGATGAGGATTCCAACCTTCTATTGTCTAGCCAAAGGACTGACAAAATAATAAAAAAAACCCTTTTATCTTAAATTTTATAGATTCTTCTATTTGTTCCTAGCATATAAGTCTTAGAATATCTGAATTAATTTATTTCATTTTAGAGTAAGTTTTAAAATAATATACTACTGTTTATAAGAATGTAATATTTATTTTTAGAAATTATAATTTGTACACATATATGTGCTCCTATTTAATTTTGATGCTTTCCCAGGAGACCAGATCGATGCTTATGAGATGAAACCAGTGTTCAAGAGGGAAGTATTTATTAAAATAGATTTTAAATTTCATTTATGCATTATTACTTTTAATATGACCTCACTTGTTATATGAAAAACAATGTGTGAAGAAAGATATTTTGAAATAAATATAATTTTTAAATGAAATACGAATTTAACCTGTATCAGCACAAACCTAAATTTTTATGCATTAATTTACTTTTCAAATCAAGAACTGCACCAGGATAGAAAACTTAAACACCCATTCACTATTTTAGCCTTTTTGTTTGTAGGATGAAGCCCCAGTGAATACATGGTGATAAGATCTCAGAAGTGGAGCAATTAATAGGGTTCCATATTCAGTATAGAGAGTACAGTGATGAAAAATCAATCCTTTCTTCATACGCCCCACCCATCAGTTTATTCATACCATCCAAACATAACCATTTCTGGTCCCTTCTAATTCTCTATGCATTTTCATCTGACAGTATATGCTTAGTGACTGGCTTGCAGAGGAAGGATCAGTCATGAAATTACCAGTGACAAGAGAACAGTGACTATATCAATGGCACAAGAAATACAATATTTTTTTAAAAGGGCATCTCAGGGGAGAGATGAGAGCAAGTGAACAGAAGGCTTGGAGAAAGATCAAATGATGGCATAAACATTTCTTAGTAACTTACAAAGAGTTAAGAATCATTGCCAATCAGAGCAAATTAGAAGTTAAACAAAAGCATAATCACCTTACATATTTGTATCAAAAACGTGGAATGTCATTGGTTATCCCCCATGCCTGGAATGATGTCATTCCTCCTTTCCACTTCCCATGTTTCTCTTCCTATAAGACTCAACTCAAGGATCATCTTTTACATGAAGCCTTTACTGATTCCCCCAAACTGCTAGTATCCTTCCTCCCAAACTACCTTGGATTTAACTACATTACATGTATTTATACTTATTCTCTTTGTAGTCTTTCTGCATACATTTATATATCTACTCACCTGTTAGCCATTTCTTTAGAGTTGGGATTATTTAATTCTTTCTACTTGTAGCCCATTAAATTTTAAGTTCCCTAAGGGCAGGGACTATCTTTTGCCTCTTTTTGTATCTCCAATGATTATCACAGTGCCTGGCACATAAGTGCTTAATGAATATTTATTGACTATTGACTAATGTTTAATAAATGCTTGTTTATTAACTGCTGATGGATAATTTGATTTTGAAGGCTTAAGTCAGGAGTGATCAGTATGCTGTTGTCTTTGTAAAGAGATGAGGAAATACTTGTTGTAGGTCCAAACAATCAATTAACACTCATTTATTAATTGGTTATTTTGTTTCAGACATTGTGCTAAGTTCTGATAAAAGTAGAAGTAGTCCCTGAACTAAAAGAATTTACATTCTAATGCAAAAGAACACATACATAAATAGGAATATATGAGAAACATATAAAGCAAATAAAAATTAACTTTGAATGGAAGGTGCTAGTAACTGGAGAGGGGTGAAAGGGAGATTGGGAAAGCTCATCTATCTAAGGTATCATTTGAGCTGAGTCTTGAAGGAAGCCAGAGATTTAGAGCTAGAAGGGATCTTGTAGATTATCTAGTCCAAAGATGAGGACCCTCCAGCTGAAGAAAGTATATGGCAGAGCTGACACTCAAACCTAGGGCCTTTTCTACTACACTATATTATGAATTAGAGTAGAAAGAACCTGCATTCTTTAAAGGGGTATCTGTATGGTAGCAACTAGTTTCTGCTTAGGAAAAGAAACACTGGCTGTAGTCCTAGTTGGAGGAACACTCCCCAGACAAACCACCTGTTTATAAATGGGGTGGGGTAGTTTTCTCCCAAAATCCAGCATCCAAAACCAAATATGAAATCTAAAATTTTTTGCTTAAGCTAAGATTGCATCACTGAGACTTCATTTTTCATGTGAGCATAAGGAGAAAGGGTTAGAAAAGGCAGAGAAAACTGAGCATAGGTAGGCATCAGGAGGAAGATAGCAGAGTAAGCAAAGAAGAGGCAGAACTTTAGATTGTTTGCTCTTTTCTTCCCTTTATGAGATGTGGAGTATAGCAACATTTTTAAAAACTGCCAATGATATTTTTATTGCAAGTGACGTTAAGATCATATCTAAAGAGTTAGTGAAGGAACAAATATTTGTTCCATAGCTCAACCTACATTAGCTACTATGTTACTATCATAGGGAGGGGCTATAGGGTTAAGAAAATTTCATTTTTGCTCTGTATTTCAGAGGTCTCATTACTGTATTCACAGACAAAATATTACCCTATTGACTGATTACAGATACTGACCTATCCAAAGTTTATTAAGGCTATTTTTCCCTCTCGTTTATTTGTCCACTTGAACATTTCTTGAGAAGCAGAACAGGGCTGATGGCATGTGACCTTGGCCAAGTTACTTTCCTCATTTGTTAAGTGATGTGATTGGACTAGAATGATCTCCAAGGTCCCTTCAAGCTCTCATGTTTTATTAAATGGAAGGAAGATACCATTTTCATCTGTCCTCCTAAGGGTTTTTCACTAAATTCCTCATTAATCTGATGATAGATCTAGAACTCTTATTTAGTTTGAAGGCTTTCATTGTAGAAATAAAGATACAAGTTTTTCACTTCATTATCTAAGGGTGAAGAGCATAATCGGCACATCTGGAGGTTCTTGAAAGATTATGTTGGACTAAGTAGGTTGAAAGAATGGGGGTACACCCTCAGACTTGTTCTACTGGATTTCCTACCACATTTGTGGGAGAAGAGACCAGAAAAGGAAAGGTGAAAGTGTTTGGGGGACTTTGGAATCACGAAAAAGAGCTGAAATTGAATTTGAGGAAGACCCAAGTTCAGAAAATGAGTTAGAGCTGAAGAAAAAGAATGACTAGGCAAGGAAAAGGGAGAGAACTAAGTGACTTAAGGATATGGTGGGCTGACAAAGGAGAAGAACTTAAGAAAGATGAGAAGATAATTGGTACCACAAAGTAAGACAGTTGTCAAGGAGAGAAAGGGAAGAAAGTTGGCTGTGACCAGGAAGTTGTTAATGAGATGCTAATGAGGTGAGAAGAAAAGTGATAGCTCTTGATTTGAAGAAAGCCCATAAGCAGGTTGCAATAGCAATTCTCCAAGAGCTTCAAAGTGAAAACAAAACTAATAATAATAATAATAATGATAAAACAAGATATCTCTGATAGCAAGATATCATGAGGTAGAAGAATATGGTCCAAGGTAGAAAAGGAAGAAGAACCACTGAGTAGCAGGAAATAATTACAAGACTCTTTCTGAAGAGGTGGCAGTTATATTCCATGAACAAGAAGCAGTGACATCCTCCAAGAAATACCGTTTCTTCACAGGTGCTGTCAAGTTAAAGATCATCTAGAAGAAAAGGAGTGGTGGTCATAGGATTTAGAACTGAAGGGGATTTAGAGGTCACTGGGTCCAATTCACTCATTTATTTTCAGTTAAGGAAACCAAGATGCAGAGAAGTTAAATGATTTGCCCAGAGTAATAAAGCTGATAAATATAAAAGGTAGGATTCAAAATGAGGTTTCTTTGATTCTAAGTTCAGTGTCTTTTCCCCTACAACAGAGGTGCCAAAAAAGTAGTGAGCAACACTCTGAAGCGTTGACTGAACCAGATTAAAATGTAATTGGGAAAGAGTTAATGAAATAAATAGAAATACACTAAAACATAGATAACATTGCATTTAAAAACTAAGTCATTATGTGGCCTCATACGGATCCTTATGTACCAATCAGTGCCTCCCTTTTCTATTTGAGTTTGATACGTACTGGCCTACATCATGTTGCCTTTCTGGTGTGGTGCTTGGTGCTGAGAGGAATTGGAGCTGCTATTTGGTGACTTGATAAGAATAAAAGTCTACTGTCTTCATGGTGGAAGATCTACAACCTGAGTTTTGTCTTACAAAATAGTCAATATGCACTTCTGGGGATGCATGTGGACATAATGTGAAATCGGCAAAAGAAATCTAGGAAGCTTTGCTAAAGATTCTGAAGTCTTGGTCAAGAAACTGAATATATCAGGTGGTGTTTCATCACTTATGCAGATTAAAAAGTGAGGGCTTCTGAACAGAAAGGTAGATTTGGAAATGGAACTGCTAGTTGAGAAGATTATGATTGAGAATGGGATGTGGATTTCTATACCACAAGTTAAAATATAGGCATCACAAATTACTAGCCAGGAATAGTGTACTTAACAAGTGATAGTCAAAATTGTTTTTCTTGCAAATTTGATCACGAAGGAAAGAAAATTGCATGTGTATATCCACCTAACTCTAAATACTAAAGATAACAACAATGCAGGATGAGAAGTTAGCAGTAAAGACATGTCTAAATTCATAGGATATAGCATCCAAGAAACTCTATTGCAATACTTAAACCATGGACCAAAATCTATGCACAAATGCACAGAATATAGGTAAAAAAGATGAATTATAGACCCCAATGACAAGAGGCAAATCTGACTTCACAGGTAGGTGTTGCTAAGATTTTAGTCTAGAAGGGCACATCTTAAAAAAAGAAGATTTAAAAAGGGGGGTGGGCCTGGAATGGCGTTGTATATTAGGAAGGTATATTTAGATGAGAAAATCCAGGAACCAGAAGGGAATGCATAGTGGAGGGAATTTAATTAAAGATCAATGAAGTGTAACTATCCGACAATTGATATCATGGTGTCTATATCAGCAATCTCTACAGAAAGTGGAAATCGATGTGTTCAGGGAACAGACCAAAAAGGGGGGCAGAGGGGTGCTATTGCAGTGATGGTAGTCTTTAATTATTTGGACAGATGCCTGAGTGCTTTCTTGTTTTGCTTAAGAATAATATCATTCTTCAAAATCAATAAGTGCAACTCTGTTCTGGACCTGATTTTCACCAGAAAGGAAAAACTGGTTGTTGGGGTGGAAAAGATGAGGAAACAATTATTCTCTCTTAGAATTCGTGTTAAGGAGAGAGAAGTTGGGAAAAGTCTGACATGAGTCCGAGATTGGGATAGCAAATTTCAAGTACTCAGAAAAAAGACAAATAGGATCTTACAGACTAAATTTCAACAGGGGAAATTGGCCCAGGAAAGATAGTAATTCTCAAGAATGAAATTATAAAAACACACATAGAAGTATTGCTGATGATAAAGTAAGAGGGTTTAAGGAAAAGCTGCTTAACTATTGCAAAGTAAAATGGGCTTCTTCAGGAAACTGCTGGGGTCCTCTGCACCTAAATAAATGGAAGATGACTTGTGTATTATAGCAGGGATTCTCATTCAGGTTTTATATACAGAGACAGGTGACTATCAGTGCCCTTCTAATTGAGATTCTAGGACTTTAAACAAAGCAAATCCATTATCTTGATCTTTCTAGGGAATGCTCATTGTTTTTGTACTCAAGAAAATACATTATTTATTCAAAGTAGGTCCCTTTAAAACATTTTAAGAGAAAGAAAACTGCTGCGCTATGCACCAAAAATAATAATTATGTTTGTAAACATCATTTATATTTCATAAAATATATCCAACTTTTCAGTCAGCTATACCCATGAAACAAAGGAAATGAGGACAGGTTAATCAGCCAGATATTTCTCACAAATGTTTGTTTCTTTGATTTCTGATTTTTTTCCTACACAGAGACATCACCATCAGCCTTTGACGGATTCCTATCCCAGAGTTACCTGTATTGTTTTCTTGTGTCATATCCAACAGCATTGCTCTCCCGTATTTAGTGGCCAAGACCCTCACAGTGTTGAGGAATAAAATAAAGTTGAGCTGAAAAACAAAGTATGAGAAATTAAAAATCAGCTGTGAGTCAATTCGTTTTGTGTAAATAAACATGAACCTTCCTTCTGGGTACATATTCCAGGCCTCAGTCTTGAAAATTATTGCCTTACCTGTTGGTATTTTATCCAACCTTAGAGGTATCTATGCAATGTATTTACAACTCCAATTTATATTCTATAACTTAGCACTTGTTATGTGTCACCTTAAACATTGTGTTGCATGATACATATCTTTGAAAAAGTGAAAAGTAGTACATAGGAAACAGAAGTTGGCTGCTTTATTGACATACTCAGTTTTGAATTTGTTTCTGACAGATCATAGGCACCCACAGGAGGCACTTTAAATTCAATATATCAAGGACTCTTACAGGAAACATTTTTAAAATTAGCAATTATTTATTAAGACTGAATGGTGTACTGGATGAAGAGCTAGCCTTTGAAGCAGGAAGACCAGTGTTCAAGGCCCTCTTTTGATACATCATATTTGTCTTATCCTGGGTAAATCATTTAACTGTTTTAAATTTAATTTAATTTATTTTGTTATTTACATATTATTTTAGATATTTATATATATTTAATTATTTTTATTAAATTTAATTTTATTTATATAACAAATTTATTTTATTTTCAATTCATGGAACAAAACAAGCACTTCCGTAACACAGTGGAATAGACGACACCTTTCTAAATTGTAGAGTAGTCACCAAGTTCTATTGGTGGGAGGAGTTTCTTCACTGGGAAGGCTCTAAACCAATTAAATCACAAATCTAGTTTAGTCAAGCACTGTGCTGTCTGTCCTCCAGGAGCTTTCCATCTACTGGAGAAAAGAATAACACAGATAAGTCAATGCAAATATTGGAAACAAGATTCTCTTGGAAATCATGTATACTTCAGAGAAGGAGATATAGTTATGCATTGGGGGGTAGAAGCCTAGTGTACAAAATGTTGTCTAGCTGGTCCAGCAAGCACTACCCCTTCCCCACTCACAGCCCCTTTAGGGTTTTTTTTACATGGGGGAACAGCATGGCACGGTGAAAAGAGTCAAGTCAAAACAACTTGCTTTTGAATCTTGCTTATGACAGCTTTTAACCATACACCATACACATACACCACACAACAATATACCAGTCATTTCACCTCTGAGCCTCAGTATATTCATCAGTAAGATAAGTATAACAGTAATTATATTAATTACGTTATATTATAATTATCACATATCCTATTTCATAGCTATGTTATGAATATTAAATAACATACTTGTAAAACACTTTGAAAAGTTAAAAAAAAAATTCCATATAGGTTCCAGCTGTTATTAATTAACAATTTACTTCAATGTTGAAGGGGGATAGGGTGAGAAGTGAAAGACCTGGGATTTCTACCTTGCCTTTTCTTCCTTCTTTCAAACACCTGAAATGGTACTAGATTTCATATCTTGCAAATTTAAACACCTACTTATTAAAGTTCTTGTCTCATCCCACCTTCAGGAATCCCACAAGCTTTGCTGCAAATCCTCTTATGTGGAAAAAGTCAGAACTTGCCTGAACTATGTGAGACTGTTGGTGAGTTCTAAATGGCTGGCCCTCTCCTGGGGATTTGGCAGTATGGTAAACTCAAATGAAATATTTTTCTTAGTGTAATTTTTGACATGATGTGATTCTTATGCCATTTCAATTTTATTTTATTACTTATGGGATGGATTATACTTTAGGAACACAATAAATTATTTGTGGGACAAAGGGAACAACCTTTTAGCTCAGATGCTAGTAGACTAGGTCACTATGTCCCTATGTGCTGCAGGGCCATATTTGTTCATAATTATTTATCTTTTAAAGCAAAAGCTTCATTATATCATACCATTCTAAAGCCCTATATAGGCATATCATATATAAGCAAATTTTCTAATTGAACTATAAGGATGGTCATGCCACAATATCAACTATTATGATTATCAGATTGATTTGGTACTAGAAAAGCAGACGGGTTCAAGGATTTAGATGCATGAGAACCAAAAGTAATTTTTAAAAACCAGTTCAATGTTTGGCAAACCCCAAAACATAAATTACTTGAGGAAAAGATTCTCTATTTGACAAGAATTAGTGGAAAAAGTTGAAACCATTTTGCTAGAAACTAGGTGTTTAGACTAACATCTTATAAAATATATATATAATAATAACCTCAACCTGAATACAAAAGGTTACATCGTAAAGAAAGAGACTTCAGGAAGGCAACCCTTGTAACTATAGTTGGGAAGGTAATTTTTAACCAAAAATAAGATGTATGTGATCACAAAAAACAAGAAATAAATTAATCGCATGAAATTAAAAAAAGGATTCACACAACTGAAATCGCAGAAAGAATAAGAAAAATTGTAGAAAAGGGAAAATATTAAAAATCGTGACTGATACATTTGACATCTAAGATATACAAGATAATGACACAAATCTATGGAGCCAATAAATAAGTGGTAAATGATAAAAGTAATTTATAATATAATGTCTTTTGTTGTTATATCACATTCCTTTATTTATAAATTTAGCCTTCCAATTTCTTCTACTCAGTGAGCCATACAATGTGAGAAAGGATTTGAATAGAAGACTATATACATGTATGTCTGTGTATATACACATATACATATACACATATACACACACATATATACATATATACATATATATATGTGTGTCTGTGTATTATGTATATTAAATCAACAAAACCAACCAACATATTACCAGTGTCTGGCAGTATATGCAATATTCCATACCCATAGTTTCCCACCTCTGTAATAAAGAGGATAAGGAGCATTTTCTCACCTTTTTTCCATGGCCTGTGTTGATCATTCTAATTTCACCATGGTCAATTTTATTTTTGTTATTTCCATTTACGTTGTTAAAGTAATTAAGTGGAGGCAGCTACGTGGCTGAGTAGATAGAGCACTGGGCCTGTAGTCAGGAAGACCTGAGTTCAAATCCTGCCTCAGACACTTGCTAGCTGTGTGACCCTGGGCAAGTCACTTTACCTCTGTTTGTCTTAATCCACTGGAGAAGGAAATGGAGAATCATTTCAGCGTCTTTGCCAAGAAAACTCCGTGGACAAAATTGGCATGCTAGGGTCCATGAAATGTCAGGCATGATTGAATGACTAAACAAGTAATTAAGTAATTATTTTCCTGGTTCTTACTTCACTCTGCATTAATTCATAATAATTTCTATGCTTCTCTAAGTATTTCACTTTTATCATTTGTCATGGTGAAGTAGTATTCAATTACATCCATCCATGTACCATTATTTGGTTAGCCATTCCCCAAGTAATCTTAACTCGGAGATGCCTCCACCCAGTGCCTTTCTTTTTTCAGCTGATGAGTCCCTGGTTGTAATGTTAATGGGGCAGGGTGGCGGGGAGGAGGTGGTGGTGGGTGGTGGTGGGTGGTGGTGGGTGGTGGTGGGTGGTGGTGGGTGGTGGTGGGTGGTGGTGGGTGGTGGTGGGTGGTGGTGGGTGGTGGTGGGTGGTGGTGGTGTAAGACCTTCCCTGCCCATTAATAGGCCTCACATGGAGCCCATTAAGGGAAGCTTGCTTGCAAATAGGAAGGCTTGCACACCTTTGGTTAATAAGCTAATTAGGCAATGAGTCAAGTTGTGATGCCTTCTGACTCTGAGCATGTTAGCTGAAAGACTATATATTGTGAGAGGTGAGCTTTTGCTTTGGTTGCTCACTTATGAGAAAAAGATTGTGATTCCCTGGTCATGGCTCTGAGTGTCTATGTTCAGGACTCCCCAACTCCTCAAAGCTAAAGGCTCTCTCAATTCAGTGGTGGATGTAAAGCTTTGACTGTCTGTTGGTCTTTATTTCTCTTTGTATTTTTTCTGTGTAATCAAAGAAGATCATTGACCCCTTCTAAGTTGCTTTTCTTAGTAAATCAGATCTAAGAACCTGCACTAGCAGCCATCCTGGGTATGCCAGTGTGGCTTCTGTTACACTGGTCCAGACTATCATTTCATCATTTCACTTCACTCCAAGATCCACTCATTATTATCCAGACTTATCTACCTCCTCCCCTGTAGCCTTTCCTCTGAGCTAATACCTTTCTTATCACTTTTCTCACTGCATCCTAATTTTCTCTTGAGATTAGAGCCTTTTTGTCTTTTTTGCTTGTTTTTTTGTCCTTCGGTGAATGACAACAGGGCCTGGCACATTAAAAAAACAAACTTAAACAATGTTTTCTGTATCACTAATGGTTATCTTTTTGTTTGTTCTCAGTTAGTTGTTCTTACTAAAAGAAAGTGCTGCTGTGACTATTTTGGTGTATACATGGGCCCTTTTATCTATCTTTGACTTACCCGGAGAAGTATACATTCCTATCAGTGGGATTTTTGGACCAAAGGCTATGAATATTGCCATCATTAATGTAATATCATATTTCAAGCTCTCTGCTCCTTCGTAGTGTTAACTGCTATATCTTGTGTGACCCTGATTTTGGCTTCTCAGTTCTTTAATTCTTTTTTTTCTAACTGTATTAATTTTTCTTTAAGTAGGAAGCTATTGATTTTGGGTATGAGGTTTCTGGGAGTTTTAATTTTGGAGTTTCTTTCATGGAGTGACTGATGGATTCCATTTTTATTTTTCTCTTTGGTTCTAAGAGATCTAGTTATGATTTCATTACATCTCATGCCCAGTTTTTCAGGTAGTCCAATGATTTTTAAATTACTTTCTTTTATCCATTTTCCAGATCAGCTATTTCTGTAGAAGATACCTTCTATTTCCTTCTATTTCTTGGTCTTTTGACTTTGTTTAATATTTCTTTTTATTTCATGGAGTCATTAACTTCTATTTGGTTCATTCTAAGTTCCAAAAAGTCTTTCTTGTGTAAGGGTGTATACTTCTTGTGCTAAGCTCTTAATTCTCTTTCCAAGTTTTAGCTCTATTTTTTCAAGTTCTTTCTGCTAGCATTCTTAATTCATTTATAAAATCATTTAAAAAACCCCGTTGTAATCTCTTGATTAGTTTCTTTAAGTAATTCTATCTGTACCTGTGACCAAGCTGTGTTTTATTTTGTAGCTTATCCTGTAAATATTTTGGAATTACTTTCTTCTTTGAGGTTTGTGACTTGTGTGTTCCTGCCATCATAATAGCTCTTATCGTGGGATATGATTTTCTTTTGTCATTTGTTCATTCTCTCAGCATTACTTCCCAAATACGGACTTTTGATAGGGCCAAGTACTACCCACTTCTGGAAGAAATTTCTGAGGCCAGCTTGGTTTTGTGTTCTCTTGATCCTCTTGTTGCTGCTTTCTCCAGGCGCTGAGTGATGCATTCTGCAGGGATCATAGAGAGAGGTCAGGCTAGGGACTTGCAAGCTTACATTGGGTCCAAAGCTATCAACCTAACACAAAGTCTAATTGCTGTCTTCTTTGTTTAAACTTTGCAAGATCCTGAAACTTGTTTGAGTCCAGGGTTCCAAGAATGGACTTGCACCTTGTTAGAGCTCCATTAGATTGCTGCTGGTCTTGGCCACAAACAGCTGGAAAGCTCTGTAGGTTCAGAGGTGCAGAAATATGGGCTTCCTTTTGCTTCGAGCTTCCTGTCTTCAAAAATCTGCCACATGCTTTAGCTTGAGCTTGGCTGGATCTGAGACTTTATTCCAGGTCCAGAGTCAATGAATACTGCTCACTTCTGTTCTTGCTCTTTGCTCACTGAATAGTTTCAGGCTAGTGACTGCTCCTTACCCCATTCTTTCATGCCTAGACACAGATTTTCTCATCAGTCCCCATTGGATCCAATAACCAGATGAACATTGAGTAATTGAAAAATCAATTAAGAACCAAAAGAGCAGAAAATTAAGTGTATCTCTCTGATCTTCACAAAAAATTGTTGGATTATTGGAGTAGAACGTTGTACACATCATCAAAAGTGGTCATAATGCTTTATTCTTTTTGTTATGGTGGGGATTAAAATCTAGGAGCCGGTACGTGGGAAGAGGAAATAGTGAGTGTTTTCAGAAACGACTATGAAATTCAATTTTTGACAAAAGGCATATAAATTTACTTTGAGATAATTATTCCTATTAGAAATTAAAAAAACAATTTTTATCAGTAAATACTTTGATACAAATATGGAGAAATTAGAGGGCATTCAGAGAAGTATAATAGCATAATTCTTTGAAAGTAATACATCTTTAACCAAAGATTGTTGAAGAATAGACCAAACAAAACTGAAGAAAAGTGAGTTGTTTTGAAGAAATGTAAAGGAAGACTGTGATTACTTTTAGTATTGATTAAAGCAGAGGAAATTTTGGCTAGACATATGGAAGAACATCATTATATTAAGGGCTATTGAATATCAAAATAATATTCTGAGGATAATTGTGGGATAGTTACCTTGTAGATGGTTAAGAAAAAATTCTCCTTGACTGGGTTGTGGGATAAGATGGATACCTTAATGTAATAGTTGTTCAGTCATTTTCAGTCATGTCTAACTCTTTGTGACCCAATTTGGGGTTTTCTTGGCAAAGATACCAGATACAGTTTGTTATTTCCTTCTCTAGCTCATTTTGCAGAGGAGGAAACTGAGGCAAACAAGATTGAGTGACTTGCTCAGGGTCAC
Source organism: Trichosurus vulpecula (assembly GCF_011100635.1). Lineage (NCBI taxonomy): Eukaryota > Metazoa > Chordata > Mammalia > Diprotodontia > Phalangeridae > Trichosurus > Trichosurus vulpecula. Next base: position 292,781,060 of record NC_050576.1, on the reverse strand, counting down.
ACAGACAGTAAGTGTCTGAGGCTTGATTTGAACTTGGGAAGATGGGTCTTCCTGACTCCAGAGGCCCAGTGCTATATCCACTATGGTGCCACCTAGCTATCTCGAGGTTCTTCCCAGATATAAAACAATGTGACTATGTGCCAAAAAACAAGCTTTGACTATCATATCTTGGCTGATTTCCAAATCTCTGCACATATCTCTAACCTCTCCCCAATCTAGTCCTGTATCAACAGTTACTAAATGACATTATCCATCTAGATATCCTGTAGGCATCACAGACTGAAAATATCCAGCCCAGAATCCATCATCTTTTATCCTAATCCTCCCCTTCCTCCAGTTCTGCTAAGTATTACCAATTTTGCTAAGTACCACCATCTTTCCAATCCCCACAGTTATTTTCAATGTATAACAACTTTCATTTAGTCTTTTTACATCCATTCAGTTGCCCAATTCTGTCTCCAAAACCTCTCTATGGCTACCACCTTAATTCAGACTCCCTTTACCGTTAGCCTGAACTCTTACAATAGCTTCTTAATTTATCCTCCTCCTTCAAATTTCTCATTTTTCTAATTATATCTTCCATACTGCTACTAAAACAATCTTCTCAAATCAAAGATCTGACCATGGCATCCTAGTGTTAAAATTTTTCCAGTGGCTTCAATTTTAGACTCAAATCAAAACTCTTCAGTATGGTATTTAAAGACCTTCATAATCTGACTACAACCTCCCTTCCTAGACATTTCACATTACTTCCCTTCAAACATTCTACAACCCATAAGAAAAATGACCTACCCGTTATTGTTTGAACTTAGAATTTCATTTCCTACCTTTTTGCCTTCACATTGTTCCCATACCAAAAAGCGCTTCCTCCTAACCTCTAACTCTTAGAAGATTTTATTGTTTTTTTTCAAGGTTCACCTCAGGTACAACTTTTTACATCACCTCCTTCCGGATTTCACCTCTCTCCCACCCCAGTTATTAATACTTGAATCAAAAACAACAAGCATTTATTAAGCACTTACTATATTCTGGGCACTAGGCTAAGTTATCCTGTATTCATTTACCTATTTCTTCAACAGGACCTCCTGCCCCCAAGTGCTTAATCATGGTGTGGTGGTGACCCTGAGTTCTTAAAAATTACGACTATGGAACATAGGCTTCATCAGTTTCTACCATACTGGAAAATCTTCAAGTGTGGTACCAGTAATAGATTATATCTGCCTTATAAGAGCCAGTCTAAGTACAAAGGTTTGTAAGTAGGTTGGTCACATGGTGAAAAATTCTTTGGCCATGCACAAATCATGTGTTTTCTCCTGTATTTACAAAAGAAGAATGATAGAAAGTAAGAAGTTGCTAGAATAAGATCTGCACAAGAGAAGAAGGCATAGATTGGTTGAAATCTGAACCATTGGAAAGAATATCCACATCCATAAGATCACAGATCAATTAAAGTATCAAAGTACTTGTATTCACTAGAATACATATCCATTGGGAGGGTGAAAGCTGCCTAAAAGACAGGCTGCTTTTTCACTTTTCTATTTGTATTCCTAGAGGTAATAGAGAGCCACTGGCATTTATTGGACACAGGGTTGACATCATCAGACCTGAGCTTTAGGAATATGCGTTAGGCAACTGAATGGAGGAGTTACTGGTGGAGGGGAGAGACTGGAGGCAGGGAGGCCAATTAGGAAGTTATTGCAGTAGTCCAGGCAAAGGCTGTGAAGACCTGGATTGGGTTGGTGGCCATGTGAGTGAAGAGAAGAGGTCAAGAGAAGAGAGACTTACAAAGATAGAATCATTGGGAAATGGTAATGTATGCAAAGAACTTTGTAAACTTTAAAGTTCTATATAAATGGCCATTATTATCAAGCCAAAACAGTTTTATCTCTGGCTAGAGGAAGTCTATAAATATGTGGATTCTGTATGCCAATAAGTGGGATCTGATTAGGTAGCTGAGTCATACACTGGTGATAATTAACATGTGCTCATGCATGCCATATCCTATGATGAGTCCTTCCTTGCCAGAACCAGTTCTTGGTCTCATACTTCTCTGGAATTAGTTTTTTAATGTTGTTTCTCTTTGGGGTTATTTTTTTTTAATGTCTCATCCTCCCAATTGGACTCTAATGTTTTTTTTTTTATAACAGCCAGAATTATGACTACGTCTTCCTGCTATGTTTCCAAAGGACTGGTATAATATTTTGCATATAATGGATATTTGAAGATAGTGTGTGTATCGTATGTATGTGTTGAGTATTGATTTTGCCTCCTATGTGATCAGTGCATTATGCTAAAAATAGGAGATAGTGTGATATGGTTTCTACCCTAAAGAAAACGACAATCATTTTTCCAGAAGTTATTAATGGACACCAACTGCAATTTGCAAGTGTTTACATAAAAAAGTACACTAACCTATGATTTCCTACCATGTGACTAATAGCTATGTAACGCAACATGAGTTCACGCTTTTCTGGATCCAAAAATAACCCCCTTGTCTGTGAACAATAGTAACTGGTCCCCATTGCCACAAACCCTCTGCAGTCTCTCTCTCTCCTCTGCCTGCCTGAAATATTGCCAATCACTTCAGTTCTAAAGATGTTAATGCTGGAAGGAAGAATCAGACACAGAAAATGATTTTTGTAATTTCCAAAGGAAGCTAGATTCAGAAAAAACAAAAACAAGAAAGCCATCATGCACATACGGGATTGTTTTTCTCCTTCTCCCTCCTGCTCCTTGCCCTCCACCCACAAACACTGCAGGCATGTTACTGGAATATAGATGATTGCATCTGTGTTTATATAAAGTAATACTGTTTGATTTTTCCTCAAATGTTACTGTTTCTTTCCAGTTGAGGAACTACCCTGTTCTGCCAATGAATTAGTATGGTGACTTGTTTAAATAAAATTGTTATTGAATTAAATTATACTCAGCAAAATTGAGTACATGGAAAAAATCTCATGGCAACTAATATCTCTGTAAAACAGGCTTCTAAACTCTGAGCAATGCCAATGTTTACTTTCAGTGACAATGAGCATAATCCAATTATAAAATAAGAAAAGAATATAGACAGTCCCTTGAAGTCAGGTATGATGGGATTTTTTTAATTTTTATTTTTTCCTTTTTTTAAAATTTATTTATTTATTTAACATATTTACTTTTCAGCATTGATTTTCACAAGAGTTTGAATTACAAATTTTCTCCCCATTTCTACCCTCCCCCCACTCCAAGATGGCATATATTCTGGTTGCCCTGTTCCCCAGTCAGCGCTCCCCTCTGTCACCCCACTCCCCTCCCATCCCCTTTTCCCTTCCTTTCTTATAGGGCAAGATAAATTTCTATGCCCCATTGTCTGTGTATCTTATTTTTCTAGTTACATGCAAAAACATTTTTGTTTGTTTTTGAACATGTTTTTAAAACTTTGAGTTCCAAATTCTCTCCCCTCTTCCCTTCCCACCTACCCTCCCTAAGAAGTCAAGCAATTCAACATAGGCCACATGTGTATCATTATATATAACCCTTCCACAATACTCATGTTGTGAAAGACTAACTATATTTTGCTCCTTCCCATCCCATCCCCCTTGATTGAATTTTTCTCCCTTGACCCTGTCCCCTTTCAAAAGTGTTTGTTTTTGACTACCTCCACCCCCATCAGGCCTCCCCTCCATCATCCCCCCCATTTTTTTGTATCTTCTTCCCTCTTCTTTCCTGTGGGGTAAGATTCCCAATTGGGTATGTATGGTATTCCCTCCTTGGGCCAAATCTGATGAGAGCCATGTTCACTCATTCCCCCCTCATCCTCCCTCTCCCCTCCTCCCACAGAACTGCTTCCTCTTGCCACCTTTATGCGAGATAATCCACCCCATTCTATCTCTCCTTATCTCCCTCTCTCAGTATGTTCCTCTCTCATCCCTTAATTTGATTTTATTTCTTTTAGATATCTTCCCTTCATCTTCAACTTACCCTGTGTCCGCTTGCTCTCTCTCCCTCTCTCTCTCTCTCTATGTGTATATATTTGTGTATACACACACACACACAGACACACACACAGATATATACATACATACACATTCACCCATATATATATATATATGTATATATATATATATATATATATATACATAAACATATATGTATGCATATTCCCTTCAGCTACCCTAATACTGAGGTCTCATGAATCATACTTGTCATCTTTCCATGTAGGAATGTCAACAAAACAGTTCACCTTTAGTAAGTCCCTTGCAATTTATTTTTCTTTTTCTTTTTATTGATTACCTTTTCATGCTTCTCTTGATTCTTGTGTTTGAAAGTCAAATTTTCTATTCAGTTCTGGTCTTTTCACTGAGAAAGCTTGACAGTCCTCTATTTTATTGAAAATCCATATTTTGCCTTGGAGCATGATACTCAGTTTTGCTGGGTAGGTGATTCTAGGTTTTAATCCTAGCTCCATTGACCTCCGGGATATCGTATTCCAAGCCCTTCGATCTCTTAATGTAGAGCCTGCCAGATCTTGGGTTATTCTGATTGGGTTTCCACAGTACTCAAATTGTTTCTTTCTGGCTGCTTGCAGTATTTTCTCCTTGATCTGGGAGCTCTGGAATTTGGCGACAATATTCCTGGGAGATTTCTTTTTGGGATCTATTTGAGGAGGCAATTGATGGATTCTTTCAATTTCTATTTTGCCCTGTGGCTCTAGAATATCAGGGCAGTTCTCCTTGATAATTTCTTGAAAGATGATATCTAGGCTCTTTTTTTGATCATGGCTTTCAGGTAGTCCAATAATTTTTAAATTATCTCTCCTGGATCTATTTTCCAGGTCCGTGGTTTTTCCAATGAGATATTTCACATTGTCTTCCATTTTTTCATTCCTTTGGTTCTGTTTTATAATATCTTGATTTCTCATCAAGTCACTAGCTTCCACTTGCTCCAATCTAATTTTTAAAGTAGTATTTTCTTCAGTGGTCTTTTGGACCTCCTTTTCCATTTGGCTAATTCTGCCTTTCAAGGCATTCTTCTCCTCATTGGCTTTTTGGAGCTCTTTTGCCATTTGCGTTAGTCTATTTTTTAAGGTGTTGTTTACTTCAGTGTATTTTTCAGTATTTTTTTGGGTCTCCTTTCTCAAGTCATTGACTTGTTTTTCATGGTTTTCTCACATGCTTCTCATTTCTCTTCCCAATTTTTCCTCTACTTCTCTAACTTGCTTTTCCAAATTCTTTTTGAGCTCTTCCATGGCCTGGGACCAGTTCATGTTTTTCTTGGAGGCTTTTGGTGTAGGCTCTTGCACTTTATTGACTTCTTTAGGCTGTATGTTTTGGTCTTCTTTGTCAGCAAAGAAAGAATGCAAAGTCTGAGACTGAATCTGGGTGCGTTTTTGCTGCCTGGCCATATTCCCAGCCAACTAACTTTGAGTTTTTCAGTGGGGTATGACTGCTTGTAGACTAGAGAGGTCTATGTTCCACTTTTGGGGGGAGGTGCCAGCTCTGCCACACCAGCACTGCTCCTTCCCCAAGAACTCCCAACCCAGACTGGGCTTAGATCTTCAGCAGGCTGTGCACTCCTGCTCTGATCCATCACTTAATTCCTCCCACCAGGTGGGCCTGGAGCCGGAAGCAACAACAGCCGAACTGCAAACTCCTTCCACTCCCGCAGCTTTTCCCACTAACCTTCTCAGCAATCTTTGGTGTTTGTGGGTTGAGAAGTCTGGTAACTGCCGCAGCTCACTGATTCAGGGCGCTAGGGCATGCTCTGCCCGGTTGCTGGTCTTGTTGGTCCACGCCACTCATGCTGGGCTCTGCTCCACTCTGTTCCTAGCTCCCAACTCTGTGTGGGATAGACCTCACCCAGAGACCATCCAGGCTGTCCTGGGCTGGAGCCCTGCTTCCCTCTGCTGTTTTGTGGGTTCTGCCGTTCTAGAATTGGTTCAGAGCCATTTTTTATAGGTTTTTGGAGGGACTCGGTACGGAGCTCACGCTAGTCCCTGCTTACCAGCCTCCATCTTGGCTCCGCCCCTCCTATTGGATATTTCTTACTCAGGTATGATGGGATTTAACTTACCTAGGGACTAGTTAACACATGGTTAGTTTTTCACTTCCAAGAAAAATAAGCCACCAAGATATCAAAAACCAGTCAAACCACGAGGTATTATTGGGTACCTTTGTGCCTCTAAATGTAAATGACTTCTGACATTCAAATTCTGAATACGAGAAGTTCAAAGAACAAATAAGACCCATCTCTTTCAATATCCTGTACCGGATAGGTCCTTGGTGTATAGTTGTGAAATTTATTCCATCATTATCATTTTTAAAAATCTTACTCTGGTTAAAAAAAGAGGGCTGGCTAAATTGTGATTGAGAAGCTCTAACTTCACATCCATGCACTGGGGGAATGTAGCTGCAGATGTGTTCTCTGCATATTTGTAAATTGAGATAACTTCAGATGCTTAAGCCTCACACTAAAGTGTACTAAGCCCTCCTTAATGTTCTCAATATAGTCTGGTAAGTCTTGTGAATAAGGATGGCTATTTTTGCTTCACTTCTTTAAATGTCAAACCAGAATATATGTGTTTGTGTGTACACACACACACACACACACACACACACGCACGCACACCCCTTCTACCCCACACACATACATTTAGTTTCATCCAATAGACATGGTATTCATTTGCATGTTCAGTATATTAAGTTAATGAACAAACAGGGGCAGCTAGGTGGCTCAGTGAGTAGAGCACCGGCCCCGGAGTCAGGAGCACTTGAGTTCAAATCTGGCCTCAGACACCTGACACATTTACTAGCTGTGTGACCTTGGGCAAGACACTTAACCCCAATTGCCCTGCCTTGTCCCTCGTAAAAAAACAAAAAAGAATGAACAAACAACCTTCTAAATGGTCTGATATTGAAATCATGGTATCTAGATAATGTAAAATCAATATTAATACATTCATCCTTCTAACATTTAATAGACGTTAGAAGATGAGATGCTACTAGAAATCTTCTATAGAAGGGGTTCTGAACCTGGAGTCCATGCACTTGGTTGTGGATGATTTTTTTTAATCATCACAATTCTATTTTAATGTAATTAGTGGCAGAGTAGATAGAATGCTTGGCTTAGAGTCAAGGGGCTCTGAGTTCTAATCCAGTCACAGATACTTACTAGTTGTGTGACCCTGGTCACTTAACCTCTGTTTGCCTCAGTTTCCTCACCTGTAAAATGGGGATAATGCTATCATATACCTTCCATGGTGGTTGTGAGGACCAAATGAGATAATAATTGTTAAGTGCTTAGGATAGTTACTGACACATAGTGAGGGCTACATAAATGTTAGCTAATATTATGCTTATTGTTCCTATTACTATCTAATACTGTGTGTTTTACTTTATACATTTAAAAACATTATTGTGGGAAGGGGCCCATAGCTTCACCAGACTGATACCAAAAGGGTCTATGACACAGGAAAGGCAAAGAACTATTTTTCTATAGGTTTGTCACTCAAGCCCTAAAACATCACCAAGTTTCTTCAGAAAAGTCTTTTGAGAGGCAAAGAGACAAGTCTGACTGTAAACACTAGAAAAACAAAGTAGATGACACATATTGATAAAGCCTACATACTGATATAAAGCTGGTAGCTAGCTTATTGAATTATTCTGTCAATATGTGGATCCTGGATGTTCACAGAAGAGCCATAACTAGCTATTTTAGCACCTTTGGCAAGCAGTATAGAGTAGGGTCTCAAAAAATTTTGTAACATGAGCAGTAATTAGGACAAATTCAATTTAGCAGAAGGGAGAATTATTTACTAAAGTGACTCACAGATGGAAATTGTTAACAAAGTTGGAGTAGTTTCTCACTGTAATTTATACTTTATTAGCTTCTTTCGTTTCTGGGCTCGTCTCCTAACTCTTTAGACTTTCCTCCATGCCACTGCATCATCCCTCACTTTGCAACTTCAATTTGATCCTGGTATCTTTATACTGGAAGTATGTTCTACCCCTTCTTCTGATTGACTGGCTCCTCCCAGTTTCCCCATTTCAAAAAATGTTCCTGGACCAACCACTTCTTTATTCCTCTCAGGGATCTACTCTTTAACTCTCCAGACTTTCTCCACCAGGTCTTCTCTTGGATACCTTTGCTTCTCCCTCTCTTCCCCCTTTCAGCTTCTTTTTCTGTGCTCCTTGAAGGCAGGGACTATCTTTCTTTTTTTCTTTTATTTATATTCCTAATAATTAGAGTAATATTTGCCACATAATAACTGGCTAATAAATGCTTTGGACAGCTAGGTACCAAGGTAGATAGAGTGCTGGGACTAAAGTCAATAAGACTCATCCTCCTGAATTCAAATCTGGTCTCAGACGCTTATTAGCTGTGTGACCCTGGGCAAGTCATTTAATCTTGTTTGCCTCATTTCCTCATCTGTAAAATAAGCTGGAGAAGGAAATGACTGAAACACTACTTAATAAATGCTTGTTGACTTAATTTGACTTTCCTTGTCAACTAAGTTATGATTCCTGTTGATTCAAGCTGCATAAGTGGTTAAATTGTGGTGTTTTCCAAATCCCAGTATTCTGGGGCAAAGCTCTGATTGCCCTGTCCTAGTTATGGTTCTAATAATGAACTGGAAATATGATGGAGGAAGAAGAAGAGATAGGGCTAAACTGTGTGTGTGTGTATATATATATATATATATATATATATATATATATATATATGCATTAATTTAAGTGATTGTACATTGTTTATAGCTGCCAAAGCCCAGCTCCTTAAAATTGATATTCTCCTTGTGATACCTAATGGTTATAGTTCATACTGCACCACGATCCCCAAGGAAATTCAATTACAGGAACAAAAACAAAGACCAAAGAATAATAAAAACCATTCATGGAGGACAAAACCAGGCCAGATATTATCTCATACGTGGTAATTTCTTTGTTCCAGACATATATGGTAATATATATAATATATATTATATTATGTATACAATAATTTATTATATATTATAATAATATTTTCATGATTGAAGATATATATAACTAGAAAAAGGGGTGGGAAATTCATATAGCAAGAACTAGAGATGCCAAATGGACAGTCCAAATTGTACACTGGTATGCTCAAGACAATAGGGACAAAAGGAAGACCTTCATTGGACCAATTTTCTATGGAACACTTCTTTCAAAGCATAGATGAAAACATGTAGCAAGAGAAGGCTTGGAGAGGGTGCAATTGGCAACGTAGGAAGGAATACTCATCAATGACGTCATAGGTCCATCAAAAAAAAGCATAATCTTCAAAGTCATTTTGGCCCATAGATATCATGCTACAGTGTTTCCAAGACAGCATAAATACAAATAATTTCCAAATACAACGTAGTTCCCTTTTTCCTAAGGATAACTGGCAAAAATGCTAGGGGAGCATACAGTCTTAGGATCTAACTCTTAATCCTTCTGGACAAATTTTACATTAGCCTTGCTCTATTAGTCATTGTAGAGGGATTTCTCTCTACAAAAGAAAGGCAATTTGAATCGGATGCTAGATGCCAAGTTCCACAAAACTGACGGACCCATTAATCAAGTGTGACAGGATATCCTGTCTTCCAGCATCTTAGAGCCCCATCTCTGCAATGAAGAGAAAGAAGTACGTTCTCCTATCTCTTCTTGGAGGCCTAGCTTGGTTATAATGACAGTGCGTAGTTTCAATTTTGTTTTTGTTACTCGATATCCATTGCGACAGTCATCGTTTAGATTGTTTTGCTGGTTCTGTTTGCTTCATTTCACATAAAAAATAGGAACCTTCCTAGGCCTCCGTGTATTCTTCATGTCTATTCTATTGTATCACATTCATGTAATAGTCTATGCTTACACGTACCGTACTTATTTAGCCATTCCCTCGATCAATGCTTTTCCATTTTATGTCTTGCTGCTCCAAAAAACTGCTGCTAAAATATTTTAGCATGTATGTGGAATATGGATTTTTAAAGATCATTAACCTCCTCAGGATGTATGCCAAGCAATAGGATCTCTTGGTTAAAGATTATGGCTATTTTACATACTTTTTTAGTATCATTTCAGACTACTTTCCAAGATGGCTAGACAAACTCCCAGCTCCATCAGTAGCATATTATTGTGCACAACTTTTGATTACCCCTCCAACATGGAGCGTTCCATCTTTTGTCATCTATGACAATTTTCTGGGCATGAGGTGAAACCTCAGAATTGTTTTGCTTTTTGCTTTTACAACCAGATTTGGAATTATCTTTTATATGGTTCTTAATAGAATTCAGTCCTTTACTATATAAATAAGATCAATGTGAAGGTATATGTAGAGCCTACATTGGATTACATACCATCTTGCGGGGTGGTGGGAGGAGAGGGAGGGAGAGAAAATTCGGAACTCCAAAACTTGTGGAACGGAAAACTAAAAATAAAAAATAAATTTATTTAAATTTTTTTAAAAATAGTGTTCAGTCCTGATTTACAAAGCTTTCTTCATATCCTTTGACTCCTTAAGAATTAGTGAATATCTTTTGATTATATATTTGTGTTAGTTAACAATATATTTTAGATACCAGACTCTAATCAGATATATTTGATATGAAATTTTTTATTAACTATTTCTCCTATCTTACTTGCATTGATTTTGTTTTTGTGAGAGCTTTTTAATTTCTTGAAATTGGAATTCTCTGTTTTATCTTTTGTGGTCACCTCTAGCCCTTTTGGGGTTAAGAATCCTCCTTCTAGTGAAAGTTATCTTATAATTTCATTTTTATGATATTATCTTTAATATTCAATGTTCATATGCTTTTTGGAGATTACTCTGGTATCTGAAGTAAGATATTGGTTTAAATAATTTATGCCAAATCTCGTTCCAGTTTTCATAATAGTTCTTGCCTAATTGGGAATTATTCTTAAGATAATTTTAAATTTTAGGGTTTATCAAACACTGGGCCATTGCATTTAATTATTCTAGATCTATCTTTTCCAGGATGCTCCTTTGATCCATTTTTCTATTTTTTTATAAAGCAGTATCAAGTAATTTTGATGATTGATAATTTATAGGATAACTAAAAGTCTGCAAATATTTCCAATTTTCTTTTAATATGCTATAATTATATGTGTGTTTAACATATTTAGTAGACCCCATGGGCAGCTAGGTGGCACAGTTGATAGAGTGCTGGGCCTAGAGTTAGGAAGTCTTATCTTCCTGAGTTCACATCTGGTCAGAGACATTTACTAGTTTTGTAAGCCTATGCAAGTCACTCAACCATGTTGGCCTCAGTTTCCTCATCTGTAAAATGAAGTGGAGAAGGAAATTGCTCCAGTATCTCTGCCAAGAAAACTCCAAATGGGGTCACAAAGAGTTGGACATGATTCAAAACGACTAGACTACAGCAATCAAGTAATTTTGATGATTAATGCTTTATAGTATAATTAAAAGTCTGCACATTGTTCCGATTTTGTTTTTTACTATTTACATGAGATCCTATCTACATTTTTTGTTTCTTCAGGTGAGTTTTGTCATTTTATCTACTTCTATACAGTGCCTCTTTGGTAGGTAAAATAATAAATCTGTTATTATTTTATATGCACTGCCCAGTCATGAGTACTGAATCTCCCTCTAGTAACTTATGTTAGTACTTGTATCTATATAAACTGTGCTAAACGGAAATAATGCTTCGTGGTTGGAGATAAATCTGTTCCCCAAATTATATTTCCTTGGGCCCTCCCCTTGCCTTCTTTTTCTTCCAGGCCTTGTTCCTGACCCCACAGCCCTCTCAATCTAGACATCTTTCTCCAAGGCCTGTCCCCTCCTACCACTGATGCTTCCTCCTGGAGCCTCCATTTTTTATTTTATAGGAGGCCAGCCTAGACTTCATTCCTTCCCCACTCTTGTTCCTGGCTTCTAGACTTTAAAACCATACTTCAAAACCATGCCCCCATGCTGGGTACCTTCTCCTTCTTGTCCACCCCTCTTTGAGTTCCTTTCTATGTATTGTGTTCCTTTGGCAGAGGCTTGGGATTTTGTCCCCAGGGTTTAGCATAGTGCTTGGCACATAGTAAGCACTTAATAAATGCTTGTTTCCTTCTTTCTTTGATGCCTAGTGTTCATTCCCAAGACTACATCTCTCCTCTGGCACAATGTTCTCCCTCTCACTCTTGATGCTAGCTGATCTCTTTTTCTCCTGAGATAGAAAATTAGAGCTGTGGATGGGCTGCCTGGGGAGGTTGGGAACTTCCTATCCCTGAAGCTCTTTAAGGGGAGAGGTTGAGTGACCTTAACATGGATGCTGTAAGAAAAGGTCTTTCTATTAACGTACAGACTATACTAGAAGGCCTCTGAGATTCCTTCCACCTCTAATGTAGTGGACTTGGTAGGCCAGGCGAGGGCAAAGGGGATGAGTGGGACTAGTTTGAAGCATACCCTATGGAACACATGAATATTGTTCTGAATTGGGCTGTGTAATAGAGCATGTGCGGAGATGAGCCTGTGCTCTGGCCCCTTCTGGTGATACTGGCCCATCAATACACAGCTAGGTGGCACAGTCAGTCAATAACCACTTATTGAGCAACTATTACATTCCAGACTCTGTGCTAAGTGCTGGGATAAGGCATAGTGAACGGATAGAGCACTGAGGCTGGAGTCAGGAAGACCTGAGTTCAAATTCATTCTGAGACACTAGCTGTGTGACTCAGGGCAAGTTATTTAATATTTGCCTCTGTTTCCTCAACTGCAAAATGGGACTAACAGGAGCACCTACTCCCCAGCAGTGTTGTGAGAATCAAACTAAATAATTGCAAAAAAAGGGAACAAATAAAAAAACAACACTTGGCACAGTGCCTGGTACACAGTAGGTACTAAATAAATATTTGTCCCCATGCTCTTCTTCTCCCTGTGATCCATTCTATGTCCTTCAAACCAAGCCCTACTCTCCTCCCACACTAACCTTCTTTGATTCATGATGGATTGGGGTGGTAGTGGTGGTGCTGCGTATGCAGTCTAGTTAGAGGTGAAAATTTAAGTGGCAAAATTTCATTCACGTACTTTGAAAAAGCCAAGATTTTGAATTGGTTTAGGTCAAACTTAAAGAAAATCTTTAAGGATGTGGTTCTTTCTAAACTAGGCTAAGTTGGATTAAAGGGGCCATCCCTTGATTAACTTCTTAAAGGGGCCTATTCACTGAATGGGCATTACCTCACTCAAAGAGAGAACCTGAAAAGACCTTAGCCTAAAAGGGCCAGGGCTTCCTAATGCATCTTGGGCCATCTCCAGTCATTCTGGTGAACATCAAGCCACTGGACCCAGATGGCTCTGAAGGAGAAAGTGAGGCTGGTGACCTTACACAGCCCTCCCTCACTCAAATCAAAGTCAACTGCAAGTCATGTCATCATTTCTCAGATGTCATGGTCCTCTTCCAGTACGAAGGACAAACAGGCTAAGTTGGGAAGTTTAGCCACCTGCCCTTCCCCTGCTGTTACATCAGGTTCACCAAGACTACCTCAACCCTCAGAATCTTAAATCTCTTTCCCAGAACATTCTTCCCCTTCCTGGCTTTGTGTAGTTGAACTTCAGAAGATCACTTGGAACATTTCCATATTTTAAAGAAATTGATTTTAAATCTGAAGCTCTGCATAAGAAAAAAATACTAGTATACAAACATGATGATTCCCTGGTATCTGGTTATTTTTTTTAGAAAGAAATAAAGAGAAGAGGACCGGCCTGTTTAGTATTTAATTTTTTTTTAAACTAGGCTTGTGATTTCATCAGTATATGGGTCTCCCAGTGAAAAACTCCATTTACTCTGAAACTTGCAGTCTTAAAGAGTAGCTTGGGGGGACTAACAGGTTGAGTGATTAATATAGGGTCCTTAGACAGTAAGTGTTTGAGAGGAGACTGGTCTTCCTGCCTACAAAGCCAGATTTCAATACACTATACCATGCCACCCTCCGGCTCTCCATCAAATGTATTCCAGTGAGCATACACAATTCTTAGGTGACTTGAGATTCTAGAAAATGAGCTTCTGCTATCTAGATGTGTTTCATAGCTTCCTATATTATACCTGACCCTTCAGACAACTGGACACAGCTGTGCTATAGACATTAATGGCACATTTTTCTCTAGGGAAGTCCAAATAAAATCATCCTAAAGATGAAAAGACTGTAACAGAGGAGGAACAGTTTTGGTTGTTTGAAGTGTTTTTCACTGACATAAATTAAATAAAAGAATATTACATCTGATTTAATAAAAATAAATTTGTTGCTTTTCCATTTACAAAGCTAATGTAATTATTTTAAAAATAAAAGGGTTGTCTAAGCTGGAGTCTTGGAACATGAGATTCTTGCCAACTAGTAATGCTTAATCCCTCCTGAGTCACTGCCTTGTTGTGGTGGAAGGGTTTCCATAGCTCAATGAAACTATGAACTATGCTATGTAGGGTTACCCAACATGGAGAGGTCATAGTAGAATCCTGACAGAAGGTGATCCACCGGAGAAGGAAATGGCAAACTACTCCAATTTTCTAAGAAAACTCTACGGACAGTATTAAAATGATAAAAGATATGACACTGGAAAATGAGCTCCTCAGGTTGGAAGGTGCCCCACATGCTACTGGGAAGGAGCAGAGGATGATTACAAGTGGCTCCCGTACTAAGCAAGTGGCTGGGCCAAAGCCCAAGTCAACCGAGTTTGAAGCTCAACTGTGGATGTGCCTAGTGACAAAAAGAAAGTCTGATGCTGCAAAGATTAATATTGCATAGGAACCTGGTATGTAAGATCTCTGAACTAAGATAAGCTAGATGTGATCAAACAGGAGATGGAAAGATTAAACATTGACATTTTAGATGTCAGTGGACTTAAATAGATGGGAATAGCTGGATTTAATTCAGGTGATCACTACGTGGACTACCATAGGCAAGAATCCTTTAGAAGAAATGAAATAGCCCTCATAGTAAATAAAAGGGTGAGAAAAGCAGTATTGGGGTATAATCTCAAAAAGAATCTCAGGCAAACAGTTTAATATCTTGGCAATATAAGTCTGTGTTCTAACCAGTGATGATGAAGAGGCCAAAGTTGATCAGCTCTATGAAGACCTGTAATATTTTTTAGAAACAACACCAAAAAACTACCTCACACTTATCAGATTGACCAGTATGACAAGGAAAATGACAAATGTTGGAAAGATGTCGGAAAATTGGGACACTAATGCAATGTTGGTGGAATTGTGAGCTGATTCAACTATTCTAGAGAGCAATTTGGAATTAAGCCCAAGGAATTATAAAACTGTGTCTACCCTTTAAACTAGCAATACTATTACTAGATCCGTATCTCAAAGAGGTCAAAGAAAAAGGAAAAGGACATACACGTACAAAAATAAAGCAGCTCTTTGTAGTGACAATGAATTAGACATTGAGAGGATGTTCATCAAGTGGGGAATGGCTGAACAAGTTGTGGTATATGATTATGATGGAATACTATTGTGCATTAGTTTGTCCTCAGAAAAACCTGGAAGACTTACATGAACTGATACAAAGTGAAAGTGAGCAGAACTAGGAGAACAGTGTAAACAGTAACAGAGCATTATTGCATGATGACCAACTGTGAATGACAGCTATTTTCAGCAATACAGGGATCTAAGACAATTCCAAAGAACTTATAAGGAAAAATGCTGTCCACCTCCAGAGAAAGAACTGATGGAGTCTGAATGTAGATTTAAGCATTGCTTTCACAACCTAATATGGAAATATGTTTTACATGACTATACATGTATAACCTATAGCAAATTATTTACTGTCTTGGGAAGGGGAGAGGAAGCAAGAGAGTATTTGGAACTCAAAATTTAAAAAAAAATCAAATCTTAAAAATTGTTTTTACAGGTAGTTAGAAAAATAAAATATCAAAGGCCAAAATAGAGGAATGCCATGAGGATGATACATGCTAAAACAAGAATAAAGTTCAGCTAAAAAAGAGAGAAAATAACACCCCCAAAAGATGTCACATTCATCATAGAAAATTGCACTTCTAAAGTAGGAAATCCAAAGATAATTGGAATAACATTCAAATTCGGCCTTGCGGTACAAAATGAAGCAGGGAAGAGTCTAAATGAGTTTTGTCAAAATAACTTGCTGGTCACAATAAACACTCTTTTTCAATAATCCCAAAAGTGACTCTACACATGAACATCCCTAGATGGTCAATATCAAAATCAGATTGATTTTGTACTTTGCAACCAAAGGTGAAAAAGCTTTTTATAGTCAATCCAAATAAGACCTGGACTGACTGTGGCTCAGATCATGAGCTTCTATATTGCAAAATTCAGACTTAAGTTGAAGAAAGTAGGGAAAAGCTTCAGACTGTATTGGTATGACATAACATGCTTGTGAAAATGAAGTAGAATTGATGGATAGATTTAAGATCTGATAGGTAGAATTCCTGAAGAACTATGGACGGAGGTTTGTCATATGGTACAGGAAGCAGAAATAAAAACATTCCAAAGAAAAAGAAGAGCAAGAAAGACAAATGGCTGTCTGATGAGGCTTTATAAGTAGCTGTGGAAAGAAGGAAATTGAAAGATAATGGAGAATGGAGAAAGATAAACCTAGCTGAATGTAGAATTCCAGAAAATAGCAAGGAGAAATCAGAAGGTTTTCTTAAATGAGTAATGCAAAGAAATAGAAGAAAATGATAGTATGGGAAAGAAAAGAGATCTCTTCAAGAAAATGAAAGGTATCAAGGGAATGTTTCATAGAAAAATGGGCAAAATAAAAGACAAAAATAGTAGGGACTTAACAGAAGTAGAAGAAGCTAAGAAGAGGTAGCAAGAATACACAAAAGGACTTGACAAGAAAGATCTTATCATTAATAACCAAGATGGTGTGGTTACTGATCTAGAACCCTAAATCCTGGAGGATAAAGTCAAGTGAGACTTAGGAAGCTTGCTAACAATAAGGCTAGTGAAGGCAATGGAAAGCCAGTTGAGCTAAAGATCATGCTGTTTAAATGTGGCACTAAAAATGCCACCAAATTTGGAAAACTCAGCAGTGACCCTGGATTGGAAAAGATCAGTTTACACCCCGATCCTAAAAAGGGCAATACCAACTTATCTCACACAATAGGAAGGTTTTGCTTAAGATTCCATGTAATAACCTCCAAAATGGCACACAGTGGTGTGAGTAGATAGAATCACATTGGGTCCCACAATACATAGCCATGACTGCTCATTTAGACTTTACTTTCTTTTTAAAATAATATATTATTTTTAACTTTTAGCAGCATATCACAATACCATGGAAAGCTATGAGACCTTAGGCACAGATTCAACCTTTGATCATCCCATTTTTCCTTATGCCTTCTTCCTCCTAAACTCATTGTTTATCCTCACCATGATTTGGCCAACACCCCTGCTCCTGCCTTTCCTCCTCTCAATCTTGACTGTTTCATGAACCATTTCACCTCTATCCTGTTGTCTGTTCTTGAATTCCTTATCTGTCCTATCATTATTTTGTATATTACCAACCTCCTATCCTGGAATCTTCTTACTATTTACCTCCTCTGTTCCTACTCCATATGCTGTGAAAAGAGATGAAAGAAATCTCAACCATGCTGACTGGGTTTACTATGTGCAAGTTATTGAATCTCAATTGGGTCTTCAAAGCAGCAAAGCAATCCTTTTGTTCATAGTCTTTCTTTTT
Organism: Trichosurus vulpecula; assembly: GCF_011100635.1. NCBI lineage: Eukaryota > Metazoa > Chordata > Mammalia > Diprotodontia > Phalangeridae > Trichosurus > Trichosurus vulpecula. The sequence continues at coordinate 292,763,388 of NC_050576.1, read as the reverse complement.
ATTTGTATTTGGATTCCTAACACTTAGCACAGTAGAAAACATTTAATCCTCTCTCTCTCCCTCCCTCCCTCCCCCTCCCTCCCCTCCCCTTGCCCTTCTCAGTCCTCCCCTCCCTTCTCCTCTACTCTCCTCTTATTGTTATTTGGTTGTTTCAGTTGTGTCTGGCACTTTGTGACCCCATTTGGAGTTGGGGTTTTCTTGGCTAAGATACGAGAGTAGTTTGCCATTTTCTTCTCCAGCTCATTTTACAGAGAAGGAAACTGAGGCAAAGAGGGTTAAAGTGACTTGCCCAGAGTCACACAGCTAGTAAGTGTTTGTGGCCGGGTTTGAACTCAAATCATCCTGACTCTAGGCCCAGTGCTCTATCCACTGTGCCACCTAGCTGCCATGTAGATATATCTATAAATATTTTTGTGTGTATGTATACATGTATATATACGTATATGTATATATGTACATATACATACATCTGCATGTATACACATATGCACAACACACATGCATGTTTATACAATATATGGCATTTGTATACATGCTATGTATGTGTATGTATATATGTGTGCTAATATGCCTATGTGTATGTGTGTGTATATATGTATACACACACATGCACACACACACACACGCACACACACACACACACACACACACACACACACACATATATATTTGAATGCCCAGAAAGTGTTAAGCCATTTGGCTATGGACTACTTGAAACCATTCTTCTTCACTCTAGCCCTTTTTGGCCCTCTCACCCAGGAGTAGTACAGTTCACACCCCTCTTCCCCCCATCCCTCCCCAACATATTCTTTTGTTTTGATAACTATAGTCAAATTAATCCCTCCATTGCTTCTGGAAAAACCAAATGTCACTTGGCTACGCTGTTGTACTGCCTACTATCCCCCTTGACCTGTCAGACCAAAACACCATTCCCTGGCTACCACTCCCCTGTGTGTATTCTCTTCTTCAGTTAGAAAGTAAATTCCTAGAGAGCAGGGAAGTCATAGCTCTTGAATTTGCATCTCTAGTGCTTAGCGTAATGTTTGACACAAATACTTAATAAAGTTTTTTCACTTATTCATCCATTTATTTTCTCTCCATAAATTTTCCTTGCTGACAGATGACTGAAACCTAGGAGAGTGCTTATTTCTTGGCTAACTGAGGGTCACTTAAAACTCTTAGTTTTAGTTTCCTAAATTGTAAATTAGGAATAATAATATTTGGTTGATCTGCTCATGGGACTGCTGTGAAAATCAAATGAGACAACTGACATAGGTACGTTGCACTGTTTTTCATTTAAAACAATAAATTGCCAACCTGACACAGAAATGAACAACTGTAAATATTCATTTTCCAGTTCTCTTTTGCTGGGCCCTTTCTCCTTACATTCCTCCTTTTCTCAGTTCTGATTTTTAAAATTTCCTTCTTTCTGCCATTTTCCTTCTCCTTGTATTATCTATTTTATTTCTGAAACATTCATTTTTTGAATAGTTATTTCATGTTATGTTCCTACCAACTTAAAGGTGCGCGCACGCATGCGCACGCACACACACACACACACACACACACACACACACACAGAGTTTTCTAGGAGCCTTATCAAAATTTTGGCTTCTATTACTAGTAAACATGGCAGGTCCTTGATCTTTAGGTGGCCACATTCATTTTAAGTTGCTCCTTCAAACATGTTCCAAGTGAGCATCCTCCTATGAAGTATTTCTTTCTTTCATTTCCACATATTGCCCTCAAGTTCTTAACCCTCTCATTAGTGTTTCCCTGCCCAGACAAGTATAAAAATTTTGGCAGCCCCTTCACGTCATTTCCCCAATATCTTTTCAAACACTACTTTGTATACTCTTTTAATTTGGTTTTCTTTTACTCCCATCCTATTTATTATTCCTTTCAGTTCTCTCCCTTTTACATTTTGCCCTTTCCTAAAACACTGAGTAGACAGAATGAGATCCCTGCCTCACTTGTTTTTGCTCAGTATTTCACATTTATCCATTCTGTGATAACTTTCAAAGGAAGCAATCAATTTTGACTAAACTTGGTAGACTAAAAACTATCAAGATACGCTTTAAGTCCCATTTGTGCAACAAGATGGCAGCCAATAGAGACTTTCAGATGGGTGTATCTTTTGGGCTGGATTGCTATTTGAAATGTGGGTAGAGATAAAAAGGCTATTATAAAAGTCTTAAGTTGTAGTAAGATTTTTGGGACATATCTATCAGATGTCCTAAGTGAGGTTTACAGTCATCAAAAGACCTAATTATCTTTTTCTTCTGAGGGATTCTTATGTCTCCAAACATGATTTAAAAGGTGAAATAATCTTAAACATATCATTTCCTATCCTGTCCTCCCACCTCTATGTACATCCTTTATTCTCCTTTCCCTTTATTGATCTCTTAAGTATCATGACATCATTCCAAAGAAAAGTTTTGGAATTATCATTGTCTGCCCTCCTCAATTGGATAGTGAATAATAATCTAGATGCCTCTTAATTGCATTAATGTTATTATTCCATATAGTCATTTTTTAAACTCAGTGGTTTTTTATGTATGTAAGCAAAAATTAAAGCTTTTTTTCATGAGATTAACTTTTCCCCAAAGATAATTTCTTTTAATTTTCTTTCCTTTCACTGTTTTACTTCTGTTTCCAATTTTGCTTTGCATCAGTTTTGTTTTACATCATATGTTGAGTGTATACTTAACTCTGAACTGGGAACAAAGGAAAGGAAACATCTTAAAATAAATTTTAAAAAGAGAGAAATCATGACAAGGGAGAGAACCAGAGGAAGAATAACAAAAGAATAAAGGACTACAAAAGTATGTTGGGAAAGGATGTAGAAATTGATAGGTAAGGGATTTATCAGAAGATAGAATACAAAAATCTACTTTAAGAATTCAAGGTTTTATAAAAAGTTTAGCTTTCTCTCTTAGTTAGGACCAGTAATATTGTTTCAAGGAGGTGGAGGGAAGGCCAGGCCTGTTTTATCACTGTGGTAATGTATCATCGCATTAAAATACAAAAAGTAAAATATATTAAAGTTCATACCTTTAAGTTATCCATCCTCTTGCCCCAAATTCATCCTCCAAGCTTCTCTTAGGGAGTCTGGTTTAGTCTGATAACACTTAGTATGCCTCAGCAAACATGCAAGAGGGTTTTATTACAAATGTGCTGCATTTTGTGCCTGTCTATACTTCAAACTAAAGAGGTTCAGAACCCTGGATTTGCTCTTGGTCTCCTGGGGGTTTTATTTCTGATCTGAGGCCCTCTGTGCATTTTTATCTTCCTCATGCAATAGATCCTGCCAAACTTTATCTTTAATAAATATATCTTCTTCTTTCCTTCCCCTCTGTCCTTGAACCTGTGAGCTTTTCTGCAGATAAATAAAAACTAACCCTTGAGGAAAACCACATCAGACTCTTAAAAAAGAGAGGCCAAGTGTGTTATGAAGATACTATGAAGTTAAATTTAAATCAATAGATAAGTAGCTTGATTTAGGATGTGTTAGAATTGAACTAAGTGTTGTGGAGGAGTTTACAAAAATATAAAAACCCAACTCTTGCCCTCGAACAACCTACAGAATAAAGGCTGGATTTATATCAAGAAGGAATTGGTTGAATCTCACTTTACTATTTATTATTTCTGAGACTTTGGATGAGTGATTCAACTTCTCTGTGTCTTAGTTTCCTTATCTGTAAAATGAGGAAATTGGACTGGATAAGGACTAAGGTTGCTCCAAGCTCTATATCAATGATGTTATGTCTCTCTTTCCTTTCTCTGTATTGCCAGTACTTAGCAGAGAGCTTGGCACATAGTAAGTACTTAATAAATGCTAGTAGACTAACTTAACTACTTCTCATCCTCCTAATACTATTGAAATGGAACTGGTAACTTATCCATGATGCCTTCTACTGTCATGGATAGTAGAGCTTAGTAGGTTAAATCTAGGGAGAGAAATAAAATGCAAGGAATGACGAAGGGGCAGTTTCAAGACCTACTAGTCTTACCATTATATATGTATATATATGTATATATATATATATGTATATATATACATATCACTATATGGGTTTTAACTGTAAGATAAACATGGTTCCCTGTTAAATTGCTTCTTTTCCTGAGCTCTTATAAAACCTGAGGAGCAGCCACAGGGACCAGCAGATAGAATAGATGGGAAGTTCTTTCAATTTTTATTTGATGTTTCAAAATACTCAGGGCCCTTTTCTCTAGGTATCTTGGAAAATAGTCCTTGTACTAGAGACTCTTCTTACATAGCTATTTTATACTAGTAAACCGCTCTAGAATAAAATGATAGGCACATCATCTTTCTTGATATTTCACCAGATTTATTCAATTTATTATAATAAATTTATAATATATATAATAAATAATAAATTATTAAATTCATTCTCTACCATTTGTTATTTTTTAAAAGTGAATTTAGCTTCAAGTTGAAGCTTTAAGTTTATTTAACATTTAAAATTCATTAAACTTACCCCAATGGCTGCTAATATAGGTGCTTGATAAATCCACTTGAAGTCCCCAACGTTAAGCTCCCAGCACCTGTAAAGCCAAGAGGGATGTTCTGTGAATAAAGTCGTAGAGCATTAGGCAGTTATTAACTAAACATTCAAGATCTTTTAACTCTTCTCCAGACTCCAGGATTATAGTCCTTGATAACTAATCAAGGTACTGACAGATTAATGACTTAGCTAAAGGAGAAAGGAAGGTGTGGAGCAGGGAATAAGTGTAAATGTTAGGCACTAACTAGGTGCTGTTTTACAAATATTATCTCATTTCAACTTTCCAACAATCCTTCAAAGTAGGTGCTATTATTATCCCCATCTTACAGTTGAGAAAACTGAGGCAAACTGAGGTCAAGTAATTTGCCCAGGGTCATACAGCTGGAAAATGTTTGAGGTCACATTTGAACTCGAGTCTTCCTGACTTCAGGCCTAGTGCTCTATTCATTGTGCCACTAGCTACCTCACACATTAGACTGTGAGATCATTGAAGGCAGAGACCATCGTTTACCTCTCTTTTTCTCTTCAGAACAATGCCTGGGACATAGTCAGTGCTTATTAAATGTTTATTGACTGACTTGACCTAAAGTAATAAAATCTAATTTAAAAAAAATGGAATTAGTCCCAGTTTTTCTAATAAGAAAAGCCAAGTGCCTTCTGCCTTCATGCTTAATGGAAAATAGGCTTTTATCTCAACAAGTCAATCGTGTGTTGAAAGGACACAAAGATATTCTGAATGTGATGTAAATGGATTTTCTTTTTATTGAGTGACTATCAAAACTTGTTGACAGAATGCTTGCCTATTTTTGTTAAAATGCTTACAAAATTTTTTATGGAGCCCTTTGGGATGTAAAAACTACAACATAAAAAAATAAAAGAAGAGGCTTTTATCTTGGACCTTTTGTAATAGAGAACTCTGAAATTTCTTGTATGTATCTAAGAAAAATAAAACAAAAAAAAATTCACTCAACCCATGGTAATAGTACAAGGGGAGAGCAATAAACTCCCCATTATGAAACGTAGCCTAGAAAAACCCAAACCTTTGCCAGTATCTTTTTCTTATCTTGCTATATTTAATTTTTTATTGTACTAGCCTTCCTATGTGTGAGTAGAAACCCTTAATGAGCACATTTTTAACAAGTCAAGCAAGCAAATAACCACCAAATGCTTCATTTGTGCAATTAGATATTTTGCCCACTTTATGCTTCTCTTGCTCATCTATCTATTAAAATTATCTTCCTCTTAAACATTAAATAGTTACGGATTATGTTTTGGCAGCAATATCTGAAATCTGAACCACTTTCCCTGTTAATCAGGGAACTTTTGGGTTGTCTGCTCCCTCCATTGGCTGTTGCACAGACAAGAAAAAGCAGGACCATTTTAGCATTGCTTTTAGGATATATGGTTAGAGGGATAACATCTCTCCCTCTCCCATGCTATACCAAACCACCATCAGCCTGTAAGTTCATTGAAGGCAGGGACTGCCTCATTTTTAATCTTTGTATCTCAGCACCTCACACAGTTCCTTGTATACATTAGACATTTAATAAATGTTTGTGGTTCATTGAAATAAAGTTTCATCACCTCCCCCAGGCTCAGATCCCTGGACTCATCCTTGACTTTTTCCTCTCCCTTGTTGCCCACATATTACCCAAGATGAGCTACTATGCCTATCCACCAACTCCAAATTGCAGATGAGTAAGGACTCCTTAGATTTACTTTAGCACATAATTCATGCTGACAGCTCCAAAAGTAAATGATCACTCAACAAAGCATGGCTTCAGATGAGGAAGTCTCCATTACTGCAAGAGTTTTGCAAGGTTTTAGCTCTGCCTTGAGAACAAAACGGCAGAAGAGGCTGATCATCAAGGCATTCATCTCATTGTGTTTATCACTGTCACTGCTGACCTAACATATAAGCGTGTGCCTTTGTTTGCTCTTGTATACTCAGGCAGAACCACAAGCTCATTCCAGGCTATAATCAAGTCTACTGTCTCTAACTGACTTTGCCTGACTTAGTCTCTGCATGGCTTTATATTACCAACATTTCCCTCCAAGTTTTAGGATTTTTCCATGCTCTTATTATATTGAAGTGGATTTTGAACTTTTATGTTGATACTACACAGGTTTTGTTGTTTTTCGTATTTTCCTCCTTTTCCCCCCAGATGGAAATGGGACAGAGAGGAAATACATTTTTTGTTATTTAGACATTTTTGTTAATTGAAAAAAATTAAATAAAAATAAATTTTACATGTGTAGACTTTGCTGCTCTTTATTCCTTTCATTTTGACTAAGTTGCTAATGCTAAACACAACCTAAGCAAAACTCTGACATCTATAAACCTGGAATAAGAAAAAAAGAAAAGGAACCTAGAAATGAGGAAGTCATTGGTACCTCAAGGGATTGTAAAATAATGGTCTTCAGATCTTTATTTTTTGAATATTTCTAATTCTTGCCAGTGAAAACTATGGAAATTTAGAACTGGAATTGTCCTAGATACTAAGATTATAGACTTGAGATGGAAGCAATCTTAGAGATCATTTTATCAGAATGGTTTTCCCAAACCTTCAGTCTGACCATGTCACTCTCCTATAGAACCAATTCCCATGCTTCCATTTTTCTTCCAGGATCACACATTAACTCCTCTGCTTGTCATTTAATGATGTGGCCAACATGGCCCCAACCTACCATTCCAACCTTGCTGTACATTACCCTTACACATTAGAGTCCAGCCAAACTGGAAGAGCCTTCATACCTAGTACACATCCAGCTCCCTTTCTTTCTACGTCTGCATCGGCTGTCCTCCATGGCTGGAAACCTCCTAACTTGCACCTCTTAGGAAACTCTAATTTCCTTTAAATCTCCACTCAAGGGCTCCCTTCTTTTGCATGAATCCTTTCCTGATCCCTCATGCTGCTTGTGTCTTTTCTCAAAATGATCTTGTATCTATATATTATATATAACTATATATGTATATGTTGTCTACCTCAATAGAATATAAATTTCTTGGGAAGTGATTATTAAATTTTTTTATCTTTATAGCCTAGCACAGAGCCTGACATATATTAGGAATTGTAAAAATGCTTGTTAATTAATTGGCTGATCTCTCTCATTTTATAGACAAGATGTGTGTGTGTGTGTGTGTGTGTGTGTGTGTGTGTGTGTGTGTGGTAGAGTTCTAGTAACTGAGATCCAGAGTGATTAAATGAATTATCTGACTTCACACAACTAGTTAGTGGCAGAGATAGAATTAAAACTCAGTTCTAGTGTTCTTTTTCACTTTACCACATCATCTTGAAGGGTTCCTTCAAAATATAGGGCAAACTAATAGGTCCAGGAAAATTCAATTTGGACAACTCAGTTCCCAGATTCTTAAGTGAATCAGAATCCCAGGAAAGACTCACAGGCTGAAATGATGAGTTTGTGGAAAGTCAAAATGAACCTTATAAGAGCATAGATTTAGAGTTGAAAGAAACCTTGGAAGTCATTTGGTCCAATTCCATCATTTTAGAAGAAATCGAGGCCCAGAAAGTTAAAGAGAATAGTCCAGGGTCAAAGCTAATAAGTATCTGAGGCTGGATTTGAACTCAGGTCTTCCTGACCCCAAGCCCAGTGATCTATCCATTTATACCAACTTATTGTCTATCAAGGAAGTCCTATGCTTTGCCTTTAGGTACATTTAATTATTCCAGAGAATTTAAGCCATCATTTTCTGGTACTATTATATAAAACTAAAATCCAAGTGTGTCTATAAAATGTCCACTGTTGACAACTCTAATAGTATTTCAATACCTAGCTCTTAGTGGCATAATCTTCAGCTGATCAAATTTCTTTCACCCAGTTTGGTTGCTTTGGTTAATGGATTTTCAAACTCTTCACATCACATCCAGCAATTTAACAGGACACTAGAGAATATCTGGAGTGAGGAATCTTGCCATCTGGCCTGCTGCTATGCCATATACATCATACCCACCCCATTCCCACCTCTTACTCTTAGAACAATAATCAAATAAATACTACCTTGGCTACTGAAAACGGATGACAATATACTAGCACATGGCTTTACCCAAAATATTTGGGACTGCTTACATGAAAACATCCTCCCCTGACCACCATTTCCATACATGTGCCATAGCTCCCTATTAGAATGTAAGCTCCTAGGATGGTCATTTTTGCATTTGTATCTCCAGTACCTAGGACACTGCCTACTCTACAGTAAGTCTTTAATAAATTCTTGATGATTGAATTTATTTATAATAAATGTTATAACCTAAACAACTTAATTGCATTTGAAGTTACTTTAGAAAGTATTTAGTTTTCAATGAGTAGAATCCATGAATGACTTTTCTTTCTCAACATTTCTCTATATTGTTGGTTCTAAGACAACCTACAAATTGAAATCATGGGTAAAAATCTCCATCTGTAAACTGTCTCTTATTTAGAAAAATTGTTAATGGAAATCCTAGTAACATACTCTCAAAATTCAAAATATGATATTGATACTAATTAATAATAATTTAATATTTTGATTTAATATAATAATAATTATTTACTTCTTAAAATTCCCTAATACATGAACTAGTATAATGAAAATATAATCAGTGAGTAAGGAATTAAAATTCCTAGTAAGCTCATAGACAGCAGGGATCCATAACTTGCACTTTTTTTACTATCTCCTTTAGAACTAAATTATTGCTCAATAAATCCTTTCAAATGAGTAAAAGCGAATTTATTTATTTTGGCTACCATTTGGGTGACATGGGGAAAAGAACCCATTTTCCACCCTAGACTCATTAATCTATGCCTTGTTTGAGAGAGAGAGTTGCTTGACTAAAACTGGCCATGTAAGAGGAGCTAATCAATAATTTAATCACGAATTTCCCACAAAAGATCATCTTTCCCTAGATATCATGGATGAAGCCACCTAATAAAGGCCAAATTATATAGTCCTAACACAGGGATGAGAACACGGCTGACATGTTAAAGGATATGACAACTGGTATAAGCTAGAAATTTTAATGGCTCTGTTGCAGGAACTGGAGATATTTTGCCTAGAGAAGAGAAGATTTGTATGGGTTAGGTAGTGGAATGATGATGATATCTAAGTATTTCAAGGCCTTTCATGTGGAAGAGCTATTACACATGTTATTCTTGGTCCCTGAGGCCACAGCTGGAAGCAATGAGTAGAAAATACAGAGGTGAAGATTTAGGTTTAATGGAGGGGAAAATGTCTTAACTCTTGGCTTGAACTATCCAAAATTGAACATTTCTTAGGTATGGTGGAAAAGGAGTTCATATATAGGAATCATTTGGGCTCAGACGTCCCTTCCGACTTGACAGTTCTGCAATATGATCGTTTTGCTAAATGAGGAGTTTGATTTTTCCATGTGTTAAAATTTTGTAAATAAAACTCGAGCCAAATCAAGTTTACTATACCCTAGCTTATGAAACCAATGTATAATCTTTTGTAGCTAAATCCTGACACATGAGCTGGTTTTCCAAAACACAACAAAATCAAATTATGGGAGAAACTCACTGAACTTGTGGCAGGACATTTAAAGACCTGAGTTAAAGTAAGAGGTGGTATAATAGAGAGCTGCCCTCAGAAACAAGAAAGACCCAAGTGTAAATCCTGTCTCTAACACATACTGGCTATGTGATCCTGGGTAAGTTACTTAAATTCTCAGTGCCCTAGGCATTCTTAACTTGCAGTCATGCACTTAAAAATTTGTTAACTGTATTTCAATATAATTGGTTTCCTTTGTAATCCTATGGATTGTACTCATTTAAAAACATTACTCTGAGAAGAGGGCCTTAGACCTGCCTGATTGATGCAGGCCTATACACACACACACACACACACTAAGAACCCCTCTTGAAAGGTACAGTTATATATTGGCAGTGAAAATTGCTCATTGTGAGCTCCCTACAATGTGGGAAAGATAGGTCTATCTAGCATTAAAAAGGCAAAATAAAAAAAAACCTACAATTAATGAAAATGGCACACAAGTCTTCCATGGCAAATTGGAAGACTCATTCAAAGAGTTATAAAAATTGGCATTTTAACTAGAAAAGTCAGTATATGCCTTAGAAAAGGTGGATATAATAGAGACGGTGGATGGCATGCAGTATAACTTTTCAGAGAACACTGTGAGCATGCATAAAATAATTTCTAGCTTAGATGATATGTTGTTGAGAATTTCACTTGGAGTTGATGGACAGCCAAGTACAAAAAAATTCTTTATTTTGTTCTTAAAGTATATGATGCATTACCAACCTCTTTATTATGATTACTGTTTAAGATATTCCCTATTCAAGCTGTTCTATTCAAACTGTCTCCCATTACCAATTCAAATGTAGCATGATCTTGTAATGATTGGGTCAGCATATATAATAAAAATAGTCAAGGTATGAGAGGGAAATAACTGCTTCCAGTCCCATGTATGGTTCCACCCTTCATTCTTAAATGACATTTTATAAAATGTCAGCCTTCCAATTTTTAATTCAGTCAGCATCATGGTGTAATGGAGAGAACCAGAAACAAAATTTCTGAGTTCAAGTCTCTGCTCATTGTAACCTGAGAAAAGTCACTTTTAACCTTGCTGTGCTAGTATAATTATGACTAAAATAGGGGAATTAGGAAGTGGTTTGTAAGCATAAGGCAGTATATAAGTGTAAGTTCTTTTTAACAACAGTTATCAGAATAAATAAAGAGTATATTAAATATAGAGACAGCAAATCTGTCCACGATCCAACTATGGAATAGAATATGTTTAAACTTGTAGAGATTAGAGAAGACTTTAAATGAGATTAGCACCCCACTACAGTCAGCAATGATTCAACATCTAATAATAATAATTTAAAATTTTGATGGTATATTTCACTTTAGAACATCTTCCTACATACATGATCTTGTGAGATTAGTTACAATGAAGAAATAGAGACCCATAGAGGTTAGCTGACTTGTCTAAGGTCACACAATGGGTAGAACCAGGATTAGAACCCAGGGTTTCTGGCTTGCAGACCAGTGTTCTTTCTGCTACTATAAAGACCACTGGTATTGAAAGCTCTTCATAACCTGGTACTTCCCTACCTTCCTAGTTTTTTTTGTATGTTACTCCCTTTCACATATGATGTGATCTAGCAACAAGGCCTTCTTCATCTCTCTTGAAAACAACCGAATCTCTTGTCCCTTTGCTCTGGTTTTACACCTAATACCTTGAATAATCTACACTTTTCTCTTTGTCTTTTAGTTTCCTTGGCTTCTCTCAACACTCAGCTGAAAGCCCACATTGTGTGGCTTTTCTAGTCCCCCCAACTTTGAATGCTTTCTCCTTTCAGATTACTTTAACCTACTCTAAATATTTTGTTGACCAAGTAGTTGGATAACAGTATCCTGGTGGAACAAACTATCCTGTTGAATTCATGGTTTTTACCTTCTGTCCAGGTAACAAGAAGTAGAGACTAGTTCCTAGACTTTTTTCAATAATTATATTCATGCCACTGGTACAGAAAAATTGTGTAAATTGATCTATTTACTGTGCTAAAAGAAGCATTTGAATCATTGTTCTGAAAACAATTTTCCCACTTACTGGAAGTATTACAAGAGTAAAACTTAGAAATGATGTTCAAGTCAAACAGCCTTTTCAAGTTGCCCAAGCAATCTTATTAAAATTGTAGAGGAGAGAGTAATTCTGCTGATATCTGATTGGAGTTGACTTGTTTCTAGTGTGATATGCATGTGGCTGTTCTTCAAATGATGCAACATCAGTCTCAAACTAACTACCCAGAATTTACTACTCTGGAAAAGCTGTCTTCCCTGTGGCGTGTAGGATAGGTTAAGAGAAGAATGTAGAAAATACAGTTTAGCAATGTAGTAATCACAAAAGCTGTTCATTTCTTTCTGTTTTGTAAGTTTTTCTTCTTTGTGGCATTATTTCTGAAATCTACTCTTTCCTTCAAATAGACATAATATATGTATTCCATTAATAGTATTTCATCATGCTAAGGTGTATATTAAAAGAAGACTGACATTTAAAAACAGTGGTTTAGCAGAATAGCAAAAATACTTATATTTGAAGAGGGTAAGCAATGGCCTGAAATGTAAAGTCCATACAATTTTAATTAGCCATTACAATTACAATTCTCATCTGGTTTATCATTTCACAAGCTTCCAATCTTCTTTTTGATATGAGAGGCAGCTGAGTCTATCTTTCCAGCTTGCATTCTTTTCCTTTCTCATCCCCTACGGTCCAGTCAAATTGAATTTCTCACCCTTTCTTGAACATATCTGGTACCTCTCTCAACTTTATATCTTTGCTCCCATCATTAATTATGCCCAGAATGTCCTCTCCCTCATCTCCACTCAATAGCCTACTTCTTCAAAGTTAGATATCACCTCCTTAGGAGGACAGATTCATATATTTGTAACTAGAAAGGACTTTAGAGGTCATCTTATCCAACCCTTGCAATTTAATGATAATATTAGGCCTGGAATCATGAAGTGACTTGCCCATGGCTACACAAGCAGTGAGCAGTAGAAACAACAGCAGAATCTCTACGGTCTAATTCAAAATTTAATGTTCTTTCCTTTCCACCATAATACCTATCCAAGAAGCCTTCCCTAATCTTCCCAGTCAGAAGTCATCACTTACTCCTCAGAATTCTCAAAGTACTATGAATCCCTCTTTTATACCTGAAACCCTATAAGTAGGCCACACAGGATACTCAGTAAGAACTGTGGAAATTATATCTAGGTATATTCAAATAATGAATCCTGCGAATTGGTTACGTCATTTAAATTTGCACTATATATTTCCATTGGCCTTGAACCAATTACCATATTTTGTATAATTTTAGCTTTGAGTAGTATAAATTCAAATACATGCAACCAATTCACTGGATTAATTCTCACACTAATCAGGACCTACCTGTATATGGAAATATAGAGGTTAGTTTTCTAAGTCAACTGAGTGGAGCTGACACCTCACCATACCTTTATCATCACAGGGACTATGAGATTAAGAGGAAAATGGGGAATTTCAATAATGATTTAGATCATTAAGGGTCAGCCTGGCTTAGCGGGTAGCAACTAGAAGACCTTGTATAAATCCTGCCTTTGACTTCTATTGTCTGTGTGACCATAAACACTACTTAGCCTTTCTGTCTTCCCAGCATTCCTATGAGACTATAATTTCCAGATGAATTACTGGACTACATTAATGGAAGGAGTTTCCACATGGGTTAGTTCTCCACAACAATGAAATCATAGATTTGGACCAAGACCACAAAAACAACAACAAAAAACCACAGAGGGAATTAATTGGTCATGAGGTTGCGATGTGGGATAATGAAAAAGAACTAAATGGAAACCCAGGCTACTTGGGTTCTAGTTTTGGTGCCATTACTGAGTTTCTGAGTGACCTTGGACAAGTAGTGTAACCTTTCTTGTCTCAGTGTTCTTCTAAAATACGGGAGCTGGACTGGCTGATTTTTAGGGTAACTTCCAGGTTTATATCTCTGTACCTGTACTTTGTATTATTATTACTTGTAGTCCTTTTTGGGGGGTGGAGGGTTGGTTTTACCAATACACTTGCCAGCAAACTATTGTTATATGCTAGCAAACTTGTAAAAAGTCAGACAGCAGTTGGCGTATTCTGTTCCTGACTTGAGACTAAAAGAAGCATAAAAAGCAAGGAGGACTGCACAGCTGAACGATTGAGATCTGCTACCTTCGTCTTTGTGTTTTACGTGATTCGCACATATCCCACCCCAGAAAGATCAATGCCTTATAGCAATCATCAAGTAAAAATTAGTTTGTCATTCAGTCATTCTTTCATGTCTGACTTTTCATGTCTGACTTTTCATGTCTCTATGGACCATGCTGTCCGTGTGGTTGTTTTGGCAAAGATACTGGAGCAGTTTGCCATTTCTTTCTCCAGTAGATTAATGCAGAGGGTCCCACAGCTAGTAAGTGTCTGGATTTGAACTCAGGTCTGACTGACTCCAGGCCCAGTGCTCTACCTACTGAGCCACTTACCTGCCTTCTTAAAACTAATCATCTGACTCAAAGTATTGTATCAGTTAGTCACCTGACTAATTTTTACCTGCTTAGTGCTATAAGGAATGGATCATTTTGGGAGGAGGGGTAGAAATTCTGTTAGTTTTGTGTAATAATTTTAGTTCTATCACAATGTGTTGTATATCGTTGACATTCCATTTGGATTCAGATTTTATCCAGTATTACTTAAAAATTATGTCCCCCAAAATAACATTTTTTTTCTTCTCCCTCAATGACTAAGGTAATTTAAAATAAATTATTTCAAAAAATTTAAAACTTGTCATTTTTAGTAAAGTTGCATACCGTCAATACATTTTTAAGGAGGAAAGAACACCAATCATTATCATTGTTTTTGTATCTTATCTCCCTAAGTAAATTAAAAGCTCCATGAGGGCAGGGCCCAGGCTTCATCTATCTTCATCTCTCCTTTAGTATTAACCATAGTCACTTAATAAACGCTTTTGGAATTGAACTTGATATAACTAAGTCTGTGTTTTTATCTTATCCTGCTTTGCTCAGAACATATTCTTGACATATTTGATATACGCGGTTACATCCTACAAAGGAATTTTTTCCCCAGAGTGCCACATTTTTGTCCACATACATGGTGACCATTCAGAATGCAGAGAAAAATAAATACTGGCTGAGGTAGTCTAGATTGGAAATAATCAAGGCCTTCCGCTAATCTCGAATACCAAGGAAAGGGGTAGATTTTTCTTTGGAGAGACTGAAAGATACTTCCCTCCCCATTGGATTTTATTATACCTCTGCAGAAAATTGAACATCTAAGAAAGCTGGCAGAGTGGCTCTTTGCTACTGGGTGACTAAATTTCATTAGAAGAGCAATTACCAGGACCTCAATAAGAGCTACCTCTTCCATCTTTAGAGAATTTTTATGCTGAACAAAAATTTACTTTAATGCAACTAAAAGGTTGCATATCTTTCAAACAATTTAAGGCATTAAGCTTTTGGGTACAAACATCAGTGAGAGTCAACATTTGCCAAAAGTTTCATTACCCTATGGGAAACGGGAAAATCGACCCAGACATGAGCACTTTTACTTACATTTCTTGTTTTTCTGTGGAAGTTTATTTTAGGTTTTATCACTCATTCTTCAACCAGATCCTTTAAGGTGGGTATCTCCTAAGGTCCATTCCACTTCTTCCTTCTGTATTTTCTTCGTTATCAATCTTATATATTCCCATGGCTTTGACTATAATCTCTTATATATGATCCTTACATCTTTATTTCAGGTCTATATTTCTAACTATTGGACATTTTTATTTGTAGCTCCATTGGCACCTGAACTCCAAATGTCCAAAACTAAGCTGATCTTTTTTGCCCTCCAGGCCTGCTCCTTCTGACTTCCTTGTTGCAGTTAACAGTACCACCAATCATTCAGTCTTCCATATTGAAACCCCGGTGCTATTTCTAACTTCTTCCAAGCCCTGTCTATTCTACCTTTTCAATTCCTTTCATATCCATGTTCTCTCCTCTATTAGGCCTGTTGTAGGAGAGATTGGTGGATTTGGAGTTGACATCTCTGGGTTGAAATCCCATTTCTTTTTCTTTTTTGGGGGGAAGGAGGGAAGGCAGGGCAATTGGGGTTAAGTGACTTGCCCAAGGTTACACAGCTATTAAGTGTGTCAAGTGTCTGAGGCTGCATTTGAACTTAGGTCCTCCTGACTCCAGGGCCGGTGCTCTACTCACTGCACCACCTAGCTGCCCAAAATTCCATTTCTGATGTTAGCTATTAGGACTTTAGGTAAGTCACTTAGTCTCCCTGGCCCTGATTTTCCTCATCTAGAACTTGAGAATGATATTTCTTATTATACTTATCTCATAGAGTTGTTGTAAGGACCAGATGAGGTGACATATGAAAGAAAAATCATAGTTTTTTTTTTACAATGCAAAAAAATCTCAGAGAGAATACCATAGTTTTAAAAGCACTTTGTGGTTCTGGCATGTTAAAGAGAAGGGGATGATAGTTTTCCTTCCTTGACACGAACTATGCTATTTTAGAATATGACTCCATTAAGTGCCGACCCTCTTTCCCCCTCCTTGACCTGGACTATTATTACCATCTGATTAGTCTTTTCAATTCCATCCTTTGCATTACTTCCATGTTAGTCTCATTAGGCCTAGAACTTCTTATCCCATTTCTCTGTTTAAAGTCTTTCAATTAATCAATAATAATAACAGTATTTATATAGTGCCCACTATGGGACAGGCACTCTGCAAAGAACTTTACAAATGTTATCTCATTTGATTCTCATGACACCTCTTAGGCATAAGTGCTATGATCATCCCATTTTACAGTTGAAGGAACTGAGGCAAATAAAGTTTAACAACTTAGTGCCCAGGGTCACACAGCTAGTAGGTGTCAGAGGTTGCATTTGAACTCAGAATATCTATTTCCTGAGCCCAAGCTCAGGATATTAGGTATTCCACAACCTAAAGCTCTCCTACATTTTCTCCTTATCCGATACAACTCCCTAACCATCATCACTTCTATTCTTCAGTTAAGCTGAACCATTTATACGGGTCTCTAATGGCTTCTTTGCTCTCTGCCTTTATGTATACCTTCCCTTATGATTGTAAGGAGTACTTAGGCTTTCTGTCACCTCATTTTCCTAAATTTTTGTAATCCTATCTATCATTTTATTTATTTTTTATTATGATAAGTTATCTTGTTTCTTATTGTGTGTATAAACTAGGGCAAGGCAAAGTGATACAGGATGAAACTAACAACATTGTCAGTGACATAGTTATACAAAAAGAAAACCAGGCCAGTCTTTATAGCTCTAGATTGAACTACATCTTGACTTTTCATTGAGGTCATCAATTCAAAGGATGATCATTGCAGTTACTAATGTAAATTTTAGACTGTTATTTTTAACTATGGTAAGTTTAAAAGTCAAGCTGAAATGTATCCCTCTGCATGAAGATTTCCCTGATCATCACCAATGGGCAATGACCTTCTGCTTTGGCCCCACTTTGGTTGCACCTCTTAAATGGACATACTAGTTTTCCCCTTTACTAACTGAGTAATTTAGTAACTTCACAGAACAAATCCCCTTAATAAAAGGATTTGTTGTGTAAAACTTGGACTCAGTCAAAGACTGCACCCAAGGACCTAGAATGCCACATGTGGCCTTGAGGCCACAGGTTCCCCACCCCTGGTTTAGTTGCTCATATGTGTCCTATCTTCCTACTGGAGAGTAAGTTCCATGAGGATAGGGACCTTCTCCTACCCAAACTTCATTTCTCTCCCAGCATCTTTCACAGTGCTCTGTGTACAACCAATAAGTACTAATTGAATTTAAGTTAATCCAGAAATTAGATTTTATTTCCAGAATCTAAAAGTTAAAGAACTATAATGTAAATATAGAAATGTACAGGATGTGCAGATGCTTAATTATATTCTGTGATTTTGACATGACACCTAAGGTTAAATACATTAATAGCTAATCCATCTCATTTAAAATTACTATCATAGATTCTCTTCTTTTCCTTAATGAGTTTGACAAAAACAGCAAAGTGCATGTACCAGATAGAATTTTCTTTTCTTGTTTGACTCATCATTGCTCAGCACAGAAATGAGATGAAAAATGAACAAGTCAATGTTCATCCATCATTCATCCCCTAGAGGGAAATATGCACAAATAGGGACATGGGGTACCGTGGAAGTGGGAAGAGAGGTTCTTCACAAAATTCACCTGAAGCCAATTAAAATTATTTCACCAAGTGACCAACAATCTGACAGAGGATAGCTGGTAACAGTATAGCGCATCACGACTGTCCTTCAACTGTTAACATTTTCCACCGTTTCCAATACTATACAATTTAGGAGGAAGATTCTCAAATTTTTTTTCCTCTTAATATGGGAGGATTAGACCTCAACAATTGCCATTTCCCTGATTAACTACACTGTTAGAGTCTTCAGAGACAAGTGCTAGTAGTTAGAAAAGGGAGCATGGAGGCTGAATTATTTAGGAAAAACTGAGTAGAAAGGGGCCACTTTGGTTTTTAATGAGAATGTATGTAGGAAAGTGCTTTGAAAATCATAAGCTATACTCTACTGGTACTTATGATTATGAAAACTTTCAGAATATTGTTTATTTTGTTATATTTGTTATTTAAAACTTTACAACCTGCTTTCCTTTATTTAAAAAAAGGAATTATCATATTTTAGAGTTGAAAAGAGGCTCATGGATTAAAAACTTGGGTACTTTGAACTTTAGAAAAACAATTGAGAGTTAAAAAACAATATAATTCTTTCTTTGTGTATGTATGTATATATATATATATGTGTGTGTGTGTGTGTGTGTGTGTGTGTGTACACACACACACATATGGAGAGAGAGAGAGTGCTACTACTACTAGCTACCCGCTAGTTACTGTTTAAATAGTTCCAGTTTCCATTTAAAAGCTGAAGAAACTGAGCTTCAGTGATATATGTCTGTTTCATGTAACAAGACCTAGAGGAAGGCCTCAAGTAGATAATGTATATATTCTGTAGAGCATCTAATGGACAAGGAACAAAAAGGTTGTTTTTGCATTCATGAAGTTAATTTCCCCATTCCAGATGCCTTTAAGTATTAAAGGATATATCTGAGGAAAAGACTATATTCCTCCCCCCACCCTTTCTTTTTAATACTTAACTCTCATTTGCTACTGTTGCTCGTACCACTGTCCAGGCCACAACAAACACTGCTGGAAATCCTATAAGTAAAAAAAAAATAACAAGTTTGTGGTAACATTGATTTCAGGTTTTTAACCATACAAAATTATCATTGAAAATTTACTGGACTCAACTTTAAAGATGTCAGACATTGCTTTGTGCTCTAGAAGAGTTCCTGTGACTTTCATTACATCAACTAGAGAGTTATATCGAATCTACCGACTCTGTGCAGATGACTTACCAGTTTCTCTAGAATTTGTCACCAGCATTTGCTTTTCTTACAACTGATAATCTAAAGATTGTGGTTGGTTTAATTGAAGCATGAGAGGTTATAGGATCAAACTCTTAAGTGGAAATGGCTGAGGAGACCAAGGGCAAAAACATGATAGAGTCTCAACATTTGGCTTCTAATTTTATATGTATGGGTACCATGATTTCAATGGAGAGTAAATGATCAAAAGCATGGGAGATGACATTTGAAGATAAACTTAGTAGGTTAAGACACTTCCATCTGGAAAGCTTAGAGAACAAAGGATTGAAATTCATCAACTGACTAAGGTTGACCCAATATGGCGATTCTTATTTTCTTTTTATCATTTCAGGATATTAACAATTTCTTCAATCCAATTCTGATCATGACTTATATTTAGGCCCCTTCAGTATCTATGGTCTTATTATTCCAATAGCTATAGGTTTGCATGCTCCTCCTAAATATTTTTGTTTTTCTTTTTTATGTGTATCAACAGGTGTATATTTAGCTCTACTATGTACCAGGTACTGTGTTAGGTTCTAGATATTAAATATAAGAGTAAAATAGTCCCTGTCCTCAAGGAGTTTACGTTCTATATTATCCCCCAAAATTATTCTTTGTCCTCAACTAAACTGTTGGAAACTCTTCAAAGAAGCCACTGTCTTCAACTTTTATTCCTTTCTGAGCCCATAATATTTTGTATAATATTCTGTATTAATGGCAGTACTTAAAAATTATTAAATTAGTATAATTTGTTTAATGGGGGAGCACAACTGGAATTCAGAATTTAAAAAAAAATTAAATTTAAAAAACCATTATCCTGGGTGAATATATGTACATACATATATATGTACATATATATATATATATATATATATATATATATATATATATGTACATATATATATATATATATATATATATATATATGTATGATTGTTTCACTTGTTTCAACCTCTTCAATCAAATGAGCCCAAACATCAAGGTCACACGCTTTTACGATTCTCATGTATTTATTTAAAGAGGAAATTATTTTAGAAAATATTTAGTCCGGTTTTTATGCTTGCTTCTGATTTCTTTCTTAATTTTTTTTGAATCTTGATTTTATAATAGCTAACATTTATATATTGCCCACTGCATCCCAGGCACTGTGTTAAGTACTTTACAAATATCTCATTTGATCCTCACAATAACCCTGGGAACTAGGTGCCATTATTATATTCATTTCATTGTTGAGGAAACTGAGGCAAACAGAAGCTAAGTGACTGGCCCACGGTCACACCCCTATTAAGTGTCTGAGGTCAGATTTGAACTCAGATCTTCCTGATTCTAGGCGCAGAGCTCTATCCACTGTGCCATCTAGCTACCCCAACAGATGACAATTGAATATATAATTAAGCATGGGAGAATATTCATCTGTTATGCAAGGGGTATATTCTGTAGCATACGTACACACATATGTATACACATATACGTGTGTGCGTGTGTGTGTGTGTGTGTATGAAAGGCAGCTAGGCGGCACAACAAACCTGGACAACACATTTAGCTGCTATTTGCTGCAATTTTCTCAATTCTAAAATGGGGATAATTATAGCATCTACCTCCCAGGTTTTTTTTTGATGATCAACTAAGATGATAATTATAAGACATTTAACATAGAGCCTGGCACATGGTCGTTGCTTAATAAATGCTTGTTTTCTTATTTCCTTATGAAGAACATAGAATGTTTAAAATTGAAAATTAGTGAACAGAATAATACTGATATAATAAGCATAAGAGGATAGATTTGAAGTTGGATTGGACCTTGGAAAAGTTATCTACCCCAAACCTTTCATTTTATAGATGACAGCTGAGATCTGAAGAAGTTAGATGACTTCCCCAAAATCACATGGGGATTCCTGCTAAAAGCAGGATTCACATCCAGATCTTCTAACTTCAGATTTAAAATCACGTATGATGCTGCCACAATTGATGTTCAAAAGGAACAACACTGTAGACTAAACAAAATCACCTAAGATCTAAAGATCATAGATTTAGAATTGGAAGGGGCCCTCCAGCTCAATCTTCTCATTTCACATGAGGCTCAGAAAGGAGAAAAGACACCTAAGGTCACAAAAGGAGGAACCAACAGATCCGGGATTCAGCCAGCTTCTCTAACTCCATCTTTCTTTCCACCGCGCTGTGCTATCTTCCATGTTCTTTTAAAAATGGTTATGAAAGATGCTCTGATATGAGGCTTGGCAACAAGGAAATGACATTATCACCACCACCACCATCACCACCACCACCACCGCCACCATCGTCGCCGCCACCACCACTGCCACCACCACCACCACCATCACCACCGCCACCACCACCACCACCACCGCCACCATCGTCGCCGCCACCACCACTGCCACCACCACCACCACCATCACCACCGCCACCGCCGCCGCCACCACCACCGCCACCACCACCACCACCACCGTCATCATCATCAGTTGTTGTTGCTATTGTAATAGTCATAGCTGTATAGTCCTAGTCTTAGCAGTACTTTTTCATGATAAAACAGATATTTAGATTGTTTTGTTTGGCAATACATAATTCAAGAACTGCAGTTAAGACTGAAGAGAGACATTCCATTTTCTGTGAGGACAGAGAGGTAGCACTTTTAATGCTTTCTATAAACCTCAAACAAATGAGAAACCAAGTTTTTAGAATCATACATTTAAAGCTGGAGGGGAACTTTGAGGTCCATCTATTTGAGTTCTTAACTTCTTCTAGTGTGGACCCTTGGCAGTCTGGTGAAGCCTATAGACTCCTCCTCAGAATAATGTTTTATATTCGTAAAATAAAATACATAGGATTACAAAGGAAACAAAATATTGCAATCAAAAGCATAAAACACATTTTTAAAAACCCTAGTTTATTAAGGATTCCATATTAAGAACTTCCAAATTTCAGAACAATTTCCTCATTTTGCAATTGAGGAAACTAAGGCCCAGAAAATTGTGATTTATCTAAAGTCACAAAGGTTGAAAGTGCCGGAACTAGATTTGAATTTGTCTTTTTGACTTTAAATCAACCACCCTTTCCCATACTACACAGTACATCAAATAAAAAACAAAACAAAACAAACAAAAAACCCACAAGGTGGAACCAACTAATCAAAATGCCTCATGAACAGGGATTAGTTGAAAAAGACCAAAGGACAATATGTATGTGTATG
Source organism: Trichosurus vulpecula (assembly GCF_011100635.1). Taxonomy (NCBI): domain Eukaryota; kingdom Metazoa; phylum Chordata; class Mammalia; order Diprotodontia; family Phalangeridae; genus Trichosurus; species Trichosurus vulpecula. The sequence continues at coordinate 292,740,657 of NC_050576.1, read as the reverse complement.
TGTGTGTGTGTGTATGAATACACACATATCTACATCTACATCTACGTCTACAACTGTGGCTACATCTCCATCTCCATCTATTTCTACATCTATGTCTATATCATCTACATCTATATCTATATCATCTACATCTACATCTGTACACATAGATACTGGAGTGGTTTGTCATTTCCTTCTCCAGCTCATTTTGTAGATGAGAACTAAGGCAAACAGGGTTAAGTGACTTGTCCAGGGTCACACAGTAAGTATCTGAGACTGTATCTGAATTCAGGAAGATGAATCTTCATGGTTTCCAGCCTCATGCTGTATTCACTGTGCCACCTAGCTGCCTTATAATCATGCATTTTATATATGTACATATATGTAATACAAAATTATCCATCATACATAACCATATATATAAAACCATGTTATATATAATTATACATTATATGTATAAAATCATACATTATGTATATATATAATTTATATTCACATATACACATATATACACAGAGAGAAAGATAGTCATTATCAACCATTTGCCTTTATTTTGTAAGAATTTTGTTAGAATAAAAACAAGCACATACTGAATGAAGAAATGAAGCTGATAACAGGTCTTACAACAATGATTTTCAATAATTATCTTTAATTAGCTCAAGGCAACCCAAGTCAGAGATATCCTCTATTCCTCTAAAAGAGCTGATTCTCTTTTTCTTGCATTTTTACTATGATGAATCAGCAAAATGGGGGTAAGTAAAGTCACTTAACAAATCAACAGAGAGTGAGCAATAAAATTCTAAGTATTTACCTGCCTGGGTAGATGTTAAAATAAGAACTTTTAGGTCTGCTTGAATAACCAATGCATATAAGGAATGTAAGCAAGTACTTTCCTCTAATGAAGCCAATAAATCACATACTAGGAAGAAAGTTTGGAATCAGCATTTCTATGAGTTACAGAGGCAAAGAATTCTGCAAAGTAGTGGAAAGTCTACTGATTACTAGATTTTTCTGATGAAAGTTTAGAAAGAGGAGTCAGAAGCAAAAATAGTATCTTCTCAATTTCACAGCAAGACAGAGTATTATGCTATATTTTAGGATTGAGAGAAAATGAAAACAAAGTATTACAGGAATCTATTGAGAAGTTAACGCTATTAAATGATCCATAGAGCTTCATTGCAGTAGCATGTTATCTGCATTGAACATGTGACAATCATAGCTAGCACTTATATAGTGCTTCTAGGTTTGCCCAATGCTGTATGTGATAAATCATATGATCCTGACAACCTTGTGAGTTAGGCGCTATTATTACCTCCATTTTACAGATGAGGAAACTGAGGCAGACTGTCTTGTGTCTGAGGCAGGATTGGAACTCTGGTCTGCCTGACTCCAAGTCCAGTGCTCTATCCACTGTGTCACCTAGACGTAGCTTGCCTCCATGGTCATCAAAAGAGGTAGATACTCGTTTCACATTTTGAGTCATTTTTCTTTTTATAACTATATCAGTAAAAAGAACAGCTAACCTGTTGGATGACAGACTCAGGATAACAATAATCCTAATAACAGCAAAAGCAATGACGAACAAAGCACTTTTGGGTTTGCAGAGGGTTTTACAGACGTCTCATTTCATGTTCACAACAACCTTGCGATTCTTATCCTCATCATACGGATGAGAAAATTGAAGTAAGTGATTTGTATAATGTCACACAGCTAGGAAATGCTTGAGGCAAAATTTGAACTTGTCTTCCTGACTCCAGAAACAGTGTCCTATTCACTGTGCCTCCTTTAGATGTCTAAAGTTCACAACAAGAACAAGAACAACGGACTGCAAGATGAAATTTGAGAGGCATGTGCCATGTCCTAAAAAAAAAGTCAATCTTACAAGTGGAAGATTGAGAATATGTGGCTAAAGCAGTACAGATGCAAAAAATCTGGAGATGTTGGTGAATTTGGAACTCAATATATGCCTTCAGTATGACCCAGTAGCCAAAAAAAGCTAATTAATTCAGAAGTTATCTAGAACGAGGGCAGCAGGAGTCTTGCTGTACTATTATGCCCTGATTGGAACACATCTGGAATATTATAGTTAGTTCTGGGGGACACATTTGAGAATTGACATTAATAAGCTAGAGTACATCTAAAGGATGATGGCCAGTTACTCAGTCATTGACATGTATTAAAAGCCTATTATGCACACTTACTAGATGTGTGACCTTAGGCAAGTCACTTAACCCCAATTGCCCTGCCTTCCCCCTAAAAACAAGAGCCTATTATGTGCCAGGCACCATGCAAAGGGCTGGGGATAGAAAGAAAAATAAAACCATCCTCTGATCTTAAGGAGCTCACAGTCGAATGGGCAGAGGGAAGGGACCAACAGACAAACAACTGTGTGATGCAACCCAGAAACAGAAAAAAAAATTAAATAATGGACAGAGAGGAGGCACGAGGATTTAGAAGGATCAGGAAAGGCTTCCAGTGGAAGGTGGGGTTTTAGTTGGGACTTGAAGGAAGCCAGGAGACAGAGACGAGGAGGGAGAGCATTACCAGTACGGGGAATATTACTGAAAATACTCTGAGTCAGGAAAAGAGTGTCTCCTTGGTAGAACAGAAAGGAGGCCAGTGTCACTGGATCACAGTGGGGTGACATATAAGTTGTAAGAAAACTAGAAAACTGGAAAGAGGTAAATTAGACTGTCAAACAGAGGATTTCATATATGATCCTGGAGGTGATGAGTCAATGGAATTCATTGACTAGGGAGATGATATAATCAGGCCAGTACTTTAGAAAAATCACTTTGTAGCTGAATAGATAATGAACTGGAGTGAAAAGAGACCTGAAAGAGAGAGATGGATAAGCGGTCTATTGCCATAGTACAGGTATGAGATGATGAGAGCCTGCTCTGCTGTGGTGGCGGTGCCAGGGGAGAGAAGGGGGCATGTTGCAGATGTTACAAAGGTAAAATTGACAACAGATTGGATATGGGGCAGGGTGTGAGAGAGAAAGGAGTTGAGCATGATATCTAGGTTGTGAATCAAGGTTACTGAGAAGAAAGGGGTACCCTGTAAGCAAAAGGAATGCTAAGAATAGGGGAATGTTTTGGGGGGTGATAATGAGCTCAGTTTTCGACATGTTGATTTTAACCTGCCCATGTGACGTCTAGTTCAAGATATTCACTAGGTAATTGGAGATGTGAGACCTTAGAAGTCTGAAAAGAGGTTGGAACTGGATACTTTGATTTGAGAATCATCAGCAAAGAGATGATACATTGGAGCTGATTAGATCACCAAGTGAAATAATATAAAGAGAGAAGAAAAGAGTGCCCAGGGTAGAGCCCTGATGGACATTGTTGGTTAGCAGGTGTGTTCCAGATGAAGACCCAGGAGTAGTGAGATAGGTAGTGTGAAAACCAGGAAAGACTAATGATGAAAGCCTAGAAAAGAGGGTATCTATTGTTGGTAGTCAGAAGTTACAGAAGGTCAAGATGGATAAAGACTGTGGCAGAAGGCATCTGAGTGATGTGAGATGAGAAGGAAGGAAGAAGGAGGAGCTCTCAGCAAATAGCCTCATTTTTTTTTCAGTAAAACATGAATCAAGGTTCTCATCTGAGAGGATAGGGGAAGAGAAAGCCATGGAAGGTTGGAGGAGAGATGAAAAGATTTGGAAGACCCTCTATGGCAGACGATAAAGTGACTAGATGCCATAAAAGGATTAGCTGAAGGAACTGTGAACTTTTGAATTGGAGAATAGAGGTGTGAGAGAGGTGGGAGAAAAGGATATGAAAGCTATCTTCAAGTATTTGATGGCCTGACATGTATAAAAAGTATGTAGCTTGCTCTGCTTGTCCCCAGAGGGCTGAATTAGAAGGGAATTGAGGTTTCAGGGAGGCAGATTTCTGCTCAACGTGAGGTATGCTTTCTTAAGACTTAGAGATGTTCAGGATTGGAACAGGCTGCCTCAGCAGGCAGGGACTTCTCCTTACTTGACATTTCCAAGCAAAAAGTTGTTAGGCAGGTTATAGGAAAGGTTCTTATTCAGGTATGGCTTGGAAAAGGTGCCCCTTCCAACTCTGTGATTATAAAGCTGATGGTGGAAAAGAGCTCTATAAGAAACATAGGTAGATAAACTGGACCAGGTCTCTGTAGTTGTCATTTTCTTTTGTAGGGATCAGTGATATCATTTATCTCAAGGTAACGCCTTCTGTCTATGTAGATCAGCAACTTCTTTGCAATTTATAATATCAGAGAGTTGCCTAGGGGCACCAGGAGATTAAGTGACTTGTCCTGGATCTCAGAGCCATTGCATATCTGGTAGGAAAGGCTGGTTGTTGCCACTACTCCACATTATCATATATGTACGCATGTGTGCAAATATATTTGTCTAATTGTCTTCAATGATAAATGAAAAGACCAACTTAATATTGAATTTTTAAAATATCTTTTATACATCACATTACAAACAAATATAATTTTTATTCAAACTGGCAACTATTTTTTTTCTTCCAAATGAGGTAGTAAAGTACTTAGTACAGTAATTGGCATATAGTAGATGCTTAATAAATTCTTGTTCCCTCTTCCCATTTTTACTAACCAAATTGTTAATGCTTGGCTCTCATTCTAACTTAAGGGGAAAAAAATCTCATTTCTTCCATATGTAATTATCCATATTTACAGGGTTTCCTAAAATTCTCAGAGCAGTTCTAAGCTTTAAAAGACTTTTGGTATGCCCTGTATATGCATGCACATGCATGTACACACACACACATGCACATGCATGTACTCACATATACAATTTATCAGACTCAGGAGGAATGGTAACTATTTTCCTTTAGAGCTTGATATCTAGTTTCAGATCTGGTGTTCTACAGGCAAATTGCCCAAATATTTCTGTCTCCTTAGAAAAATCTCTATTACTTCCAAAGGGCCTTTTTGTTTCTTCCTAGAGTTTTAAAAAAGTTTAATACCTAAGTCACTAAACAATTATCAACCTATCAGTTAGTGAACCTACTATTTTTGAGTAATTTAAAAATTAAAACAAGTAAAACTAAGTTATTCTTCCCCATTTTAACTACTTTGGCTAGATCTATTCTGATGATTTAAATTTTTTTGCCTCTTTCCCCTTGAAGATGCTTTCATAGTGTGTTAAAATTGTGATAAAATTAAGCTATAATGTGTACCTTCGAAACCTGGGCCCTATGAAACTAACATTCAGATTCACAAATTTGGCCAATTTTCCAATTTCAGTCTTTTTTGGTCCCAAGATTCACATTTGCATTTACCAAGAGACTTTCACTGAATCCACAGGCAACCACATCCAATATTTCTTCATGGGCAAACATGCAGTAGATGGTGCTTGGATTGTGACTTTAAGGAAGAGGCTGATTGTTAGGCAGAGGTAAAGGGGAAGTGTGTTACAAAAATTTCAGTAGCCTTGCTTTGCTTTTTGGCCAATTGTTAGATGTATGAAAACCTCGGTTAGGCCATTGGTGCCTGGCGGTGCTTTTACTGACCTCTTATTCATTCCCTAGCATGCTCTTCATAGCAACTCTCACCACCCCTTTTTCTTCCCTTTTCAATTCTCTAGCCTCTATGATCCCTGCCACCTCCCAATAGCACTACCAGGGTGGACGACCCCATTTCTTACTTACTGCAGAGAGTGTGTAAGGTCGTCTGATGTGGGCTTCTTTTACTCTCCTCCATACCACAAAATTTCTTCATGTTTTCATCTATCATCATCCTCATCCCTCTTTTTACAAAGGAACAAATGTATTTATTCCTTTCCAATGCTCCCATCTCTGCCTATGTATTTGACCTTTTCTGCTTTTCTGTTCTAAAAATACCAATACCTAAATAAATGAGTTAAATGTCTTTTTATCCCAGTCACCCCCACCTTTTACAAAATTGTAAAATATTGGGCAGAAACAGTGAAAGGTAACCAAAATTATATATTGATATAAGATGATCCATTTTCCCATCTCTTCACATCACTCTTAAAAACACTAATTTAATGAAAACACTATTTGTTTGTTTTTTAAAGCTTAATATTTCTGCCACATCAATTGAGTATCTATTAAATTGCCAGGCACTATGCATTCCAGGAATACAAGTGGAAAGCATTAAACAATCCCTACACGTGAGGCACTTACATTCTAATGGGGAAGGTGTTGAGTGCACACACACACACACACACACACACACAGAGTATAATACAAATAAACACAAATGTATAAACGTGATTGAATACAAGGTAGTTTGGGAAGGAGGGCACTAACAAGGGCAGGATCAGGAAGGATTCTTTGCAGTAGATGCTGCTTGGATTATGACTTTAAGAAAGAGGCTGACTCTGTTAGACAGAGGTAAATAAGGAATGTGTTATAGGCATGTGGAATAGCCACAAAGGTTTGGAGATGGGAGATGGAGTGCTGTGTATGAAGAACAGAGAGAAAGCCAATCTGCCTGAATTACAGGGTGCAGGAGAGTAATGTCCAGTGAGGCTGGAGAGACACATTGGGGCTATGTTATGTAGAGTTTTAAAAGCTACATTTTTGTTGTTCAGTTGTTTCCACGCTTTGGGACTCTGTTTGGGGTTTTCTTGGCAAAGATACCAAAGTGGTTTGCCATTTCCTTCTCTAGCTCATTGTACAGGTGAGGAAACTGAGGCAAACAGGGCTAGAGTCAAATTACTAGTGAGTATATGAGGATAGATGAGGCTTCTTGTCTCCAGACCTGGTATTCTTTCCACTGTATCACCTAGCTTCCCAGAAGCTAAAAAGAGGAGTTTATATACTGTCCTAAAGGCAATAATCACCAAATTTTAGAAGTATAAGAGAATGTATTCGCTATCTAGTACACACTGTGCATGTTACAGAAGAGCAAACAGGTCCCTTAAGGCTAAATGGCTTATAAAAAGCCATATAGACATGTCAGAACTCAAACTTTGATTTCTTTGAACTTTTTTTCTTTCAAACTTTGACTTCTTCTTTGGTGCTATTGACATGGTACACTAAAAACTGGTGTAACAAAAAGAGGGACGTTTGGCTTGTGGAGGGATGCACTGACTACTATGGGTTATGTTATGTGGGCCATTGGGTAGGCCTAGACTACTGAACAAAAGGTGAGATTAATCAACTGTGACAAAAAATTACCAAGCATATACCTCATTTTCAAAGAATATCCTCATGAGATTTGTCCAGGCAGCAGGGGGCAAGGCTCATCATGTAATATAGCTAATAGCCTGAATAGCAGGGAAGTCTTTAAACTACAGTGTCCTCTTGTGCATTCATTGAAGTTTCTAATTTACAAATATCATTTATAGTCACTTTAGGATGTATTCCATTTTTGAAATCTTTCTCAGAATGAAAACTTAATTTCTTAGAAAATAACATCAAGCAATCCAGAACAAAACCACCACCAACACACACACACACACACACACACATACACACACACCCCACCCACTAACACCACCACCAACAACAAAGAAATGACAGGAAATCTAACCCCCTCCCCCCAAATTAATGAGAAATAAAATTTAGAATGCTTTAAAAAATCCATCTTGAGTTTTAATGAAAACCACATCATCGTGAGGCAGGTTGATTAAAATAATTCTTACGAGTCCTACAAATTAAATGCATATTAAGTAACTAAGACAGTAAGAGTTTCAATTAATTGTTGGAAAGAATTAAGGATAACACAGAGGTTATGTGTGTTTGGTTGCAATAAAAAGTAATATTCTTTGGCTTCATTAACTACTAATGAAAGACATGAGAGTTTCTTTAAAAAAGGCAGGCCACCTCTAGAACCAGAATTTTATTCATATTTACTATTATAACATTTTCATAAGTGAAGTGTCAGAGAGAGAGAGAGAGAGAGAGACAGAGACAGAGACAGACAGATAGTGCCAGTGACAGAGCAACAGCAGAGATAGAGACAATGCAGGAACCTACAGGTCAGAGAGAAAAGGAGGGAGGGAGAAAGAAAATGTCAGTAAAATTATTCAATCTGAAAAGACAGATGAAAAAAAGAAAACTAAAAACCTTACCCCATCCTACCAAGGTGAAGCCCCAAAGATATTTGGTATCTGAAAAGAAAGCCACAAAGATGAGGCTGTGCAGGTACAGGCCTTCCACAAGGATCCAATAGTAGTTTGTGGCCAAGAAGTAAATAAACATCACAACAACAATCTTGCAACCCACCTGTTAAAAATAATGAAAAGCATTATTTTCTCCATGCCAGAACTTTCAGCTGAACTAAATGTCAATGTGACACTATTCAAAACTTCAAACCTCAGGGCTGGTTATTCTTTTTATCTTTTATCCTAACACTTTACATGATAATGTAAAAACCGAAGTTGTATTTTAAGCATATTTCCTCTAAGAAGTTCAAAGACAGTAGTTGTCAACAAGCATTTATTTATCAGGTTCCCACTCTATGTCACATACCATGATGAATTCTGGAGATACAAAGAAACAATCTCTGCCCTGAAAGAGTTTATTTTCTAATGGTTTAGTAGCACAAATCTACTAGTGAGGAGAGAGAAAATGATTCATCAGTGAAACTAACAAACTAGTGGATTAACTCAGGTATTGATCTTGTTGCTAAGATCTAGGTTACTCCAGTGCTCCTGGATATAGTACTGAGCCAGAAGCCCAATAGCCTGAATTCATGAAGGAGTGTTTTGCTCTCTACCAACTGGGAAAAGTCAGGCTCATTATTTGAACAATACACCCATTTTCTGTTAGCCAGAGAATGACCAGAATTTTTTTTTCCACTTTGAGGATACATATAGAAACAAAAAAAGGGGAAAGGGAAAGCACCTTCAGGAGAACAAAAACATGCTAATTAAGACCATTCACTATCAGTCCAGATGTCTCATGATTTGATAACTAAAGGGAGTCTAATGACATTGAATTTTCTGCGCATGTCATGAGAATCAGATTCCAAAATATATTTCAATCTAATTTTTTTTTGCTATTGTCACTTCAGAGATTTCTTGAATGAAAAGTCCCATCCATTTTCACACAGGAAATGTACCAGGGATGAACAAGTCAAAGGGGAAATCTAAAGGGAATGGGAGAAACAATGAAATCAGTGATGGAGAATGATGTGTTAGATGTCCTCTTTGTGTTCATAGGAGTCCTTTCAAGGAGATAAGCTAGGCCAAGTAGCATCAGCCCAATGGGTGGCATTCTTGTGTCTTCCTCTGTGTGTACACGTGTTTGATTTTTCTTTCTGAAAGGGGTTCTAATTAGTCATGAACAGACAATACTTACATATTGTGATTTGTCCACTGAGGGTGCTATCATTGTATCTTGTGGATCACCCATCATAAACGACTCCAGGTCTTTCATGCCCATATGATCATGGGTCACTTTATCCTTAATAAAGATGCTTACAGCCCTCAGCATGAATGAAACAAATAAGTGCATGTGGATGTAGTTCCTGGTGCAATGCAATCTCCTGAGGACAAGAAACAGAAAAGGTACAGATTTAGAGAGAATAACTGAGGGGAAAAAGAAGGGAGAAAAGGGAACAACAAGAAATGCCATGAATCTAAATAAAGATGGGACTTTTTGCAAATCTGTTAACGTAAAATGGAGGTTACGTGAAATTTAATTATATGTTTAAAATTATGTATTATCATGTTCCCAAACTCAAATATATCAAATGAATGACATTTCATATCATGTCCAGCGAAACATTAGATGCACTAAATGTTATTGAATCTCTCATGTTTATCCCAACAAAACTTTGGGGTCAATCCAGAGATCCCACTGAAAGGAATGTGCCTTAAGGAGGGCAAAGATAGAAGGAAAGATCCTACATATGTCAAGATATTTATAGCAGCATTTTTTGGTAACAGTAAAGAACTGGAAACAAAATGGATGCCTATTATTTAGAATATAAACGAATGAATTGTAGTGGATGAATATAGTGAAATATTAGTGAGCAATAAGAAATGAAGAAAATGAAGAATATGGAGGAGCATGGCAAGAATTTTATTGACCCATGCCAAGTGAACTACACATATCAGGAAAAATTTATACAATAGGGATAATACAATATGTGGAAAGAACCAAAAAAAGAATACTTCATAATGACTAAATTTGTCCCTAAAGAAGGTACATCAGAGTTATCAGTCCTCTCTTCTTTGCAAAGGTGGGAGACTATGCATGTGCAACACTGCATATACTGTTACAGTAGGTTGATTTCACATAGTAGATAATTAATAAATACTAGTTGGTTTGAAGTGAATTATTTTGTGTTTTGTGGAAACTTGATATTTTATACACAAAGGAAAATTACCAGATAGAAGCAGATGAGGAATTTAGCATTTATTTAAGGCAAAGCATTCTGCTACATGCTAAGGATCCAAAGACAAAACAAAAAAGAGTCCTGCCCTTCAGATTAAATCTATGAACTAGCTAAGGGAGAATTAGTTTAGGAGATTAATTCAAGAATTATTCTTTGAAAGTAATATATTTGGGGAAACAAGATTTTCTCACTCCTGTTACTCCAAAGTCCTTGAATTTAATCATTATAAGGGCTGAAGTCTTTCTGTGATGCTTATCAGAGGTGTCACTGGGTTCTTGACATCTATACTAGCAGACCCCAGTGTTTGAGAGGTCCTTCCAAGGCAAACAGCTTCACATTTGGGCCTGGTGATGGACTAGGTAGGTATCTGCAAATCATTAGAGGAACAGCTGGGTAAGTTCAGAGAGGATCATCCCAAAGTTGGCATCAGGATGATGGACTTTTGGCCACAGCAACTATTGGAGATCATGTACCAATTAGTAGAATAATCGTGCTCTTTTCACTAATGAAATCGGATATCTTTAAAATATTATAGTAACAGAAACTGAATTCCTTGTGTGCTTCTATCATATTTTTTTCCTTTCTGTATGCCCAAGAAACAACTTTGTTCATTGGTATAAATAGAAGTTTATAAGTTAAATGAGCCCTTAAGCCACAGATACTCATTTTCGTGACTCACACAGCAAACGAATACATTGCAATGTTGATCTGCTGGCTTCTAGGCTTTTTTCTGTTTTGATCCATTGAGATTTTTGAAAAATTCACCAACTTTCTTATGTGATAAGAGCTTTGCCAACAAAATTGAATAATGGAACAATGCAAGACTGATTATATAAAATATCATGTGGGATAAACGTGTTTCAACATAGATTGTCCTGAGACAATCTATGTCTTCAATGGATAGGAAACAAGACCTCTCTTGTTGTATGGAAGAAAATGAGAAAAAGGGAATCATGACTGATCTGCTCACCGGAAATAACCAATGATGACAATAGCTACAGCTAGGGAACTGAAGGAGATGGAATATCCAATAGTGTACATGATGGAGAGACGGTCAAAGAACTCCTGTTGGAGGAGAAACAAACAAGCCTATGTCACATAATTATTCCCTACTTATTTTCCTTCTCTGTGTTAGAAAAAAAACATATGCAGAAAATATGACACATTTTCTTTGGACACGGAATCACAAAATGTATATTGTTAGTTACTTTGTGGTATGCTACAAACAGGGTTGAATTTTGTGCTTTAGACAATTTTAATCAACTTGTACCTAATCTGAATCATCCCTTTCCTTCTCCCCCTTTAAAATCATTACTCCCTTATTTTGTTTGCCCATAATTTGGGAATACTTGGAAATCTTTCAAAGTACAAAGGAAGGTGCCAAAATTTTTCTTAGTAATCTTTCCCCAAATTTAAAGAAAGATGCTCCCTAAACCTTTAAAGTTCACATTGTTCTTTTTCTTAACTAATCATTTAAAGTAGTATCATTTTGCAACAACCAATAATGAATAATACATACACCAGAATTTACTTCAGAGCATTTGAAAATTTTAAGTCTTGGTGGAAATAACTTTCTAATATTTTCTGAGATTATATTTTCAACATTGAGAATAAAAGATAGGTTTAAAAACACAATTGAACAAATTACATTCCAGAACTTGGCCAGAGCTCCAAAATATGTATCCAATCAGATATTATAATTTTCTTTTTAAAAAAATTTTAGATACCATTATGTGTTTTCTACTTCTGTTACCATGCTATTTTTGTGAGATTACCAAGAACGGTTTTGCAATGGATATGTAGTTCAATGTTATCAAAAATATTTTTATAACAGATAAAATTCACAATCATGGATATAGTAAGATGAAATTCCTTTTGAGGCATCTTGCACTAATATGAATATTTTGTTACTGTAGTTGCCAGAGAAATTCCAAGACTGAATACCTTTTTAAAAGGAGATATTTGGTAATGAAATATAGAGTCAAAACATTTAACAACTTTCCAGAGAATTTATGGACTAGAATCCCTTGGTGCTATGGAGGGGTGAGGTGAAGAAAACAGGTTCTGGCTGTTTAAAAATTAAATATCAGTAGCACAATATTTAACATTCATATAATGCTTTAAGGTTTTCAAAGAGCTTTACATGTATCAACTCATTTGGTCCTCCAACAATTCTATGACATAAATTATTGTCATTTTATGTATGTGGAAACTGAGGTTAAGGAAATTTAAGTGACTTTCTCAAGGTCAAAATACATCTGATTCACGATTTATGAAAAGGTTACTGAATTAAATTGAGAGAGAGAGATTTAAAACTTGTACACTATCCTTAGAAATCTCATTTAAACCTTTCGTTAATTCCACTCCATTTCTATGTACCTTCTATATAATAGGTATTTGTGAAATTGAATTTCATCACATTTATATAAGTAAATGAAGTACTGCATGAATTTTTATTAAGTATAAGAAAACAAGCTCTGTTACAATATGTACACTACTCTATATTACTTAGAATGAAAAATTCTGGAGATCCTGCTTATTGCTCCTTTGTCACAACTTTGACCTGGGAGTCAAAAGACCAAGATTCAAGTCTCTCCTCTGCCAACAACTAGCTATTTCACCACAGAAAAGTCTCTTCATTTCTCTGGCCCTCAGTTTCCTCATCTGGATGCTGAGGTGGGGGATGGATGGGGGTAGATGATCTTAAAAGTACCGAAGAAAGGTCTAACATTCTATGCTTTCACAGATAATAGCATTTGCTCTGCCTGCCTGACAGAATCATTGTGAAATAGCTTAGTAAGCAACTACTTCATATGATATTGGCCTCATCCTAACACCCAAGTTGCTTTCTTAACTGTAACTTTTCAAAATTTGGCAATCAGAACTGTGATTTCATTGCTCCAGAAAACTTTCAGTGAAGGAACCCTACCAAACCTAATCTATTCCTGGGCCACACCACTAGTATATTTTAAAGACAAGACTTGAATCCCCTAGGGGTTCCTGCCTTTTAAGGTGACTGTATCTCCATTAAGCCAAGATACCTCTGACTTTTCAAATATTCATGAAATTGATAACCAGCCATTCTTTATAAGATTTCAAAACTCTGCCATGTTTCTAAAATCAAAAGGTACTCCCATTGAGTAGAGGGGCAGCCAGAGATTAAAATAATTTGGGCTTCAAGGAATGTATAAGCAGGCCATTCAATAAGAGACAAGAAGCAAGCATAGGGTAATAGTTTGAAAGGGCCTTTTTAAAGACCATCCAGTTCAGTCTCTTCATTTATCATTGCTGTTTTTGCATTTGGCTGAGATGCAGAAATGGCACCGGCCTGAGGAAGAAACAGAAAGATGTCTCATTCTCTGGGGGTGGTGCATGAAAGAGAAAATAAGCTCACACAGTATGGACAATATAAGAAAGGACTGGGATCCAGGATGCAGGAATATATATAGTAGGTGCTAAATGTCTGCTTAATTGAATAAAAGGAATCCAAGACTCTTCCTAAGGAAGAGAGAAGAAAATGAGTTCTATACATAATTGGGTGATACTAGAAATGTTCAAAGGGTCAATGTGCTATGCATTTCAAAAAACCCAACATCCAGATACCGTTCCTGTGCTGCTTTCTGATTGCATGTAGTTGAGGCATTCTGAATAATTGACCCATGTTTTATTTAAACTGTGCATAAAATCCCAGGTTCCATTGGGGTTACAGCGCCTGAAGGCAACTCCTGTAAAAAAATGCAAGGAAACATGTTTAGTATGATCACTTCCTTTCAGTTCTATCACAATCATAAAACAACTAGCTTTTCGTTTTTGATTCAACCATTTCTGGAGGAGTTCAGTACCTTTATGATTGAAGTCATAAACATAAGAAGGACACGGGACAGCCAGCATTTTTCCCACTGTTCCTCGGGGCCAGCAAAGTAGTCCATCCCATTCTGGAAAACAATTTCCCTCTGAAAGAAAAGAAAGGGAGGGCAAGAGGGAAGGAAGGAAGGTGAGATGAAATAAATGAAGAGAATGAAAACATAGGCAACATAAACCTACATCTTCAGTTTGTTTATTCGTTTTTGCAACAGCCTATAGTACCATATAAAAATCCAAGGAATTCTAAGGATGCAAGAGAAACTTGGGTGTTAGGATGAGGCAGATATCATATTAAGTAGTTGCTTACTAAGCTATTCCACAATGATTCTGTCAGGTAGGCAGAGCAAATGCTATTGTCTTCACTTGATGGATAAAGAAATTGAGGCACACGCAGGTTAAAGAATTAGCCTAAGGTTAAGTACGTATTGTCAATACGTACTCAATCTTGTCTGAAAGACTCTTGCTCTGAAATAGAGTTCTTCTTCCCTGCTTGTCCCTGAAGCTACTTGGTTATTTTTGTTAAAAGCACAACCACTGGGACCTTCATATTTGCAAGAATGGAAAGCTGTGTGTATATATTAAGATGATGTATTTATATTTGCAAGTGTGAACAATGCCTGAATAACTTACCTGATATGAGTTATTGAAATTAAAACTTGAGCAACAGGACTCACTGTTTACAAAATATTCCCTAGGCAAAGGACCTCTAGCTCCTGGAAAGTCTGTTAGATATGCTTTTGGGCATTGCTCACTAACTTTGTGACCTTGAGAGCAAGTCACCTAACCTCTCTTGAGCTTCTAGCTCTAAACCTACAATTCTATGATCCTAAGTCTTTATTTTCCCAGTGTCTAAACAAAATGTCAGGAAATGTGGCAGGTGGGACAGATTGACAATCACACCTAGGACTTAAGCTCTAGGCTTAACTTCTTGCTGGTCATTTCAACAATCCCAGGAAGTCCAACATTTCATCTGAAAGATAGACTTCATCATTGTCTGAGCCCAGGGTCCTTGCTGATAATTTGGGCTAATTTCCAGCAGGCTTTAAATATTTGTTTAAATCTCTCAAATCAGAACACATCATATCAGATATTTTGTACCCCCAAATAACAATTCAGTAACTTACTCTACTATACTCTCTAATTTTCACTCTATGTCACAAATTCTGTTTCATCAATAACTGAATTCTTTCCATTGATTTAAAATAAAGAAACAGACTATAATTCTGTTCTGGGTAGTCAACACACTGGAGTTTTACCATAACATTGTTCACTAGAAAGTGACTTTGTAGAAAGTCTTTTGAAGCCTTTTGACTTTTGAAGAAAGCACGTTTGCTTTGACTTCAAAGTAAAGGGAACATTGGGTTTGCCTTGTAATTTGATGGGGAAGGGAATAAAGAGACAATTTAAAATTACAACTTAAATCTCATGCAAAAAAAATCTTTCTTTTTATCTGCTCTGAGGAAATGTGTCTTTAATGCCCGTCATATTACTGGCATAGTTCATTCCTCCATATACCTTGATTTCTGGGACAATAACTTAAGAAAATGGTTTGGTTTTATTTCTGAGAATATATTCACAGTATTTTACCCCAAGAAAATCAAATTTTCTTAAAGCAAGCTTCATTTAGCCCATTAAGAAATAAAAGTGGTGACATTATATGTCACAAACTAAAATATGCATTTCTTTAGCAGACCTCTACACCTTGATTCCTGCTTCTTTCTCTGTGCTCAAGCCCACCTACATCTTTTCCCACTGGCACAGCTGTCTAAACTACTCTCCTTGTTTCCACCCACTCTGGACTTGTCGCCTTCTTTCAAAGTACTGCTTATGATGTAACAACCTCCATCCTCATTTTCTTCCTACACAAAATATTGTATCTTTTCTCCTTCACTATTTCTAACTTACTTAGCTCATAATGTCCATGCTATATTCTCCAATACCTTTTCTACCACATCTTATAAATTATACCTATAATGATAATAATAATAGAATTTATATTGCATTTTAAGGTTTACAGAACACTTGATATTTATTTCAAAAAATCCTCTCAACAACCCTGTGAGGTGGGCGCCATTGTTATCCTCATTTCACAGAAGAGAAACCTGATGTAGAGAGAAGTTAAGTAATTTGATCAAAGTTATCCAGATAATAAA
This sequence comes from Trichosurus vulpecula, assembly GCF_011100635.1. NCBI lineage: Eukaryota > Metazoa > Chordata > Mammalia > Diprotodontia > Phalangeridae > Trichosurus > Trichosurus vulpecula. The sequence goes on along the minus strand of NC_050576.1, from coordinate 292,724,350 downwards.
TGCCTGAGGCTTGATTTGAACTCAGGTCTTTCTAACTCCAACTCTAGCTTTCTACCCACTGTACCATCTAATTTCCTTATACTTATCTCCCATCTGCTATTTTCCCCACCAAAATGCATGGCTCAGTTGTAAGAAATTTTCTGGCAGGTGTAATTTACACAATTGTTAATTGCATGTAAGTTCTTAAAGATGCTATCCTTCAAATAAATATCAAATCAAAATATTGGTTTATTTGTTAACTACGTGGTTATTACAACTAATAGTTCCTTTTAATGATACTTAACATATTCAAAAAGACTTTGCTATAGTTACCCCACTAGAAATGTCTATTTCCAAAACATTACTCCTCTTCAAACAAAATAATTCAGAGGCAAGATTACTTAATTACACAATATTTGAGTTTTGACCCTTTGATAAAGAAGGTCAGATATTTCTGTAACTGAGGCTCAGAGAGTTTCTAGAAGATGCTCAAATGAGTGTAAATCTTAATTAGCGTATTTGTCCGTCATCATCTTCTCACATATAGTAACAGTAAACTGTATTTCATTGCTTGGCAAAAAGGAAAAATGGATGGCTTCCTTTTACAATTAATTGCATAATGACTCACCCATCTCCCTTCCTAAATTAACACCATTAATTTTCACACCCAAATCTTTGTAGGTGCCAGCACAAAAACTAATTATTAGTAGAAGTTTTTAAGCTGTGGCATTAAAAATAATTATTCTAAGACCTTGAGAGTGGAATATCCATGTTTCCTATGCTTCTACCTTTTATTCCCCTAAGTTAGGACTGTGCTTGTAAGTTTTTTTTCTTTTTTTCTTTTCTTTTATTTAATTTATTTAATATATTGAGTTTTCAGCAGTGATTTTCACAAGAGATTGAATTACGAATTCTCTCCCCATTCCTACCCTCCTGCCCATTCCAAGATGGCGTATATTCTGGTTGCCCCGTTCCCCAGTCAGCCCAACCTTCTGTCACCCCACTCCCTTCCCATCCCCCCTTCCCTTCTTCCCTTGAAGGGCAAGATAAATTTCTACGCCCCATTGCCTGTGTATCTTATTTCCTAGTTGCATGCAAAAACTTTTTTTTTGAACATCTGTTTTTGAAACTTTGAGTTCCAAATTCTCTCCCCTCTTCCCTCCCTGCCCACCCTCCCTAAGAAGGAAAGCAATTCAACATAGGCCACATGCGTATCATTATGTAAAACCCTTCCACAATACCCATGTGGTGAAAGATTAACTATGTTTTGCTCCTTCCTAACCTATCCCACTTTATTGAATTTTCTCCCTTGACCCTGTCCCTTTTCCAAAGTGTTTGTTTTTGATTACCTCCTCCCCCGGTCTGCCCTCCCTTCTATCATCACCCCTTTTTTATCTTCTTCCTCCTTCTATCCTGTGGGGTAAGATACCCAATTGAGTGTGTATGGTATTCCCTCCTCAGGTCAAATCCGATGAGAGTGAGATTTACTCATTCTTCCTCACATGCCCCCTCTTCCTTTCCTAGAGAACTGCTTTTTCTTGCCCCTTTTATGCGAAATAGTATACCCCGTTCTATCTCTCCCCTTTTCCCTCCCTCAATATATTCCTCTCCTATCCCTTAATTTGATTTTATATTTTTAGATATCATCCCTTCATATTCAACTCACCCTGTGCCTGCCCTCTCTCTCTCTCTCTCTCTCTCTCCATATATGTATATATATACATAAATGTATATATACACCTACGTATATACATACATAGACACACACATATGAATATATATACATACACATATATATGCAAATATCTTTCAGCTACTATGATACTGAGGTCTCATGAATCCTACACATCATCTTTCCATGTAGGAATGTAAACAAAACAGTTCAACTTTAGTAAGTCCCTTATGATTTCTCTTTCTTGTTTACCTTTTCATGCTTCTCTTGATTCTTGTGTTTGAAAGTCAAATTTTCTATTCAGCTCTGGTCTTTTCACCGAGAAAGCTTGAAAGTCCTCTATTTTATTGAAAATCCATATTTTGCCTTGGAGCATGATACTCAGTTTTGCTGGGCAGGTGATTCTTGGTTTTAATCCTAGCTCCATTGACCTTTGGAATATCATATTCCAAGCCCTTCAGTCCCTTAACGTGGAAGCTGCTAGATCCTGTGTTATCCTGATTGTTTTTCCACAATACTCAAATTGTTTCTTTCTGTCTGCTTGCAGTATTTTCTCCTTGACCTGGGAGCTCCGGAATTTGGTAACAATGTTCCTAGGAGTTTTCTTTTTGTGATCTATTTGAGGAGGTGATCTGTGGATTCTATCCATTTCTATTTTACCCTCTGGCTCAAGAATATCAGGGCAGTTCTCCTTGATAATTTCTTGAAAGATGATATCTAGGCTCTTTTTTTGATCATGGCTTTCAGGTAGTCCAATAATTTTTAAATTATCTCTCCTGGATCTATTTTCCAGGTCAGTGGTTTTTCCAAGGAGATATTTCACATTGTCTTCCACTTTTTCATTCCTTTGGTTCTGTTTTATAATATCTTGATTTCTCATAAACTCACTAGCTTCCACTTGCTCCAATCTAATTTTTAAGGTAGTATTTTCTTCAGTGGTCTTTTGGACCTCCTTTTCCATTTGGGCTAATTCTGCCTTTCAAGGCATTCTTCTCCTCATTGGCTTTTTGGAGCACTTTTACCATTTGAGTTAGTCTATTTTTTAAGGTGTTGTTTTCTTCAATATTTTTTCAGTATTTTTTTGGGGTCTCCTTTAGCAAGTCACTGACTTGTTTTTCATGGTTTTCTCGCATCATTCTCATTTCTCTTCCCAATTTTTCCTCTACTTCTCTAACTTGCTTTTCCAAATTCTTTTTGAGCTCTTCCATGGCCTGAGACCAGTTCATGTTTTTCTTGGAGGCTTTTAATATAGGCTCTTTGCCTTTGTTGACTTCTTCTGGCTGTATGTTTTGGTCTTCTTTGTCACCAAAGAAAGATTCCAAAGTCTGAGACTGAATCTGAGTGCATTTTTGCTGCCTGGCCATGTTCCCAGCCAACTTACTTGACCCTTGAGTTTTTCGTCTGGGTATGACTGCTTGTAGAGCAAAGAGTACTTTGTTCCAAGCTTGAGGGGATGCGCCGTTGATTTCAGAGCTATTTCTATACATCCAGCTCTGCCACACCAGCACTCCTCTTTCCCCAAGAACCACTAACCCCGACCTGTCGCAAATCTTAAGCAGGCTCTGCACTCCTGCTCTGATCCGCCACTTAATTCCTTCCACCATGTGGACTTGGGGCCAGAAGCAACTACAGCTGTAGTTCTGTAGCTGCACCACCCCCACTGACCCTGGGGCGGTGGGCAAATTGCGAACTCTTTTCACTCTGTCCCCCGCAGCTTTTCCCACTAACCTTCTCTGTTGTCTTTGGTGTTTGTGGGTTGAGAAGTCTGGAAACTGCCACAGCTCACTGATTCAGGGTGCTAGGGCCTGTTCCGCCAGGCTCCTGGTCTGGTTGGTCCTGCTGCCGCCCAAGCTGAGGTCCACTCCCCTCTGTTCCGTGTGTGATAGACCTCATCCAGTGACCATCCAGGCTTTACTGGGCTGGATCCTGCTTCCCTCTGCTATTTTGTGGGTTCTGCAGTTCTAGAATTTGTTCAGAGCCATTCTTTATAGGTTTTTGGAGGAACATGGGGGGAGCTCATGCAAGCCCCTGCTTTCCAGCCGCCATCTTGGCTCCACCCTGCGCTTGTAAGTTCTACTGTTTTTATATTGGTACCAATATAATTGTTGGTGATCACAGTATGTAGTATAAAAATCATAGAAGAGAAAGCAGTGACTTTGAAGTCGGAGATTCTGGGTTCAAATCCTGGCTCTCTCACTTACTATTGAGGTTATTATGGGCTGGCCATTTAACTTTCTCTGTAGAATGAAGGGGTTAGACTTCTGGGGTGGAGCCAAGATGGCAGCTGGAAAGCAGGGACTTGCATGAGCTCCCCCCATGTTCCTCCAAAAACCTATAAAGAATGGCTCTGAACAAATTCTAGAACTGCAGAACCCACAAAATAGCAGAGGGAAGCAGGATCCAGCCCAGTAAAGCCTGGATGGTCACTGGATGAGGTCTATCACACACGGAACAGAGGGGAGTGGACCTCAGCTTGGGCGGCAGCAGGACCAACCAGACCAGGAGCCTGGCGGAACAGGCCCTAGCACCCTGAATCAGTGAGCTGTGGCAGTTTCCAGACTTCTCAACCCACAAACACCAAAGACAACAGAGAAGGTTAGTGGGAAAAGCTGCGGGGGACAGAGTGAAAAGAGTTCGCAATTTGCCCACTGCCCCAGGGTCAGTGGGGGTGGTGCAGCTACAGAACTACAGCTGTAGTTGCTTCTGGCCCCAAGTCCACATGGTGGAAGGAATTAAGTGGCGGATCAGAGCAGGAGTGCAGAGCCTGCTTAAGATTTGCGACAGGTCGGGGTTAGTGGTTCTTGGGGAAAGAGGAGTGCTGGTGTGGCAGAGCTGGATGTATAGAAATAGCTCTGAAATCAACGGCGCATCCCCTCAAGCTTGGAACAAAGTACTCTTTGCTCTACAAGCAGTCATACCCAGACGAAAAACTCAAGGGTCAAGTAAGTTGGCTGGGAACATGGCCAGGCAGCAAAAATGCACTCAGATTCAGTCTCAGACTTTGGAATCTTTCTTTGGTGACAAAGAAGACCAAAACATACAGCCAGAAGAAGTCAACAAAGGCAAAGAGCCTATATTAAAAGCCTCCAAGAAAAACATGAACTGGTCTCAGGCCATGGAAGAGCTCAAAAAGAATTTGGAAAAGCAAGTTAGAGAAGTAGAGGAAAAATTGGGAAGAGAAATGAGAATGATGCGAGAAAACCATGAAAAACAAGTCAGTGACTTGCTAAAGGAGACCCCAAAAAAATACTGAAAAAAATATTGAAGAAAACAACACCTTAAAAAATAGACTAACTCAAATGGTAAAAGTGCTCCAAAAAGCCAATGAGGAGAAGAATGCCTTGAAAGGCAGAATTAGCCCAAATGGAAAAGGAGGTCCAAAAGACCACTGAAGAAAATACTACCTTAAAAATTAGATTGGAGCAAGTGGAAGCTAGTGAGTTTATGAGAAATCAAGATATTATAAAACAGAACCAAAGGAATGAAAAAGTGGAAGACAATGTGAAATATCTCCTTGGAAAAACCACTGACCTGGAAAATAGATCCAGGAGAGATAATTTAAAAATTATTGGACTACCTGAAAGCCATGATCAAAAAAAGAGCCTAGATATCATCTTTCAAGAAATTATCAAGGAGAACTGCCCTGATATTCTTGAGCCAGAGGGTAAAATAGAAATGGATAGAATCCACAGATCACCTCCTCAAATAGATCACAAAAAGAAAACTCCTAGGAACATTGTTACCAAATTCCGGAGCTCCCAGGTCAAGGAGAAAATACTGCAAGCAGACAGAAAGAAACAATTTGAGTATTGTGGAAAAACAATCAGGATAACACAGGATCTAGCAGCTTCCACGTTAAGGGACTGAAGGGCTTGGAATATGATATTCCAAAGGTCAATGGAGCTAGGATTAAAACCAAGAATCACCTACCCAGCAAAACTGAGTATCATGCTCCAAGGCAAAATATGGATTTTCAATAAAATAGAGGACTTTCAAGCTTTCTCGGTGAAAAGACCAGAGCTGAATAGAAAATTTGACTTTCAAACACAAGAATCAAGAGAAGCATGAAAAGGTAAACAAGAAAGAGAAATCATAAGGGACTTACTAAAGTTGAACTGTTTTGTTTACATTCCTACATGGAAAGATGATGTGTAGGATTCATGAGACCTCAGTATCATAGTAGCTGAAAGATATTTGCATATATATATATATGTCTATGCATATATATTCATATGTGTGTGTCTATGTATGTATATGTGTATGTGTATATATGTATGTGTGTATATGTATATATATGCATGTGTATATGTGTATATATGTACATATATGCATACATACATAGGTACATATATATATAGACAGAGTGCACAGGGTGAGTTGAATATGAAGGGAAGATATCTAAAAGAAATAAAATCAAATTAAGGGATGAGAGAGGAATATATTGAGAGAGGGAGATAGGGAGAGATAGAATGGTGTGGATTATCTTGCATAAAGGTGGCAAGAGGAAGCGGTTCTGTGGGAGGAGGGGAGAGGGCAGGTGAGGGGGGAATGGGTGAATCTTGCTCTCATCAAATTTGGCCTGAGGAGGCAATACTATACATACTCAATTGGGTATCTTACCCCACAGGAAAGAAGAAGGAAGAAGATAAAAAAGGGGGGGGATGATGGAGGGAAGGGCAGATGGAGGTAGAGGTAATCAAAAACAAACACTTTGGAAAGGGGACAGGGTCAAGGGAGAAAATTCAATAAAGCGGGATGGATTGGGAAGGAGCAAAATATAGTTAGTCTTTCACAACATGAGTATTGTGGAAGGGTTATACATAATGATACACATGTGGCCTATGTTGAATTTCTTGACTTCTTAGGGATGGTGGGTGGGAAGGGAAGAGGGGAGAGAATTTGGAACTCAAAGTTTTAAAAACAGATGTTCAAAAACAAAAAAAAAATTTTTGCATGCAACTAGAAAATAAGATACACAGGCAATGGAGCGTAGAAATTTATCTTGCCTTACAAGAAAGGAAGGGAAAAGGGGATGGGAGGGGAGTGGGGTGACAGAAGGCAGGGCTGAATGGGGAACAGGGCAACCAGAATATACATCATCTTGGAGTGGTGGGGAGGGTAGAAATGGGGAGAAAATTTGTAATTCAAACTCTTGTGAAAATCAATGCTGAAAACTAAATATGTTAAATAAATAAATTTTAAAAAATAAAAAATAAGAAAAAAAGAAAATCACTGCTGAAAACTAAATATATTAAATAAATTAAATTAAAAAAAACAAAAAAACAAAAGAAACAAAAAAAAAATGAAGGGGTTAGACTAGATGGCCCTTCCCCCAACCCCTAGCTCTAAGTTGATGATAGAAATTAAAGTTATTTTAAAATCCTTTAAATGTCCATTCAGTTTTCTTGGCTTGAGATTTTGTTTCTATTTTTCTTTTTTAATTCTTGAGAGAAATTAGAAATGAAATGTTTTTTCAGTCCCCTTGTACTTTCATTTTACTCATTCAGGTTTTAATTCTATTTTCTTCTCTCAATTTCCACCTGAATTTGCAAAAGTAATTAAATAAGGAAATCTTTATTACTTGCTATGACATAACGTGATCACAGAGTCATGATATATTATAGTTAAAAGAAACCTCAGAATTCATCTCAAACCCTTCAATTTTATTTGTTTTTTTAATTGTGGATTTAATAAATAATAAATGAAATGAGCTTTTTCATATGCAGATTAGAACAGAAAAAGATCTTAAATGAAACTGTGAACCTGTGTCACATGTAGCTTGCTTTTTCTCATTAAGTATATAATAAATTCATTATGTAAGTTTTAAAGCTATCCTGCTTAACTGACCTTCCTTCTGTTCTGAGCATTAACCTCCTCCCCCTCACAAGCTTCAGTGACTCTCTTTTATTTGTTTCTTATTTTTTTTGAGGAGGGGAAGGGGCAACCCTATCACCTTCTCTTCTAGTTTTCTCACTTCTCTCCCCACCAAAAGTGAAAAAAAGTAAAGAAAATCCCTTTACCAACTATATCTAGTCAAGTAAAGCAAATTCTCTTTTTGATCTAGTCAGAAAATGAATGTCACGTTTAGCACCATGAGTCCGTCACTTCTCTTTGAGGCAGAAGGGAGAATGCTTCTTTATCAATCATTTGATTATCAAATGAATAATATTTGCAAAGTTCTTAGCACAGTGACTAGCATATAGTAGGCAATTAATAAATGTTCTCTTTTCTTCTCTCCCCCACTGCACTGCCCCTCCCACTCTCCTTCCCTTCCTTGTTCTTAAATGTTTTCAAAGTTATTTTTCCTAGTTCTTCACACTTTATTCTGCATCAGTTATACACTATTACAAGGTTTATTTGAACTATTCCCTTCCATAATTTCTTATAGGTCAATAAAATTAAATTACATTTAGATACCAAAGATTCTTCAGCCATTCTATACTTGGCAGGAATTCTTTAAATTTTTATTCTTTGCCACAACAAATACAGAGAATTAATACATACACACACATGTATATTATATGTACACACTACATATATACATGTATGTAGGTATTTTTCTATTCTTTCTTTGATTTCTTTGGTTTACAGGCGTAGTAGTGGTACTACTAGTTCAAAGTCAACAATTTTAGTAACTCTTTGGATATAGTTCCAAGCTGCTTTCCATAATAGAATTTCATATTCATACCATTTCATACCTTTACCAATAGTCCATTAGTGTGCGTACTTTTTCATAACTCCTCATTATCATTTTCTTTTTTGGTAATCTTTGCCAGTCTAAGGAAAGTGAGGTTTCAGTTTTTAAATGTGTATTTCTTGAATTATTAGTTATTGAAAGTATTTTTGTTTGTTGATAGCTTGAATTTTTTTCCTTTGAAAATTATATCTTCTGACCTTTTAGTAAACAGGGAATGACTCTTCCTCTTCTATGTTTGAATTAGTTCCTTCCATAACTTAGAGATGAGATGCTTATGAGAGATTTTTGTTGTAAGTTTTCCCCCACTTAACTCTTTCCTTCTGATTTTACCTGCATTGGTTTTGTTTGTGCAAAATTTTTAATTATGTAATTATGTAATCAAAATTGTCCATTTTGTCCCCTATGATCTCTCTGTCTTTTGTAGGGTCATGAAATCTTACCCATCCATAGATGTGAAAGGTAATTTTTTTTCTCCTTTCAGTTCGCTTATCATGTTACTTTTTATATCTAATTTCATTTGGAGCTTATCCTGGTATGTAGTACCAAACATTGCTAACTAATTTGTGCCAGACTGTTTTCCAGGGTTCCCAGTAATTTTAAAAATCAAACTATGAGTTCTTCTCCCTGTTACTGGGATGTTTTGATTTATCTAGCACTAGGTTAATAGATTCTGTTGCTTCTGCATGTTGTGTATCTAAATTGTTCCATAGATCAATTTTAATTTTTTTTAACAATTATCAAATCATTGTGATACTACTGTTTTGTAATACAGTTTGAAATATGCTATTACTGGGCCCTGTTTCTTCCCACTTAAAAACATTTTTCCCTTGAGATTATTGCCCAAGTTCTTTAATGTAATGAGTATTTTTCCAGTTCTGGAAAGTAACTCTTTGGTGGTTACGATTGTTATGACACTGGACAAGTGAATTAATTTAAATAGTATTGTCTTTTTTTTATCATATTGGTCTAGACCAATAAGGAATTAGTAGGAATGCCTTTATTATCATAAAAAGTGTTTTGTAGGTATTTGTGTATAGTTCCACGATGTGCCTTGGTAGGTGATTCCAATAAGGTCAGCTTTAGCTATATGCCCAAATTTTTTGTATGTTGTTTTTTTCCCAGTTTCTTCCATGATGCCTACCCCATTAGGTTGTGATGTCCTCAAGGGCAGGGACTGTCTTCTATCTTTCTTTGTATCCCTAGCATTTTTCATGGTGCCTCTCAAATAGTAAGCATTTAGTAAATACATATTGATAGACAGTCTAATACCTCTTCTCTCTCATACTTTTCTTTGGAGCCTCCCAAACATTGAGCTAGCCCTGGCAATGTGTGTGTCAATGTCATTATCAATGTGTACATCCCTTGAAAGTACGCTACCCAGGTAAGTGAACTTATCCACAGCATTTAAAACTCCATTTGCTGTAACCGATGCTTCCGTGTATGGATGATGTGGTGGTGGCTGATGGAGCACCTCTGTTTTCTTGGTGTTAATTTTTAGGCCAAAATTAGCACAAGCAGCAGAGAACTGATCTATACTTGGTTGCATCACAGCTTCAGAGGCTGCACTGAGTGCACAATAATATGCAAACAGAAAATCATGCACCAACACTCCCTCCACTTTGGTCTTGGCTTGTAGCCTTTTCAAGTTGAAAAATTTCCCATCAGTGTGGTAGCTGACCTTGGTGCCATGTTCATCCTCATTGAAAGCATTTGAAAACATGGCTGACAGCATCATGCTAAAAAGCATAAGAGCAAGCACACAGCTTTGTTTCACTCCATTGGTGACTGGGAAGGCCCAAGAGCATTGTCCATTGTCTAAAACCTAGGCAAGCATGCCATCATGACATCATGATTCATGACGTCATGATTCTTTTGATTTTGATGATTCTTGATGTCTCATAGAGTCATTGGCTTCTACTTGCTCAATTCTAATTTTTAAGGAATTGCTTTCTTTAATTAGCTTTTGTACCTCTTTTTCCATTTGTCCAATTCTACTTCTTCAGACTTCTTCTCTTCAGTGAATTTTGTGTACCTCCTTTTCCATTTGGCCAATTTTACTTTTTAAGGAATTGTTTTCTTCGGCCCATTTTTGTCCTTCCTTTTCCAAGCTGTTTACTCTCTTGTATACCTCTCATTTCTTTCATAGTCCCTAAACTGGAATTGGCTTTGTCCCTTGCTATGACCCTGAGAAATTTCATCCAGATGCTGTTGATCATGCTGGCAGCAACCTTTCTTGAGGACCTCAAGTGCTTGCTACTGAGATTCTGCTCTGACCCTTCCTGTCTGGGCTCCCTGGATGCTGGGCTGTCTCAGTACTAGTCTTATCCTGTCTCCTGATAAGATTCAGGCATGTACTGATACTTTGTCCTGCTGTGGTGCAGGCTCACACTTCCTGAATGCCACCCTTCCTGGGCATTAGTCTAGCTTTGTTTCATACTTTGGTTCAAGCTGATCTGTCCACATGCTGATTTGGTCCTGTCGTGGCTCTATTAATACTCTCATTTTACAGAGGACTAAACTGAGGCAGGAGTGGGGGAGGTGTTAAGTGACTTACCCTAGCTAATGACAAGAAAAATGCCTGTTAAAATCAGCCCAAAATTTTCTTATGTTCACTTGTGTCCCAGTTTTTCTAGGTACAAAAAGATTTAGTTTTAAAAAGTATCTTTTTCCATAATTTTACATTATGCCATTAGTGATTTCCTCTCATAAAGCACTGTATAGTATAAAAAGTGTCTGCTTCATCTTCACAACCCTTTGAGATAGTTTCATTTTATTATATCAATTTTACAGATGTAAAAGGGCAGTTAGGTGGTGCAGTGGATGGAGGGCCATGCCTGGAATCAGGAATACTTGAATTCATATCTGATCTCAGACCCTTACTAGTTTATGTGCTCCTGGGCAAGTCACTTAACCCTGTTTGCCTCCATTTCCTCATCTGTAAAATGAGCTAGAGAAGGAAATGGCAAACCATTCCAACATCTCTGCCAAGAAAACCCCGAAAAGTTAGACACAACTGAAAAAATGACAAAATAACAATACAGATATGAAAACTAATCCCTAGAGAGATTGGGTGACTTACTCGAGATCACATATCAATTAAGAAGCAGAAATGGAGTTTAATTCCAGTTTTCTTGATCTCTAATTAACACTGTATCTATGACATATATTTGTATGTGTGTGTGTATACATATATATGCATATATGTATATATGTATATATATACTTATCACTTTATACCTTCTTTTCACTCTCCTAAAAGCATATGCATGTATTTAGGTATTTTTTATTTCCTTATTTAAAAACATAAATTTGCCCAACCCTTCATAGATCAGTTTTAATCATATCTAAAAAATTTCTCAAATAATTTTGTGGCCTCTTGGTGGACCTGCAGATTAGCAGTTTTTGTTATTCTCACTGAACCTAAAATAGATATCCAAACTGTGTATATTCTATACAAATGAGAACCTAGCTTTAAAGTTTTCATCTCCCACTTTAAGGAGACTGAAGGAAAGGTTGCGACTTGTGTGTATTCTGAGATAACACAGAAGAGTTCTGAGTCTCCTCACCTCCTTCCTGTTGGTGAGCTGTGATGTTCAGTTCACACTGCATCTTAGCCTTCAGCAGGAGGACAATCTGCTCTTCCATTGTAATCATGCCATCAGAATCTATCTGCAAAAAACAAGCAAGTGAAAAGTTAAATGACACATTTCCCCAGAGAGATAACATTGCTTTTGTCTGGGCCTCCAAAAAAATGGGGAGGAATAGAGTTATTAAAATTTTTTTTGAGTTAGGTGCCCAATGTATTAATTTTCTGATGTAAAGCCAAAAGATGCCACAATCTGTAAGGATTTTATTCTATTTTGATTTTAGCCTCAAGTGTAAAAAGTTCACACTACAATATGTAAACAAAGATAACATAATTTAAATCCTTAGTAAGAAACTAAAAATGTTTTTGATTTGTGAAGAGTAAACATTCAGTTTGTAAACTATCAGACTTATACTGGTGTCTGTTAATTATGACAAAATACCTTATCAGGGATGTGTTTGTGAAGGGAGTGATTTCTATTGATTTCATTCATTCATTTGCTAAGCAAATATTCAGCATATGCTGTGTGAAGGCATTGTCCTGGGTGTTATAGGTAATTCAAAGAAACAAGATAACAACTTAATGTACTGTTAAACTACAAAGCCCTAGACAAATAATTCCTGTGATGCTAATACTTCCATCATGTGCACTAGTAGTTCTTGGAACATTAGTCTTATAATAATCATTTATTAGTCTTTCTGAGTAGAGCAGTGATAATAGAGCATAGTGTCTGTGTGTGTGTGTGTGTATATGTGTGTGTGAAACTAGGCTTTCCACACTTCATTATGAGTACAGCAACTTTTGTTAGAAGGGAAGAGAGTATAGAGAAAACATCAGATTGATTCTGTCAGCTTGAAATATGAATTCATTATGATGATGTGATATGTATATATAATTACATATATGGAAACTATACACAATAGGGTTGTAGTTTCATATACAGTCCTATAAATATAAAATGATTTACTTTTAATAAAAATTGTTTTATTATAATTTTTTATATTTTGTGTTTTTACATTAACATTAACAAAGATAATATTTCCATATACAAAATAGAAAAGAAACAGAGAGTTGGTTATATGTGAAACTTTGAATGTTTATTATATATAGCTTCTTTCATATAATATGAATATATTGATATATATGTAAATACATGCTATATTGATATACATATGTTTAAAAGTAAGCTATTTATAACATAGATCTACAGTTCCATGTAAAATCCCACTTTTCTGTCCTACTTTATATGTGGAAATATTTTCTTTGTGGTGTTCACTAAAATTAAGAATAAAAAAGTAAAATTATAAAATAATCCTGTTACTCCAAAAGTGTGTGCACATGGAGCTTAAAAATAATGTTATAGGGGCAGCTATGTGACACAGTGAGTAGAGCACCAGCCCTGGAGTCAGGAAGATCTGAATTCAAATCTGGCCTCAGACATTTGACACACTTACTAGCTAACTACCTTGGGCAAGTCACTTAATTCCAATTGCCCTGCCTTCCCCTCTCAAAAAAAACCCTCAAAAATAATGTTATAAAAATTAAAATCTAGAGCATTGAATGCCCTGTCCTTCCATTAGGCAGATTATCAAACTGACACAAATATAGGGCCATGAGATGTCCTAGGCTATAGTCAGGCCTATACATATGTCAAGGGAGGGAGGGGACCTCGTGGAATAGATAAAATTTCAAGCAGAAATTACATGGGCTGTGGAGTAGATGGAATTACAAGCCATAGAAATTAAGGGATGCTGCTGACTGCTAGCCCCTGCCATGTGGGCAACTGGAATGTAAAGGTTTCTTTGTTTCATGCCTATCAGAAAGCTTTGCACTGGTGATGTAGGCCCTGTTTTCCTCAGAAACATGTACAAAGCACCCAGCAAAGGGGCTCTTTGGTCTTTCTTGACCTCAGGTGTCCTCCACCTCAGGCAGGCTACATTAGCCACTGTTTTGAGATTCTCTGCATAAGGGAAAAGGAAACCATGGAAAATCATCGCTCAACAGATCCAGAATAAAGACTTCTGTCCCAAAAGATACAAATTGTCAGTGTTGGAGTTGCTATGGGAATACAGGCACCCTAATATGTGCTAAGCACAGTGCCTGGCATGTAGTGGCACTTAATAAATACTTGATGATTTCCCCTGTGTGTTTTAAATCCAACCATTCTTGAAATCAGTTTGATACTAAGTGAGAAAAGTTATTCAATTGTTAATATACTTTGATCCATCTATCCCACCACTGGACATATACACCCAAAAGATCAATACCAGAAAGAAAAAAAACCCAACCATATCAAAATATTTCTAGCAGCACTTTTTGTTGTTGGAAAAAACAGATAAACTCTTATAAAAAGGAGGTGACTGTCAACTAGGAAATGACAAAATGCATTGTAAGACAGCTAGGTGACACTGTGGATAGAGCACTGGGCTTGGATTCAGGAAGACTCGTCTTCAAATATAATTTTCAGACTCATACTAATTGTATGACCCTGGGCAAGTCACTTAACTCTGGTTGCCTTGGAAGAACCACATTATATACACAATTGCTATAATAACATTTATGAAGACAACGCCAAAAGGCAATAGAACTCAATATTGTTCCAGTGATCAATATTTGTTCCGAATTGCTGATGCTAAAATATACATCCCTCCTTTGATTAGAGAGGTAAGGGGTTATAAGTGTGGAATGTTACATACTCAATCAGTCATGTTTTTGGCATCAAGAGGAATAGTGATAAATGGAGGGGGATTTTGAGGAAGTAGTTGTGATGTACAAAATCTAGTAATAAAGCAAAGTTAATTCATTTTGTTAAATATTAAAATTATAGTTAAAGGATAAAATATGGGAAATAAATCTGAAATTGGAGGCATGGGTAGAGAAAGAAAAATTACAAAAATGCTTAGAGTTTCAGAAAAAGGAAACTTTGTACCTTGCTCAATGTAAAACTCATATAATTTTAGATCTGGAAGAACCTGGAAGTTCAGCTAATCCCAACCTCCTCATTTTACAGATGATGAAACTGTTTTATCAGGATGAAAATTCTTTACATAGTTTATGTGAGACTGACTGACTCAGTGAATAGGTAAACACCTACTTATTCAGATTTTATAAATTCTAATGGTAGCTCTGGCGCAGACTCTACTTTTAATATTTTATAAAATGGTTTCATTTAAAAAAGACCAAAAAGTGAACTCAATCATGCATTCTATGTGTGTTTAAATACCAAACAGGT